>NC_139462.1:211250000-211572500 GCF_057233095.1 Heloderma suspectum
AAAGAGCTGCGTGCATTTTTGGAGTCCTATAAAAATGTGAGGAGAACCATTCTGGATCAAACCAAATCCAGTCTAGTCCAGCAGTCTGTTCACACAGTGGCCAATGAGCTGCCCATGGGAAGCCCACAAGTAGGACATGAGCGCAACAGCACCCTCCCATCCATGTTCCCCAGCAACTGGTGTACATAGGCATATTCCCTCTGATAGTGGAAGTAGCGAATACCTAGGGATGTCAGAGAAATCCGCTGCAGATTCAAATGAGGCCTCAGGAATCCACAGCGGATCGGGACCACTTACCTCTGCTCCAAGAGGGTACTGGAGGTGGAATGGTACTCGGCTGCTTCTTCCAGCCAGAGCAATTCGCCTCCTCCCTGTCCCTGCCACTGCCGATTGCCTTTAAAACAACTGACTTTTTTTAAAAAAAAATGGTGATTGAGGGGGGAATGTGCCCATAGATTTATACGCAAATAGAGTCATGAATCTTGCATATAAGTCTATATGTCCAAAGGCTTATACGCAAGATTCATATAGAGATGTCAGAGAATTTCACCATGAATCTCGGGGAGGCCAAATGCCAGTGCATTGGGTCCCCCGAAATTGGTGGCGAAACGGTCTGCCACCCCCCCCCGCGCCCCCTCCGGGACGGGACTTACCTTTGGCGAATCTCCCTGGCGGTGGCGGCTCCGGAGGCAGTTCAGCGGTGGCGGCTGCGGCGGCCGGTCTTCTGACCGGCTGCTGCTGCCGCCATTTCCAGTAAAACACACACACACACACACACACACACAAATGTGATAGGCTACGTAAAGATTTACGTAGCCTATCACAGCCAGATTTTAAAAAAATACTGTGATAGGCTACGTAAATGTTTACGTAGCCTATCACAGCTGAGTGAGAAAAACAACAACAACCGTGCATATGCAAATGGCGGCGCCCATGGGCGCCGCCATTTGCATTCCTTATTTTGGCACGTGTAGTCTACGTAAACATTTATGTAGACTACAGCAAAAAAAAGGGGAATGCAAATAGTGTAGCATCTATGCTATTTGCATTCCCCTTATTTTCGCCGTAGCCTACGTAAATGTTTACATAGACTACACGTGCCAAAATAAGGAACGCAAATGGCGGTGCCCATGGGCGCCGCCATTTGTGTACGCATGGTGTTTTGTGTTTTTTTCCCGACTCAGCTGTGATAGGCTACGTAAACATTTACGTAGCCTATCACAGCTGACTGCAGGGACGCAAACAGCGGCGGCTACAGCCGCCACCATTTGTGTTCCCGGCCAGACGGGATTCATGGCGGGAGGGACAGGGAGCCTCCCCCCCGGCCAGAATTTCGAGGGGGGGAGGGATGGGGTGCCTCCCCCCTGGCCAGAATTTCGGGGGGAGGGACGGAGCACCTCCCCCCCACCGTGAAGCAAATTTTGTCAAAGGTAAGTGACTTTCGTAATCCCTAGAATCATAGCTCTATTTTGCATAGAAGTAGGGATGTCAGAGAATTCCGCCACAGACTCCAGTGAGGCCGGATTCTTTAGAATACGCCCCCCCAGAATCCATGCCAGAACGCCCCCCCACCCCCCCACCCCATGGAATCCCCCCGGGACGGACCTACCTGGTGGCGGATGCGGCAGCGGCTCCGGCCACTGCCAGGCTGTTGTGGCCGCAAATGGCGGCCGTTGTAGCGGCCGCCATTTGTGTCCCTACGTTTGCCCATGATAGGCTATGTATATATTTATGTAGCCTATCACGGCCAAAGCAGGGACGCAAATGGCATCCCCTATGCCATTTGTGTCCCTGCTTTAGCCGTGATAGGCTACGTAATCTTTACGTAGGGATGCTACGGTAGGGACACAAATGGCATCCCTTACGCAGGACGCTATTTGCGTCTGCAGCAGCACAGCAGTGGGTGGAGGCTGCACTGCGGATTGGCCTGGCTGGTGGCTCTGCAGACTGGCCACAGAGGAGAGCCGGCCGGGCAGGATTCTGGGGGGAGGAATGGATCACCTCCCCCCACCTGCAGACCCCAATGGAGCCAGGTTAGTGGGGTTTCATACACCCCTACATATAAGTCTATGGGCACATGTGATCAGCGGGATGTGCTCATAGACTTATATGCAGAATAGAGTGGTGAATCTTGCATATAAGCCTATGGACACATGGACTTATACGCAAGATTCGTGACTCTATTTGCAAATAAATCTATGGTCACATCCCCCCCCCATCACCATTTTTTAAAAGACTTTTTTTTAAGCTATCAGCAGGGACAGGGAGGTGAACGGGTCTGGCTGGCAGGAGGGAAGCGCCCCCAAACCAGTTCCCCCCACCAGAATCTGAGCGGAGCGGAACCGCTCTGGAGGATTCTAGGGGGGGAGGAATGGATTACCTCCCCCCCATGGATTCCCCACCGGAAAAGACGGTGGGGAATCTGTACACCCCTACATAGAGCCATCAGGACTAGCAGCCACCGATAGCCTTATCCTCCATGAATTTGTCTAATCCCTTTTTAAAGACATATAACATGGTAGTCACCTCTATGTCTTGTGGTAGCAAATTCCATAGGTTAACTATGTGCTGGGTGAAGAACTACTTCCTTTTCTCTGAATCTCCCACCATTCAGCTTCATGGGATGACCCGGGTTCTAGTATTCAGTTTTTCCATACCATACCCTTTATCATGTCTCTTCTCACTTCCTATTTTTCCAAGCTAAAGAGCCCCAAACATTGTAACCTTTTCTCTTGCTGGATTTGCTCCAGCCCCTTGATCATTTTGTTTGGTTGCCCTTTTCTGCACCCTTTTCCAGCTCTACAACATCCTTTCTGAGTTGCTGTGACTGGAATTGAATGCAATATTCCACCATAGATGTGTAGAAATGTGTCCTGATATTGGCAGTTTTATTTTCTTCGGCGGCATGGCCCTTGAGGCTGTCCTGATGAGCTCCTGCCCTTCAACATTTACCACTACACCACCAGTCATGCCTAGCTGAAATCAGACTTTTCCCCAGCCCTCCACCCCAGTAAATCAAATGATTCAGCAGTCACTGAGGCCTTAAAACCAGGAAATGAGAGCAGAGATGTTGGAGTCCATGTCTGTGCTGTCACTGCCTCCACACATATCTGTCCACAAGTCAGACATCTTATCACTGATAATAAATCTGCTCTCTCTGCATCAGTTACTTTGATGGCTCCTTCAAGGAAAAAAAAGGCAATGGTATCAGACATGTCCAGCATCTGCATTATTTCTCACCACACTGGCCAGATCTGCTGTCTGTCAATCACTGGTTCACTCCCATGGAACTCCAAAGGAAGCCAAAGTGATTCTGCATGTAGCAACAGCAAGAGAGATATTATTGGTTGTGCATATGCAGCCCGCTCCTTCCTCTCCCTCGGCGTGTTAATGTGTTATTTATGAAGTGGTGGAATTTAGTGAGGACAACTTGAGCTAAAATATGTAATTCTTTCATGCCCAGATTTCTTCCTAACTGTGCTCCCTTTGAAGAGCGTTACAGCGAGCACAATGACAAACATAATAATTCCCTTCAAAATGAAGTAAGCAACACTTGGCATTTATTACAGCTGCAGAGCCTTCAAGGTGGATGACTAATAATTTTTCATTTCCAACAATGGTTTTACACAGAACGCTTCAAGAGATGGAAAGGATGATTAACAGACCATACATTCCCGCCGAATGGCATCAGGCAGCCCATACACACACTCCCTCTCCTCTCTTAATCTCTCTCTCAAGTTATTTCCTTATTCATTCCCAAGAGGGAAAAGAAACAGAAATGTTGGCCATTCTCCCACCCCACAATGGTGCCCTTTTGTTTAACTCAGCCTTCCCCAACTCATAACACTATAGATGTGTTGGACTACAACTCCAACAATCCCTAGACAGCACGGATGTTGGCTGGATAATGATGATGGACATTGTAATCCCTCATTTTGAGGGCACTGAGTTGGGTAAGGCTGGTTCAATTCTCTCTCCCTCTCTCT
Organism: Heloderma suspectum; assembly: GCF_057233095.1. Lineage (NCBI taxonomy): Eukaryota > Metazoa > Chordata > Lepidosauria > Squamata > Helodermatidae > Heloderma > Heloderma suspectum. Next base: position 211,253,987 of record NC_139462.1, read on the forward strand.
CTCTCTCTTTCATGACAGGCCAAAGTTCTCTCAAAGCATTTTTGTGACAAAAGTTGGATCGAATTTAAACTATTCTTTTAACCACAGTTGTGTGTGGTGTGTGGCTGCGCTTATGCGGGAATAGAAAGGGATCTATCAAAACTGCATAAGAAATGATCTTCTCTAGTGGTTAGGAATAGGGATGTATGAAAGTTACTTACCTTTTCACAGGGGTGATTCATGGTGTGGGGGGGAGGTGCTCCATACCTCCCCCAAAAATCCTAACCCGGCCGGCTCTGCTCCGCAGCAACTCCGCAGAGCCTCCGGCTGGGTGCACTCACATGTGTCTGGAGCCTGTGGACGAAAATGGCGGCCACTACGGCGGCCGCCATTTGCGTTCATGTTTTTGGCTGTGATAGGCTACATAAATATTTACGTAGCCTATCACGGCGAAAGACAACGGTGCAAATGGCAGCCGCTATGCCATTTGCACCCCTGTTTTTTTTACCGTGATAGGTTACGTAAATATTTATGTAGCCCATCATGGCAAAAAAAACAGGAACACAAATGGCGGTGGATATGGTGGCCGCCATTTGCGTTCCCTTATTTTTGCTGTGATAGGCTATATAAATACTTACGAAGCCTATCATGGCCTCTGCAGGGATGCAAATGGTGGCAGCCCAGAGAGATGCTACATTAATGGCACTCCAGGGGATTGTAGAAAATGTAAATGGTGGCCCTGAGCCACTTCTGCCCTCTGCTAACCACAAAGTAAACATATCAGGACTCTTGGGGAGGTTATTCACTACTGTAGGAGGGGGCCCACCAGAGCGCACTATGCTGAAGGCCCTCTCAAACTTGCACCCCCAGGTCCTTTTTTTGTCTAAGAAACTTAATTTGTGGCATTTCATCCTGGTTTAGCAATGAAGAAGGGTCAGCATCAAGGGTAGACATGGTTGGGTATCTGCCAAGGGCCCAACCCCGCAGGGGCCCACTGACAAGAGCACCCTTGAGTTTGTGAACCTCTTCAAAATTGCTGGCCCTGGTGGTGGCGGTGGTGGTGGTGAGAAATAGATGCCACTGCCTATTTGCTCATTGGCTTTCTGCCTGGCAAGGAAGCATGCTAAAGGGCCCGCAAACTTCCTTGAGTGAGTGATCTCAGTAGCAGGATAAAAGCTCCATGTGAAGAAGTCCCCAGTCTTATGCAAAATGGCACTATGAATGGCTGATATATGCAGGATTACAGGCGTAAATGGTCTGGGGATGTGCGCGCTTTGTCAGTGTCTCGGCGCGTGCCCGGAGGACCTGTACTGTGGGGTGTCCAGCCATCCCTTTCTCTAATGCAGGTGAAGGAAGATGATTGTACAATGAAAACAGGATATTCATGCACACTCCGCAGCTACCTTATATGTAAGGGAAGCACCAGAACCCCAAACCGAAGCCATGAGAATCTGTCCAAAATCTCTTCTCCTTTGAATTCCTTTGTGAAAGGAATTTCTTTTCTATTGTACTGAATGAGAAGGGTCAAAATTAATGTGGAAGAAATTATTGGCACAGCACTAGTTCTGATAACTCACAAATCAGACTTTGTCCACCCCTTTCAATAAAGATAAGCTTAAAGTTTCAAGAATAAGACACCTTTCCGTGTACTTTAAAATATAATTTGAAATGAATGGGGAAGAAACGGTATAGGAAATCTGTCATTTCCAACCCTGGGTACATTAGTAGGTTGGTGATAAAAGTTCAAGCTGTCAGAGTTTGAGCAATTCTGTCTGCATCTAAAGCTCTCTGTTGGGGGTGGTTGTCTGCAAAGACTTACATTGATTTAGCTCCAAAGTGCACAGGGCCTTCTAAGGAGGCCTCACTGTGAGGTACTTGACTTTGGATGTTAATTTTGAAATGGCCTGCTGGATGTAGACTGGTAATATTGTTGCCTGGTGATTACAGCTGCTCTGAAGATTGATCACCCAGAATTCTGCTTCTTTATTTGTAATGCCAAGGAGGAAAAAAAAGGGGGCTTTCCTTGTCTGAATTCAGATCCTCATCGTGCTGGAGATCTTCACAAAAAGAAGGGACTATCAAATTATTAGGGAGTATTTAATGTTATCAAGTACCAACCCTTATTATACGTTCCATGTTCCAGTGCCAATGTCATGGCCTCTACAGCAGCTGCACCAGATATTCATGAGTTTCATTCATTTTTGGCCCTGAATTTGAGGACTAGCATTTTATGCAGGGTAGAAGCATTTCTGAAAACCAACTTAGTGAGAACATTAACCTATGTTGTGTCATTCTTTCCACTTGCTGATGCTTTTCGATTGTAGTCTCACCCCCAAAGTCTTCTTCTTTGTCCTTTGTGAATTGGTGACATTAGGTCTCACCCAGTCAGGGATCACATAATGATAAGAAGACATAATCCTGGACAACTGTCATGAAAACACAATCTGTACATAAAGTCACACTACCAATCAGCTATGGCTATTTCAGTAAGGGCAAAACAGTTCAACTGAGAGTGAGGGCAAGTGAGGATGATTTAAATGAGGATGCGATTATTTTTGGCAGGAGCACTAAAAAAGTGCTGAAAAGGGGAAGCATCTTTTGGCACTGTTGAAAACATCTATGGGACATGATGAGCTGAACAGTCTCTGCTCAGGCCCAGTCATTTCTAATGATGCCACCGAATTTCATAATTAGTTGGCTCATTCATCAAAACTTGTCCATTCGTAATGCTCACCTTCGTAGTAGGGATGTCAGAGAATTTCACCACGAATCTCGGGGAGGCCGAATGCCAGCGCATTCGGCACCCTGAAATTGGTGGCAAAAAGGTCTGCCCCCCTGCCCCCCTGGGACGGGACTTACCTTGGGCGAATCCTCCTGGTGGTGGCGGCTCCGGCGGCGGTTCGGTGGCGGTTTGGCGGTGGTGGCTGCAGCGGCTGGTCTTCCGACCGGCTGCCGCCACCGCCATTTCCAGTAAAAAAACAAAACAAAAACATGATAGGCTACATAAAGATTTACGTAGCCTATCATGGCTAGATTTTTAAAAAATACCATGATAGACTACGTAAATGTTTACGTAGCCTGACACGGCTGAGTAAAAAAAAAAACACCCGCGCGTAGGCAAATGGCGGTGCCCATGGGCGCTGCCATTTGCGTTTCTTATTTTGGCATGTCTAGTCTACGTAAACATTTACGTAGACTACGGTGAAAATAAGGGGAACGCAAATAGCATAGCGTCTACGCTATTTGCGTTCCCCTTATTTTCGCCGTAGTCTACGTAAATGTTTACATAGACTAGACGTGCCAAAATAAGAAACGCAAATGGCAGCGCCCATGGGCACCGCCATTTGCCTACGCGCTTTTTTTTTTTTTTTTTACTCAGCCGTGATAGGCTATGTAAACATTTGCGTAGCATATCATGGCTGACTGCAGGGACGCAAACGGCAGCAGCTATGGCCGCCACCATTTGCGGGCCCAGCCGGCCAGGATTCGGGGATGGAGGGACGGAGCACCTCCCTCCCCGGCCAGAATTTCTGGGGGGAGGGACAGAGCGCCTCCTCCCCGGCCAGAATTTTTTGGGGGAGGGACAGAACACCTCCCCCCTGGCCAGAATTTCAGGGGGAGGGACAGAGCACCTCCCTATCACCGCGAATCAAATTTCGTTAAAGGTAAGTGACTATTGTACATCCCTACTTTGTAGAGCATTGGATCAATACATTGCAAATTTGCTATTAAGTTCAGAATTGTTTGCAAGCCTTGAAATGTACACAGTAGTGCACAGATTCCTTCAGTCATCCTACCACCTACACTCCCCCACCAAATTTACTTGAAGCAGTTTCCTTAGCTGCTTGCTTTTGGGCCACCCCCACAGCTCTGGCCTTGCAAGGAAGAGGAAGACCCTGCGGGTTCATCTTCATACTGGTGGTGATACGTGACAGTGAGTAGAGATCATATGGCATTATCACATAGGCAAGCCACATGAAAACAACTGATCAGAAAGGGGGCATAGCATGGTGATGCATGGCGTCATGCCACAATATGCAATTCCAAACTACAGCTCCCAAGATACACCTTGATATTGTACATGTGCAAAAACTCCTATTCACAGAACAAGATCTCATATTAAAGGAGAACTCTTGCCCAAGCTTACATGGACAAATGTATTTTTTTTCTGAGTAAATAATGGATTCACTCTGTGTAAAGGGAGAGATACCATGAGCTCTTAGGTGGCTATTCAAGATTAAGGGGAAGGAGAACTGAATGTGAACTGCCTGTAAAAAAAAATGAATCAATTTTGCTAAAAATTAATACATACAAACATAAAAATGAAAAAGCATGCCACATTTTATTTATTTGCTTATTAGATTTCAAGGCTGTTTGGGGGGAAATGGAAATACAATTAAAAAAACAGTTAAGATAATAAAAACAGTGACAAGACAAAGCAAAACAAAATAATGATGGAGCAAAATAAAAACAAGTAAACAAAATCAGCTGGGTCAAAATAAAACCATCAATCAAATTATTCCAGATTGAAGGCTGATCTAAATAAGGGAGTATTCATTAGGGATAGGTGAATCTTTCAAGTTCAATTTCACTCAGGTTCTATTTTTTAGCACCAGAAAGCCAGTGTTAAGTTCATTCCATCCTGAATCGTGAATTCTATTTTTAGCCTGCACAAAAATCATTATGCATTTTCATGCACATTTTCTAAAGTACACATTTTGTACACATCTTTCCAAATACCCACATTTTTGTGTACACTTTTGCAAATGTATGCAAAACACACTGCAGAAAATGGTTTTATGTGCATGTTTGCAAATATACATTTTAACACACACACATTTTGTGCACAACGTGTTTTAGAAATGTACACTTTTATTTCACACAATGCTTTTGTAAACTTTGGAAATGAACCAGTTTCAGCAGCAAAATGTGTTACAGTTTGTGTTTAGGTTTGGGAAATATGCAGTTGGTAAGTTCACATTGAAATGTGAAGCTCATGAATTTCTCACCCAGCCCTGGTCTTCTCCAACCTCAAAGGGAATTAACTAGACCAGCCTTCTGAGGAATGGAATTCCAGAGTCTTGAGGATAAGGAGGCCCTATCCTATGTACCATGGCCAATGCTCACATTGTTTGGGATGTGAAGCAAAGCTTCCCCAGTAGATCTCGAACAGTGGGAACATAAGGGCCAAGCAGTCCTTTAAGTATCCTGGGCCAAAAACATTTGGTCCTTTAAAAGTAATTAACAACACTTTGAAGTGAGCTTAAAAACACTTTAGGAAGCAGTGCATATCAAACTGCAATGGAATCACATCCTCTAAATAAAGGCTCCAATCAACAGCTTGGCAGCAGCTTTCTGTAACTGCTGCAGTTTCTTGTTGCAGAGGCAGGCAGCCCCATTCAGATCACATTGCGGTAGTCTAAATTTGCAAGAATCTCATTCCATTTGCACAAGTGTGCATTAATGCTAATGCACACTTGCAGTAGTGAGCATTAGTGCTAATGTGCATTTGCACTAAAGCACATTACCACAAGTGAAAATTTGTGCAAATCCCCACCAAAGTTTTTTTTGTTTTTTGTTTAATGCTCCCAAAGTCTGCAGAATGTGTGCAACGAACTCAGATAAAAAACTGATATGCTACAGAAACTGCCAGTTGTATTCATAGAAATCTGTTGCAGATTTCTCTGATCTCCCTAACGGCATGTGTGACAATGGACAGATCTGCCTTCTCCAGATGAGGGTGCATTGGCACACTCCAGAAAAAACTGTCCAGAGCTGCAACTGGGCATCCAGATCAAAGCCAACCCCAGGAGAATCCCTAAATAGGGAAGTGAGAATCAGCAAAAGGTGAGCTAGTTGAGGATCTCCGACTTCCGCCATCAAGCTCATTTTGACTTTTTGTCCATATCAGGTCATGATCTTTGTTATGTTTTGCACAAAAAGCATATTTTTCTGCATGTTTTTTTTCCAAATGTACCTCTCAATTCTGCACATTTTTGGAATATATACATTTTTTGCCCATTGATTAAAATGTGTCTGTGCACATTTTTCAAAAGTATGCATTTTTCATGCACATTTTCAAGGGAATACAATTTTCAAACACTTTTGTTGTTGTTGTTCTACTAATTGCATCACAAGGTTGGGATGTATGGACTTCAATTGCAGCTTGCATCCAAGTATGTGTTCAGCTCCAGGAGGTGGAAGTGGGTAGGTCCTGATTTTTATTTTTATTTTTAATGAACTTAAAGAAATTTCTCATACATCCCTATCCCCAAGCTGCGAACCTCATTCTTCAGCTACCTTGTCCAAAATAGGCTCACTGATTCCAGATTAGTTTTCCTACTAACCAACAGCACCTCAGCCTCGTCTGAATCACAGTTTGTTAGATCACCTCCAGTCCATCACTTCCCCCAAACACTGATTTGGGATCTCTAATTTCTCCCTGGAATCTGATGGAAAGGAAATAAGGATGGACGAAAGTCCCTTACCTAGTCCCGCAGCTTGCTTCGTGGTGGGGGAAGGCGCTCCGGTTCTTCCCCCAAAATTCAGGCCTGGGGGGGAGGCGCCCCGCCCCTCCCGGCTGAAATTCAGGCTGGGGGGGAGGCGCCCCATCCCTCGCCGCCGAAATTCAGGCCGGGAGGGAGCGCCCCGTCTCCCCGGCTGCGAAATAAAAAAAGGAAATTAAAAAAAACCAACGTGATAGGCTACGTAATGATTTACATAGCCTATCACGGCTAGATTTTCAAAGTCAGCCATGATAGGCTACGTTGCCCTTATTTTGTTGCCCTACGTTGCCCTACGTTGCCCATGATATGCTACGTTGCCCTCCCTTATAGCGTTGCCCTTATTTTCCCCGTAGTCTATGTAAATCTTTATGTAGACTACCCGTGCCCAAATAAGGAACTCAAATGGCAGTGCCCATGGGCGCTGCCATTTGCATACGTGCTTTTTTTTTTCCAAAGTCAGCCGTGATAGGCTATGTAATGATATACGTAGCCTATCACGGCTGACTTTGGAAATGTAGCTGTGATAGGCTACATAAATCGTTACATAGCCTATCACATTTGTTGTTGTTGTTGTTTTTACTTTACTTTGTAATGGCGGCGGCGGCAGCCGGTCAAAAGACCGGCCACCACCCCTGCCACCACCGAAACGCTGCCGAAACGCCACTGGGACCCGCCGCCAAGAGGGACATTCGAAGGAGGTAAATCCCATCCCAGGGGGGGCGGAGAATTTCCCCAACAATTTTGGGGGGCTGAATGCGTTGGCATTCGGCCTCCCGGAGATTTGTGGAGAAATTCTCCGCCATCCCTAAAAGGAAAGATAGTGTTCGTTTGGTTGTTTTGCATGTATATATTCTGCCTTTCCATCAAATGGTTCTCAAGGTAGCTTACAAACAACAGTTACAAATAATAACAGAAGAGAACAGAAGCTCCATCCACTGTTGCTACTCCCAGCTCTACAGGGATTGCCAAGGTTCAAAACAACAGGCTCCTTCACACAGAGCTTTTATCCTGCAATTGAGATTGCTCCTTCAAGGAAGTTTGCAGGCTCTTTACATGATGCCGTGATCCTCTAAGGCGTCTCCTGCACTGAATGCCCTTTGTTCCATTTTTAAATAGGTTGTAGATAATGAGCTATCAAATTACCCCATTGTGTTCCGCTTCAGTTTCCCCTGTGAAAAGAGTAAAATTGGCAAGAAGAGGAGCGAGATCAGTGAAAGATAATGGAAGACTCAGATACAGGGATAAGGAGGGGGAAAGGGGAGGGGGGAAAGGAAGCACGTGAAAAAGGGAGTCGTCGTGATCATGCATTTAAAACGGAATCAGAAAGCCCTGTTTTAAATGCAGGATTTTAGGCTGGTGTAGAGATACCCAATAACTAAGCCACAGTACCCCCCACCCCCCGGATACATAACTATGATAGCTGGGGTGGGGATGTTATTCTTCACGTCTGAGGCCAACTAAAAATTTAGTTTGCCCACTGTCCTCCCTGTGCTGTTTCTAGCCTTCCACAGCCAGTCCCCATTTCACAATAGCAAAAAATCCTTACCTTTACGAAGGATTTTGTAGGCTGAGGGAGCAATACTAGGTCTCCTAGACAGCATCTGGTGGGACATAGGATTGTTTGGATCCCTGGCTCTGAGCTCATAGACAGGGCTCCAAGCTGGGACCCAGGAAATCATGCTCCCTGCCCCCTCTCCCTCATAGCCAGTGTGGAGGAAACCATGCTGTCTACCTCTCCGCACTTGCAAAACTGAGTGTGGAGAGGGGGAAAAGGAGGCATTCTTCAGGGCAGGGATGAGACAGGGGCAGCAGCCATACAAGAAATCTGATGGCCACCCCAGCTGCCTTCCCTCTTCTCCCCAAAGTCTCTGCTAGAGGGGCAAAACCCCTGTCTAGCTTAAATGCAGAATGAGAGGTGCAAGATGTTTCCCGCTCTGCATAGGATACTGGTAACTCTTTGAGTTTGGAGGCCTACAAATAGCCAGGAAGCATCCCATAGGACTGTGTCCAGAAACTGCTGCTTAAGAGCATGCTTATTGCTCAGAAGCATCATTTCCTGCTTGGAGACTTGGGGCTTGTAGTTTCTGTCTGTGAACCATCAGTAGCACTGGTTCAGTTCTCCGGAGGGAGGAGAAATCCTTCATCAGTTTCTCAGGGAGGGAGGGCTCATCATTTGGCATGGCAGTATCATGGCTTCATTTTTTTTCCTGAGGTGTTTTTGTGGCTGTAGAAAGGAGGTTAGTAGCAACAACTGCATTGGGAGCCTGGCTACCATTCTGCATCCTCCATAATGCCTTGGATCTAGTGTTGTTCTGGGGCATTGTGTGGGGAGAAAACTGTGTCTAAAAAAGCAGGGGGTGGGAAGAGGCTGGTGAAGAATACTCAGAGATAACTCTGTGAGGTAGGCTTCTTTTTCTAGGGGGTGAGGAAAAGACAGATCTCATACAGTTTGGGAGGAAAAAGGTCTCCTGGGACATCTCGGCTCAGATCTGCTTTCACTTCACCTGCTGTAAATCAGATCCTTTTCTGAAGATGGACTCTGCTAATGAACTTTGGTGCCTCCCTTAATAGTTCTTGTGTTCTTGCTGGGAATAAGATGCCACTTCATCTGTGGCATCTGGTAACAGTGTAGGGGTGGACATTTTAACAACACCCCACCCAAGCCTGGCTAGTTGCCAAGAATAGTGACTAGGTAATAATATTCAAGCCAAGTCACAGTGACATGACAGGCTCAAAATAAAATGTGACCTTCTCTGCTGTTATCCTGCTACTTTCAGTTTGGGTTATATGACAAGCAGAATTGGCCAGATCAGATTAGCTTTTACTGTAAAACATATGGGGTGTGTGGAGTGAAGGAGGGAGGAGGGATGTCATAGATACTATATTCGTAATAATGACACCAGTGGCAAAATGAAGAGTCAGCCAGAGTATTTCTTCCAGGGAAAATACCATTGCCAAAAATAAACCTGTTAGCAGTGTTCCTTCCTAGTCCCTGTTGAGAAGGAACAGTGAGTTCTCAAACCATCTTTAGGTTTGCTGTGGCTTGTTGTCAGCCTTGAGGCAGTTTTGAGAGGCAAGGAATGTGGAAGTATGTTTATTTATCAGCTGGTTTAGCAAATAATCTTGGAAAGGGGAAACATGCCAGTGGAATGAAGTATAGGTGGGTGGGTTTTATTACTCTGGAGTAATAAAGTGCTGGAGAATCTGTGCCATCCAAGTATTCTTGGGCCACAATTACCAACATCCTTGACCATTGGCCATGCAGGCTGGCACTGATGGGAGTAGGTTACAATATGTGGAAGGCCATAGGTTTTCCATCCCTGCCAAAGATCATGGAATTATGGGATTATATCACCCCCCAAAAGAAGAAGAAGAAGAAGAAGAAGAAGAAGAAGAAGAAGAAGAAGAAGAAGAGGCCAAAATGATTTCATATCCTATTCCGCAATTACAGTCTGGCACCACTGATTGTTATTATTACATTAATATCTCATCTTTTTTCTTCATGGAAGAAGAACCCAAGGTGGCCTACATGGTTCTCCACCTCCTCTCCCTTTTATCCTCACAACAACCCTGTGAGGTAGGTTAGACTGAGATACAGTGACTGGCCCAAGGTCAACCAGTGAGCTTCATGGCTGAGTGGGGACTAGAACTGAGCTCTCCTGAGTCTCAGTCCAACACTCTAACTACAATACCACACTGACTAATGGATTGTGAAGACAGACCATTCCCATCGGTATCAAAAAAGAAGACGTTATTACAATGTTTCCCTCCCCACCCCCAAATGCACCAGAACAACAGAATTATTAATAAGTCCTATCGTATTACCTTTAGGCAAAGACCACAAACATGCAACAGTTTGCGTTCAACGCAGTGGTGCAGCTAGGCCTGGACCTTGGGGGGTAACACTATTTATTATTGATTGATTCACTGATTGATTGATTGATTTAAAACATTTGTATCTCACCCTATATCATTAAGATCTCAGGGCAGTGTACAGATCAATTTAAACAGTATAAAACAAATAATTTAAACAGCTAACAACATATGAAACTGTTCAACAAGCTAATACCAATTAAAATCTAAAACAAAAAAACCCTGAGTTAAAACAGTCTGCAACTTTAGAGAATGCATTTAGCCCTCAAAGGCTTTGGTAAAAAGCCTTGTTTTAACTTGGCTCTGAAATGAAACCAATGTATGTGCCAATTGGGCCGCCAAGGGGACAGCATTCCACAACTGGCATTCCCCAGCAAAGAAGGCCCGGTCTCACATCCCAATATAGTGTATGTCTCACACTGGTGGTGGGATGCAGAGGAGGGCCCCTCCAACAGATCTCAGTCCTTGGCTGGGCATATATAGGGAGAGGCACTCCCTCAAATATTGAGGTCTCAAGCCACTTAGAGCTCCTTAAATGTCATCACCAGAACTTTGAATTCCAAGCAGAAGCATATTGGCAACCAGTGCAATTCCTTTAAAATTGGTGTTATATTATCTGTACGTGATGTTCCCGTCAACAGTCTAGCTGCTGTTAAGAATGGGGGAGAAATTCATTTGAACTCCCATTTAAATGAGAGCTTGGCTAGTTTTGCAGTTTTGAACCACAGTGCGAACTGAAGCTCAGTCATCCTTCGAAATTCACATGTCTCCAAATTTTGCAATGGATTTCTCTAATTAAAACACGCACACAAAAATGTATATATTAGGGAATATAACATTAAAAAATGCATAATATTAGGAAAAATATGCATATCAGGAGAAATGCATACAAGCATGCATATCTTAGGAGGAATGTGCATAAAATGCTTATGAATTTTCAAGCAAACTTTGAATAAAAAATTCTCAAAGTTCAGACAAATAGAACTTAAAAATGGAACAATGAGAAATGGAAAGAAACTGGAAATGACAGATTCATCCATCCCAAGCAGAAGCCCAGTGCCCTGCAGCCCAGGGGACCCCAAACCGACCAATCAGAGAGTGTCAGGTGATAAGGGCAGCAGGAGCAAACTGCATTTTATTCCTGCAGTCATGATGGTGCTGATTTACATGAGTTTATAATGCAAAGCTGCACATGCTCAGATTATTATTTTTGTTGTTCAGTCGTTCAGTCGTGTCCGACTCTTCGTGACCCCATGGACCATAGTACGCCAGGCCTTCCTGTCCTGCGCTCTCTCCCGGAGCGTGCTCAAGTTCATATTCATTGCATCCGTGATGCTATCTAGCTATCTCATCCTCTGCCGTCCCCTTCTCCTTTTGCCTTCAGTCTTTCCCAGCATCAGGGTCTTTTCCAGAGAGTTTTCTCTTCACATTAGGTGGCCAAAATATTTCAGCTTCAGCTTCAGTATCTGTCCTTCCAATGAGCACTCAGGGTTGATTTCCTTTAGGATGGACTGATTTGACCTCCTTGCAGTCCAGGGGACTCGTAAGAGTCTTCTCCAGCACCACAGTTCAAAAGCATCAATTCTTCGGCGCTCAGCCTTCCTTATAGTCCAGCTCTCACAGCCATACATTACTACTGGGAAAACCATAGCTTTGATTAGACGGACCTTTGTCGGCAAGGTGATGTCTCTGCTTCTTACTATGCTGTCTAGGTTTGCCATAGCTTTCCTCCCAAGGAGCAAGCGTCTTTTAATTTCATGGCTACAGTCACCGTCTGCGGTGATCTTGGAGCCCAAGAAAGTAAAATCTGTCACTGCTTCCATTTCTTCCCCTTCTATATGCCAGGAAGTGATGGGGCCAGATGCCATGATCTTCGTTTTTTTAATGTTGAGTTTCAAACCAGCTTTTGCACTCTCCTCTTTCACCCTCAACAAGAGGCTTTAGATCCTCTTCGCTTTCTGCCATTAGGGTGGTATCGTCTGCATATCGGAGGTTGTTGATAATTCTCCCAGCAGTCTTAATTCCGACCTCTGATTCATCCAACCCGGTGTTTCTCATGATGTACTCTGCATATAAGTTAAATAAGCAGGGTGACAATATGCAGCCTTGTCGTACTCCTTTCCCAATTTTGAACCACTCGGTTGTTCCATGTCTGGTTCTTACTGTTGCTTCTTGACCCTCGTACAGGTTTCTCAGGAGACAGGTAAGGTGGTCTGGTACTCCCATCACTTTAAGAATTTGCCACAGTTTGTTGTGATCCACACAATCAAAGGATTTAGCGTAGTCAATGAAGCAGAAATAGACATTTTTCTGGAATTCTCTTGCTTTCTCCATGATGCAGCGAATGTTGGCGATTTGATCTCTAGTTCCTCTGCCTCTTCTAAACCCAGCTTGTACTTCTGGTAGTTCTCGGTTTGCATACTGCTGAAGCCTAGCTTGTAGGATTTTGAGCATCACCTTGCTGGCATGTGAAATGAGAGCAATGGTGCGGTAGTTTGAACACTCTTTGGCGTTGCCCTTCTTTGGAATTGGAATGTAAACTGACCTTTTCCAGTCTTGTGGCCACTGTTGAGTGTTCCAGATTTGTTGGCATATTGAATGCAGCACTTTAACAGCATCATCTTTTAGGATTTTAAATAGCTCGGCTGGAATACTGTCATCTCCGCTAGCTTTGTTGTTACTAATGCTTCCTAAGGCCCACTTGACCTCACTCTCTAGGATGTCCGGCTCAAGTTCAGTGACCGCACTATCATGGCTATCAGGGACATTCAGATCTTTCCTGTATAGTTCTGCTGTGTATTCTTGCCACCTCTTCTTAATCTCATCTGCTTCTGTTAGGTCCCTGCCTTCTTTGTCCTTTATCATGCCCGTCTTTGCACAAAACGTTCCCTTGAGATCTCCAATTTTCTTGAAGAGATCTCTAGTCTTTCCCATTCTGTTGTTTTCCTCGATTTCTTTGCATTGTTCATTTAAGAAGGCCTTCTTGTCTCTCCTTGCTATTCTCTGGAACTCTGCATTCAGTTGGGTATATCGTCCCCTTTCTCCCTTGCTTTTCGCTTCCCTTCTTTCGTGAGCTACTTGTAAAGCCTCATCAGACAGCCACTTGGCTTTCTTGCATTTCTTTTTCTTTGGGATGGATTGAGTTGCTGCCTCCTGAACAATGTTACGGACCTCCGTCCATAGTTCCTCAGGCACTCTGTCTATCAGGTCTAATCCCTGAAATCTATTCCTCACCTCCACTGTATATTCATCAGGGATATGATTTAGGTCATACCTGAACGGTTTAGTGGTTTTCCCGACGTTCTTCAATTTAAGCCGAAATTTTGCAAGAAGCAGCTCATGATCTGAGCCACAGTCAGCTCCAGGTCTTGTTTTTACTGACTGTATGGAGCTTCTCCATCTTTGGCTGCAAAGGACATAATCAATCTTATTTCGATATTGACCATCTGGTGACGTCCATGTGTAGAGTCGCCTCTTGTGCTGTTGGAAAAGAGTGTTTGCTATGATCAGCATGTTCTCTTGGCAAAACTCTATTAGCTTTTGTCCTGCTTCATTTTGTACACCAAGGCCATGCCTGCCTGTTATCCCAGTGATTTCTTGACTTCCTACTTTAGCATTCCAATCCCCTATGATGAAGAGGACATCTTTTTTTGGTGTTAGTTCTAGAAGGTGTTGTAGGTCTTCATAGAACCGATCAACCTCAGCTTCTTCGGCCTCAGTGGTTGGGGCATAGACTTGAATTACTGTGATGTTGAATGGTTTGCCTTGGATTCGTACTGAGATCATTCTATCATTTTTAAGATTGTACCCCAGTATGGCTTTTCCCACCCTTTTGTTGACTATGAGTGCTACTCCATTTCTTCTAAGGGATTCTTGCCCACAATAGTAGATATGATGGTCACCTGAATTAAATTCGCCCATGTCTGTCCATTTTAGTTCGCTGATTCCCAAGATGTCGATGTTCAATCTTGCCATCTCATGTTTGACCACCTCCAGCTTACCTTGATTCATTGATCTGACATTCCAGGTTCCTAAACAATATTGTTCTTTACAGCATCGGATTTTCTTTTCACCACCAGACACATCCACAGCTGAGTGTCCTTTCAGGTTTGGCCCAGCCACTTCACTCTTTCTGGCGCTCCTTGGAAATACCCTCTGCTCTTCCCCAGTAGCATATTGGACACCTTCCGACCTGAGGGGCTCATCTTCCGGCGTCATATCTTTTAGCCTTGTGATACGTTCCATGGGGTTTTCTTGGCAAGAATACTGGAGTGGGTTGCCATTTCCTTCTCCAGTGGACCACATTTTGTCAGAACTCTCTGCCATGACCTGTCCTTCTTGGGTGGCACTGCACGGCATAGCTTATGGCTTCACTGAGTTATGCAAGCCCCTTCGCCACAACAAGGCAGTGATCCATGAAGGGGCAGATTATTATTATTATTATTATAAATCAGAGTTGGCGAAGAGTTGTGCATCACATCAGGAATGTTGAAGCAGTTGTGAAGAATGGAATGGCGGGCAGGGAGGATGTTAGTTGTGTGCTTCACAGCTGAAGTAATACCCATGGACATCTGCACTGAGGCATAAGATCATTGAAGACTGTTAGGAAGCTGTAGCTTGGGGACAGACTTCCAAGTGTATAACACCAATTATGGCCTGCTTGCATTGGCTGTAGGTACGTTTCCGAGCCCAATTCAAGGTGCTGGTTGGAACCTATAAAAACTTAAATGGCTGGGACTGCAATACCTGATAGAACACCTCTCTCAACATGAACCTACCTGGACACTACAATCAACATTTGAGGCCTTCCTCAGAAGGTCTCCTCCGAGAGAGGCTCAGAAGGTGGCAATAAGGGAGACGACCTTTTCAGTGGTGGCCCTCCAATTGTGGAATGATCTCCCCACTGATGCACGCCTGGTGCCAACACAGCCATCTTTTTGTCACTGGGTTAAGATTGCTGTCTACTCCCAGGCATTTAATGGCACATGATGAGGCATTTATATCAGCTGTCCTAATCTGGCCTAGTATCTTACTAAAATTGCCTTAGCTTTTTAAATGTGTATGTTAAAAATGTTATGCTAAGTTTTATTATCTTGTACTTGTGGTTTGTAATTTTTGTGAACTGCCCATGGCTATTTGGCAATATAGAAATGAAAATAATAATAATAACAACAACAAGAGCAACAGGTTCAAAAATTACCCAGATGCACCACTGGTTCAACCTCTTCACAGTTTGGGATGGGGACAGTTTCTGAACCAGACACTTTAAAGCCATTATAGTCAGCCAGAAACTATAACACTAGCCATAGGAAAGGAGTAAGATTAAAATAAAAAACAACAACAACCCAGGTTTGACATGCCCACAATGGGCGAGAGTGGACAGTGCAACAAACCAAAAAAATTATTTCACACTGCAGATATCTAATATAGATATTTCTTTCCAGACTCAAATGAGAGCAAGATAATATCTATGGAGCTGATATGAAGCACATTTTCCAGGCTTAGGACTCAAATCTGAATGCACTATAGTTAAGAACACAAGACTATGGGGATGGCATGGGAGCCCAGTTGGGGTAGAAGCTCAGCAAGAAATTGCTGACTTGGCCCTCTGGACTCGGCATGAGTTTGAAAAAAAAAAAATGCGCGTGCGCAAATGGCGGCGCCCATGGGCACTGCCATTTGCGTTCTTTATTTGGGCCCGGGTAGTCTACGTAAAGATTTATGTAGACCACGGCGAAAATAAGGGCAACGCAAATAGCGTTGCCCTTATTTTCGCCATAGTCTACGTAAATCTTTACGTAGACTACCCGGGCCCAAATAAGGAACACAAAAGGTGACGCCAATGGGCGCCGCCATTTCTGTACGCGCTTTTTTTTTCTCAAAGTCACCCGTGATAGGCTACGTAACGATTTACATAGCCTATCATGGCTGACTTTGGAAATCTAGCCGTTATAGGCTACGTAAATCATTATGTAGCCTATCACGTGTGTGTTTTTTTTTACTTTATTTTGTAATGGCGGCGGTGGCAGCTGGTCAGAAGACCGGCTGCCGCCTCCGCCCCTGCCGAACCGCCGCCAAACCGCTGCCGGGACCCGCTGCCGAGAGGGACATTCGCAGGAGGTAAGTCCCATCCCGGGGGGGTGGCAGGGGGGTGGCGGAGAATTTCACCGCCAATTTCGGGGGGCCAAATGCATTGGCATTCGGCATCCCCGAGATTCGTGGAGAAATTCTACACCATCCCTACCCATGTGGCTGGATTCTCCAACATTGGCAGAGAACTGTAGGTGGGACATATATAGGGATGGCAGAGAATTCCGCCACAGATTTCGGTGAGGCCGAATGCCAGTGCATTTGGTCCCCTGAAATCCATGGCGGAACGAAGCCCCCCCATTCCCCCCCCCGCGAAATGGGCCTGGAATGGAGCACCTACCTGCTGCTGTCCGCGCTGACTTGCGAATGGTGGCCGCGTCTGCAGCCGCCATTCGCTTCTTCCATGTAGCTGTGATAGGCTAAATACCTACGTAGCCTATCACGGCTAACACAGGGATGCCATTTGCATCCCTGCGGAAGCCGTGATAGGCTACGTAAGTATTACATAGCCTATTATGGCAAAACTAAGGGAATGCAAATGGTGGCCACTACGCAATTTGTGTTCCTTTTTTTTTTTTTTTTTGCTGTAATAACCTACATAAATATTTATGTAGGCTAAAATGGCAAAAAAAAGGGAACGCAAATGGCGGCAGCTGTAGCCGCCATTTGCGTTTGCTGGGGTGTGTTTTTTTGCTGTGATAGGCTACGTAAATATTTAAGTAGCCTATTACGGCAAAATACAGGGACACAAATGGTGGCCGCCATTCGCATCCCCACAGGCTGCCCAGCAGCCAGATGTCCAGCTGCGGGCAGCCCCGGCCGGCGGCTCCGCTGAATCTATGTGGAGTGGAGCCTGCCTGAGAGAATTTCAGGTGGTGAGGCGGAGCGCCTACCCCCTACTGCGAATGTCACCCTTCAAAAACGTAAGTGACTTTCATACATCCCTAGACATATACTTCAGTAGCTACCAGATCCTAACAGGGGCATGGGAAAGAGCTGTAAGGAGGAAGGGATGGCTGGATGGGGAAAACAACAACTACACACCATTCTTTTCATTTTGGCATATATTATTTGTGCATTTAAGAAATAAATACCTTTCTGCACATAGCCTCCAAAGTGACTTATGAACAGGAGTTAGAGGCAATACAAACAGAATGAAACATTTTACCATTAAATAATTTCATAACTCCGAGCAAACATTACACCAATGAAATCCAACAGATCCAACTTAAATACAGTTAATAAAAGTTTGGAAGAAAAACTATGCATTCCTATGCATGCACCAACTCAGAAGTAAGTTCCATTTAATTAAATGGGGACTTAGCCCCAAGTAAGTGTGCACAGGATTTGAAGGGGCCATGAGTGATGTCAGAGAAATCTGCAACAAAACTAAGGGAATGCAAATGGCGGCCCGCTATGCTATTTGCGCTCCCCTTTATTTTCGCCGTCTATTTACGTAGATAAATAGATTATTTATCTTACGTCTATTTTATTTCGCCGTCTAATCTATTTACGTAGATTAAGATGGCCAAAAATAAGGAATGCAAATGGCGGTGGCCGTAGCCGCCGCCATTTGCATACGCGGGTTTGTTTGTTTTTTACCAGAGTCCTCCACGGCCAGAAATCCAGCTGCGGACGGCTCTGGGCTGGGCTGGGCCTGGCCGGCTGCTCCGTGGAGCTGCCGCGGAGCACAGCCAGCCATGGAGGATTCCGGGGAGGAGGAACAGATCGCCTCCCTCCCCGTTGAGGATTCTGGGGGGAGGGACAGAACGCCTCCCCCCCACCATCAACATAATCCACGGAAAGGTAAGTTACTTTCATACATCCCTACATGCAACCCTATGTACTGGGGTTTTCTGGACTTGCTTGGCAGTACTCAAAGACCAGTAAATGAGAGGGACACACACAAATAATAAGAAATTGCTAAAATCATTTTTTCTATAACCCCTGCCTCAGAAAACAAGACTAGGGTGGCAATTTAGGGATGTACGAATCCCCTTACCTGGGCTCCACAGGGGGTTCCGCAGGGGAGGAGATGACCTGTTCCTCTCCCCCCTGGAATCCTCGCTGGCTTCATTCTGCAAGTGATACGGCCCCCATTGCCATCCTGTATCGCTGATGATGAGAAACAGGAAGTGATCCAGACGCAAATGATGTCTGCTATGCCATTTGCATTCCTGTTCCTTCTTGCAATAGGCTACGCATCTGTATTTACATAGCTATTTACGTAGCCTATTGCATGAAAAAATGTCCCTTTTTTTTCACACAATAGGCTATGTAAATAGCTACGTAAATTCCCCGGCGAGGAGGATTCGACTCCATGATGATCCGGTGGCATGATCCCTGGAATTCGGCCTCATTGGAGTCTGTGGCAGAATTCTCCACCATCCCTAGGTAGCATGCACAAAAGGTCAGAAGAAATGGTGCAAAGGGGAAAAAAATACATAAAAATCACACACACACACACACACACACATTGTGATGTACGAGGCATTCTTTGGCACAGATTTATCTGTGTAATTCTCAGAGTGAAACAAAGAAAGGAAAGTTTCCATGGGCTTGCAAACAGCAGAGCAGACCGCTGCATGCAAACCATGGAACTTGCACGGGATGCATGGAACAACATTCAGATATCCCTATGGGGCATAGCACTCGCACTCCAACCATGGGTGGCTGGGAAAGAACCAACAATAGAGGGTCCACCAAAAGATGGAGGTAGGACTCTTTCATTTCTGGGGTTTTTATGATGCTCTCAAATGGCCACGGCCCAGCGTCATTTGTTCAGATTATAAAGCATAGCAATGAAGTACCATTGATGTGAAATATGCACATGTACTACAGAGTAGCCTCATGTTTGGGATCAGGAAAGCTTCATCATAAATAGCTGAGAAATGCATTTATGTTTACATCATGCTTAGTCAGGGAAGTCACCCATTTAGTGAGCAATCCTATGGCCGCTAGACAGCGGCTAGGTGGCCATAGGATTTGCTGTTTTCTGGGAACCGACCTCGGAGCCCAATTCCATGCTGCCTTGGAGGCAGCGCAGAACAGTCCCGTCCTCCGTGCTCGCAAGAGGAGTGTGGAGCGGCTGGAAAGGGGCGTGGCTGGGAGAGTTCTGGAGCAGGGAAACTGCCTGTACAATGCATACTATCTGTCGAACAGTAGCCTCCTTTCCCACTCCATCCTCCTGCAGTTAGACAGCCGCAACTGGCTGTCTAGCTGAAAAAGCAGGGCAGGAGAAGTGCGGAGGGAATGATCCCCTCCATGCTTCTTCTGCCCTGTTTTGGATAGGCGGTCGCCTCCTATCTAGATAGCATTGCTCCCTTATTTGTTTGTTTGTTTATTTATTTTACCATAGGGTGGATGGCTTATAAAACACCCAGACTGATCATTTTTTCAGCACTATGAAGCTGTGCCCTAGTGAATATGACATGATCTTTTACCATAGAGTAGGAGCTGCATGAAGAGATTTGTGCCTTTAATTTGTAGACTAGCGTACTTAATACATAGAACTATTGTATTGTCTAGAACAGTCAGTATGATGAACTAGTAAGTGGGCCAGAAATAGCTATTTGTGGCCAGAAACATAGAGGGAATGACTCCTCTTGTTCTCTCCCCACTTCCTTTCTCAGTGGCATATCTTCCTTCCATTTTTATATGGATTTGGAAATCCAGCTTTCTAGATGCATTTACTTTCTATAAGCAAAAATGACAATAATGTTCGTGTTAGCATTTTGCTGGAAATTCTACTCTAGGGATGTCTGAGAATTCTGTGAGAGATCTCGGTGAGGCCGAATGCCAGTGCATTCGGCCCCCTGAAATCCATCGCGGAACGGCCTGCCACCCCCCACTACGCTATTGTGTTCCCCTTTCTTTTCTTCGTCTTAGTCTACGTAAATAATATTGACGTAGACTAAGACAGCGAAAAATAAGGAACGCAAATGGCAGCGGCCATAGCCGCCGCCATTTGCGTACGCATTTTTTTTTGTTTTTTTACCCAGAGCTCTCTGCAGCCGGAAATCCGACTGCGGACGGCCCTGTCCTGGGCCTGGCCAGCTGCTCCATGGAGCTGCCATGGAGCACAGCCGGCCATCGAGGATTCCGGGGGGGAGGACTGGATCGCCTCCCCCCCATTGAGGATTCCGGGGGGAGGGACGGAATGCCTCCCCCCCACCATGAACAGAATCCGCGGAAAGCTAAGTGACTTTCGTACATCCCTAGGAAATTCCTTCTGCTTTTCTTTAGTGAGCCCATTCAGTTTGATAGAAAATTAATTGCTTTTGAAAATGTTCTCAAAGAAGAAACTGCTGGTGAATTATTATGGGTGGGCTGTGCTTACCTTAACTACAAGATGTCCATGGAATGTGTGTGAGTGTCCTGTCTTTCATTGCACAATCATCTCTCTGGTGTTCTGAAGCCTCTCTTACTTCCCACATTTTAATTAAAGTCCAGGGGAAGATGTTATGAATATGGATGGTGCGGGTGTCTGGTTGGGGCTTGAAGCTCAGCAATTTCTTGACAGCTCAGCCCTCAGATTTCAGTCTGCACATCCCCGCACTTGCTGAACTCGGCATGCACAGAGTTGGGGCAAGCTTGTGGCTGCCCACTCCCCCACTGAGCTACCATTTTGCATAAAAATGGCAGCTTGGCCTTTTTCACAAATAACCATTTATGCCAATGGCAGCTGTAATGGAGCCATTTACTCAACATTGCAGGCATAAATAGGCCATTTATGCCTGTAATGTCGCCAAGCACCTGCAGACCACTAGGTGGCTCACTGCACATGACAAGTGGGGTTGGGTGGCCAGTGGGGCTCTGGTGACCAGCGTGCAGGGCAAGCTGGGTAAATTTGCCCATCCCTAGTTATGAGGTAACTCCTCCCAGGGGGGCTTTTCAGATCAGGAAGTGTGGGCAGCCAGGGAGGCTGCAGAGATGTGGAGACAGATGTGTAATAGAAAGAAAGAAAATCACAGAGCCCTTGACTACCTTTCAACAATAAGGTAAGGTTTTTATGGTTTTAACTCTTGTGAACCACCCAGAGAACTTCAATCATTGGGCAGTATAGAAATATAACAAATAAACAAGCTCAAAAACTCCACCAAAATAAATTTTGAATTACCCTGAGAATGAAGCAGAAACATCTTTCTATCCTCCTCCACAGGGGCAGAAAATTTCATGAAATTGGAGGACAAATTTTGGCATAATAGTCCATGACAACAAAGCCTCCATAGCTGAAAATGCCCCCCCCCCTATATATACAAGAATACACATTTGGATGTTTGCCAAAACATACAATTTAGCAGTATTTGCTTGAAAACCATTTTCATTTTATTCTATACCAACATTTAGAATCCTGTGACAGTGACAGTGAGGTAATATTCTTCTAAATGCCATATCTTCAAATAAATATGTGGATTCTATTTATTATGCTATTTCAACAATCTTCCCTCCACCCCATAAAAACCAGTAACTATACACACCCTGGAAAGTATACATTCCAGTATGTTCAAGCTAATTTTCTCAACCAGAGCTATGCAGCACAATGGTTGGAAATGGCATTTGCTGTAAGATGCAGTGACTGGGCAGATATAAGGTAAGAAGAAACCAGATGGCAAGAACAGAACCATTCTAGAGTTCTTATGGATTGGCTTAATATGTTTTTGTTTTTGTTTCCCCAGCTTACTGATACAAATATTTATTTATTGCTTTTTTATCTCACCCTTCTTTCAAGGAACTCAGGATGGGGATTTGAAACTGAATCCACCAAAGTCTGTCAGTCTAACGTCTATGCCTCACTGGTTCTGTGGCAATTGACAAGATTCCTACAACTAAGCATATGAAACATTAAAACATCCATACAATGTTAAAATAATGTGAATTCTACCAGGAAGCAACAGCAGTCAGTCAGTAGGGTCATACCAAAAAACGTTACTTCCTCATTCTCCTTCAATGCCTCCAGAGGGATGCTCAGTATGGAGGACTTTACAGCATCTGAACTGGGCCGTGGTGTTACATTGTGAGCAATGTACAAAAGTGGCACTCATGTCAGCCAGTGAAAGAACAACAGTTTAAGAATAGCAAGTGTGTCTTTATAGAAAAAAAAATTAACAAACCGGAGGGAAGGAAAAAAAGACAAATGTTCTGTCACTCCTCTTTCATCTGAGTGTGGGAAAGCAGAATAAAGGATGCATATCATGTTATAATAGAAGAAGGATGATTCAGAGCCTTCAAAAGGCCACTATGCAATTGTAGTGTGAGTAAAAAGGTCTCTGGGAAATGTTTTTTCTTTGGAAGACCAGGAAATGCCTGAAAAAAACTAAGCAATGGGGTGCTTTAAAGTGAAAGGTTTCTCTCCATCAGCATCCACACTATACAGCAAGGTTGGGGAAGGATTAGTTTTTTCTGTTCAGGGTCATATAGGGATGTGCGAACCCCCCAACATCTGGTCATGGGGAAATCTGGCCCTCTTGGGGATCAGTGGATTTCCCTAAAGACCTGGCTTGTCCTCCAGATTTCACATGTTCTCTCTCTCTCTCTCTCTCTCAACAGGGCAAGATACATCAATTGGGGCTGCAACTAATATATCTTGGGCAAATTACGGCCATAATTAGTGTATTTTACACCATTTGTGGCCATAAAGTGCTTAGTTATATGTAAACTGCGGCCACAATTTATGTATAACTAAGCACTTTATGGCCACAATTTAGGGATGCTGGAGAAATTAGTGATGGACCAAAATGAGCTCAGATTTCTAAAAAACTGACCTGTAGAATTCGCTGTGGAGCGACCCCCTCAGGCCACCCGGAGTTTGTGGACTGTTGGATGATTTCGGGTTTTTTTTTACTTTCCCAAAATGTATGCATATTTATTCGTAGGAAAATATGCATATTTTTGCTGAGGAAAAGTCAGATGGAATGGGGGACAATAGCTAAATGTTATGTACTAAGGTAAATTATGTAAATTGTTATGAAACCTCTTACGTAATTATTTGAGTATTTTTCCACGTGATGGAAAAGAATAAGTTTGCATCTGTCTGTGAGCAGACGATGGAACAAAAGGCAACTGACAATCTGCGAAACACAAACGGAGTGGATTGTACATGGTCTGTACATCCCTACAGCAAATGTGGCCACAATTGGCATAGCTTTCCCTGTTTAAAGAGAAAAAAAGTGCAAAACCCAGAGGACATGTAGGCAGGAAAAGCCAGTCTTTGGCTGACTCTGTAGGTCAGATTCCTAAGATTCCTCATTTGGCCTGTGGCGGATTTCTCCAGCATCTCTAGGGTTACATTCCTTTGGGGGTAATCTGTCAAGGGCTGCATTTCAGTGATGAGTTGGGCTAGAACCAAATGTGGGCAGCCCCACCCCTTCTCTCTTTCTCCTACTTTCTCTTGAACACCCCCTTTCCTCTCTCTTTCAGCTGCCCTCTTCTTTCTCTCTCTCTTTCTCCCCCTCTTCCACCCCACCTAGTGGGCTCCCAAGGGAGAGAAAAATCCCACTTGCCAGGCACCCAGAGTGATCATTTGCAGAGGGGTGTTAAATTTTGGATGAGCACCACAGGATGCCCACCCCTGCTAGAGGGGAAAGAATGGCTCTGTTAAGCCAAGAGACAGGGCTGGCCCTACCATTAGGCAAAGCAAGGTGGCTGCCTCAGGGGCAAAATGCTCAGAGGCAGCAAAAAGGTGTTGGAGGACAGAACTGTGTGCCACGTGGCCTGCTTTGCATTCCCTAAGATGCAGGTGCAATGGAGGATATTGTCCAATCATCAGCGGTGAAGAAAGATTCAACTGCCAGTCCAGTCAGCTCTTGTACATGGGATGGAAGAGGGAGCCATCTTGTTCTTCACCTCAGGCAGAAAATGTCATGGGCCAGCCCTACTAAGGGGACAATAAGGTAGAAGACAATAGATAAAGTACAAGAAGAGAGTCCTTTGGGTTTTTCTGTGTCCTGAAGCTGTGGGCTAATCCAACCCCCGCCGGCCCAGAAATATGAATCTGCTTTTCTAAAACCAGTGACAATTTCATGCAGCTGTTTATTGGTTAGCACAGACACCAAAGGAAAAAAACCCAGAGATAATGTACGTGTTAGATTAGTGTTTTGCCACTGTTCCACTATTTGTTTTCCAGATGGTGAGTTGTTTTCCTTCCTGCATTTTGCATACATGTTGGGGTTACATTTATTCTTTTTGCAATTCTGGTCGCTTTAATACAATTACATCAGGAAGGGGTTTCTCCCATTCTGTCTCATCATCTGCACCCCACCTCCCATGCACACACCTCTGCAGATGGTTTTCCTCATGATTATTTGACTGACACTGATTATTACATTGGCAGCATATTGTAATTCACAATGAAACATTTCATCCATTTCTATTTAACTAGCCTGTGCTTCAGGAGTCTTTATGAATAATGCCATGTATTTGCCCTTATTTTTTGCATCTACGTTGTATTAAGTAACAGGTATAGTGGCTATCTGGTTCAGGAATGGACTAATGCTCAATCTTCTCCATTGAATATCTTGGCTTGTAAATCTTGCTTTTAAAAGAGTAAATGGAAATGCAGCTGGCCACCTTTTCCCATTAGGGATGGGTGGGCAACCCCCCCCCTTCTGGGTTCTCTGGGTACCTGCCGAGACCCTGCACCTTCTCGCCTGCACTTGGACACATATTAGAGATCCCCACCACTCACCAAGCCACCCACATTCATCCAGGGGGCCTTGTCAAGCTACATGAGGGCCATGGGGGGGGAGGTAATTGCGAAAATGTGCATATTTGCATATACACAAATGTTGTTGTTCAGTTGTTAAGTTGTGTCCGACTCTTTGTGACCCCATGGACCATAGCAC
This sequence comes from Heloderma suspectum, assembly GCF_057233095.1. Lineage (NCBI taxonomy): Eukaryota > Metazoa > Chordata > Lepidosauria > Squamata > Helodermatidae > Heloderma > Heloderma suspectum. The sequence goes on from NC_139462.1 coordinate 211,279,278, forward strand.
GCCAGGCCTTCCTGTCCTGCGCTCTCTCCTGGAGTGTGCTCAAATTCATATTCATTGCATCGGTGATGCTATCTAGCCATCTCATCCTCTGCAGTCCCCTTCTCCTTTTGCCTTCAATCTTTCCCAGCATCAGGGTCTTTTCCAGTGAGTTTTCTCTTTGCATTAGGTGGCCAAAATATTTGAGCTTCAGCTTCAGTATCTGTCCTTCCAATGAGCAGTCAGGGTTGATTTCCTTTAGGATGGACTGATTTGACCTCCTTGCAGTCCAGGGGACTCTTAAGAGTCTTCTCCAGCACCACAGTTGGAAGGCATCAATTCTTCGGCACTCAGCCTTCCTTATAGTCCAGCTCTCACAGCCATACATTACTACTGGGAAAACCATAGCTTTGATTATATGACTCTTTGTCAGGATGTCAGCAAGGTGATGTCTCTGCTTCTTACTATGCTGTCTAGGTTTGCCATAGCTTTCCTCCCAAGGAGCAAGCGTCTTTTAATTTCATGGCTACAGTCACCGTCTGCGGTGATCTTGGAGCCCAAGAAAATAAAATCTGTCACTGCTTCCATTTCTTCCCCTTCTATATGCTAGGAAGGGATGGGGCCAGATGCCATGATTTTCGTTTTTTTATGTTGAGTTTCAAACCAGCTTTTGCACTCTCCACTTTCACCCTCAACAAGAGGCTCTTGAGATCCTCTTCTCTTTCTGCCATTAGGGTGGCATCAACTGCGTATCTGAGGTTGTTGATAATTCTCCCGGCAATCTTAATTCCGACCTGTGATTCATCCAACCCGGCGTTTCTCATTATGTACTCTGCAAATAAATTAAATAAGCAGGGCGACAATATATAGCCTTGTTGTACTCCTTTTCCAATTTTGAACCAACCGGTTTTCCATGTCTGGTTCTTACTGTTGCTTCTTGTCCCTCGTACAGGTTTCTCAGGAGACAGGTAAGGTGATCTGGTACTCCCATTACTTTAAGAATTTGCCACAGTTTGTTGTGATCCACACAATCAAAGGATTTAGCGTAGTCAATGAAGCAGAAATAGACATTCTTCTGGAATTCTCTTGCTTTCTCCATGATGCAGCGAATGTTGGCGATTTGATCTCTAGTTCCTCTGCCTCTTTGAAACCCCGCTTGTACTTCCGGTAGTTCTCGGTTCACATACTACTGAAGCTAGGGATGTCGGAGAATTTCTCCACGAATCTCCGGGCGTCTGAATGCCAACGCATTCGGCCCCCCGAAATTGGTGGGGAAATTCTCCGACACCCCCCCTCCCCCCCGGGATGGGACTCACCTCGTGCGAATGTCACTTGCGGCGGCGGGTCCCGGCGGTGGTGCGGTGGTGGGGCGGCGGCGGGGCGGCGGCAACGGCCGGTCTTCCGACTGGCTGCCGCCGCAATTTCCAAGTAAAGTAAAGTAAAAACAACAACAACAATGTGATAGGCTACGTAAAGATTTACATAGCCTATCACGGCTAGATTTTCAAAGTCACCGAAATTGGTGGCCAAACAGTCTGCCCCTCCACCCCCCCGGGACGGGACTTACCTTGGGAGAATCCTTCTGGCGGCGCGGTAGCGGTGCAGCGGAGGTGCGGCGGCCGGTCTTCCGACCGGCTGCCGCCACCACCATTTCCAGTTAAAAAAAAAAAAAACACGTGATAGGCTACGTAAAGATTTACGTAGCCTATCACGGCTGACTGCAGGAACGCAAACGGCGGCGGCTATGGCCGCTGCCATTTGCAGCCCGGCCGGCCAGAATTCAGGGGTGGAGGGACAGAGCGCCTCCCCCCGGCCAGAATTTTGGGGGGAGGGACAGAGCGCCTCCCCCCCACTGTGAATCAAATTTCGTTAAAGGTAAGTGACTTTCGTACATCCCTACAAAACTCTATTAGCCTTTGTCCTGCTTCATTTTGTACACCAAGGCCATGCTTGCCTGTTATCCCAGTTATTTCTTGACTTCCTACTTTAGCATTCCAATCCCCTATGATGAAGAGGACATCTTTTTTTGGTGTTAGTTCTAGAAGGTGTTGTAGGTCTTCATAGAACCGATCAACCTCAGCTTCTTTGGCATCACTGGTTGGGGCAGAGACTTGTGATGTTGAATGGTTTGCCTTGGATTCGTACTGAGATCATTCTATCGTTTTTGAGATTGTGCCCTAGTACTGCTTTTCCCACCCTTTTGTTGACTATGAGTGCTACTCCATTTCTTCTAAGGGGTTCTTGCCCACAGTAGTAGATACAATGGTCACCTGAATTAATTTCACCCATGCTTCTCCATTTGAGTTCGCTGATTCCCAAGATGTCGATGTTCAATCTTGCCATTTCATGTTTGACCACCTCCAGCTTACCTTGATTCATTGATCTGACATTCCAGGTTCCTAAACAATATTGTTCACCACCAGACACATCCACAGCTGAGTGTCCTTTCGGCTTTGGCCCAGCCGCTTCACTCTTTCTGGCGCTACTTGAAAATACCCTCTGCTCTTCCTAGGGATGTACAAAAGGGACTTACCTTGTCCCGCAGCTATTTTGGCGGTGTGGGGGAGGTGCTTCGCTTCACCCCCGAAGTTCAGGCTGGGGGGGGAGGCTTCCCACCTCGCCCGGCCGAAATTCAGGCCGGGGGGGAGGCTTCCCGCCTCGCCCGGCCGAAATTCAGGCCGGGGAGAAGCGCCCCATCTCCCCGGCCATGAACTTCCAAAGAAAAGTAAAAAAAAACAAAAAACGCCCCGTGATAGGCTAGGTAACGATTTACGTAGCCTATCACGGCTAGATCTGCAAAGTCAGCCGTGATAGGCTACGTTAATCGTCACGTACCCTATCACGGGTGACTTAAAAAAAAAAAAAAGCACGTACACAAATGTCAGCCCCCATAGAGAGCCGCCATTCGCGTTCCTTATTTGGTCACTGTAGTCTACGTAAAGATTTACGTAGACTACGGCGAAAATAAGGGCAACGTTATTTGCGTTGCCCTTATTTTCGCTGTAGTCTACGTAAATCTTTACGTAGGCTACAGGGACCAAATAAGGAATGCGAATGGCGGCTCCCTATGGGAGCCGCCATTAGCCGTACATGCTTTTTTTTTTTTTAATCACCCGTGATAGGCTACGTGACGATTAACCTATCATGGTGTTTTTTGAAAATCTAGCCGTGATAGGCTACATAAATCTTTACGTAGCCTATCACGTTTTTTGTTGTTGTTGTTTTTTTTACTTGGAAAAGATAATTTTTTTTTTTACTTTTCTTGTAATGGCAGTGGCGGCAGCCGGTCGAAAGACTGATTGCCGCCCCCGCCCCTGACGAAGACCTACCGAACCTATGCCGGGACCTGCCGCTGGGAGCAACAATCGTGAAAGTTAAGTCCCATCCCGGGGGGGGCGGGGGGCGGGGGGGCGGAGAATTTCTCCCTGAACAACCTTCGGAGGACCGAATGCATTGGCACTCAGCCCCCCGAAGTTTTGGGGAGAAATTCTCCCCCATCCCTAGCTCTTCCCCAGTAGTATATTGGACACCTTCCGACCTGAGGGGCTCATCTTCCGGCATCATCTCTTTTAGCCTTGTGATACGTTCCATGGGGTTTTTTTGGCAAGAATACTGGAATGGGTTGCCATTTCCTTCTCCAGTGGACCACATTTTCTCAGAACTCTCCACCATGACCTGTCCATCTTGGGTGGCCCTGCACGGCATAGCTTATGGCTTCACTGAGTTACGCAAGCCCCTTCGCCACAACAAGGCAGTGGTCCTTGAAGGGGTAATTAGGGATGGACGAAAGTCCCTTACCTGGTCCTGCAGCTTGCTTCGTGGTGAGGGGGAGGCCCTCTGTCCCTCCCCCTGAAATTCTTGGTGGGGGGAGGCGCCCCATCCCTCCTCACCCAAATTCTGGTTGGGGGGGAGGCGCCCCGTCCCTCCGGCCGAAATTCTGGCCGGGGGGGAGGCGCCCCGTCCCTCTGGCCGCAAAACCTCTTCTCCTGCCGGGACGCAAATGTCCCTGCGGTCAGACGTGATAGGCTACATAAATCTTTACATTGCCTATCACGGCTGACTTTGGGGAAAACAAATAAAAGCGCGTATACAAATGGCGGCGCCCATGGCGGCGCTATTTGCGTTGCCCTTATTTTCGCCGTAGTCTACATAAATGTCTACGTAGACTACACGTGCCCAAATAAGGAATGAAAATGGCGGCGCCCATGGGCGCCGCCATTTGTGTACACGCTTTTTTTTTTCCTCCCAAAGTCAGCCATGATAGGCTATGTAAAGATTTACGTAGCCTATCATGGTGTTTTTTGAAAATCTAGCCGTGATAGGCTACATAAATCTTTACGTAGCCTATCACGTTTTTTGTTGTTGTTGTTTTTTTTACTTGGAAAAGATAGTGGCGGCAGCTGGTCGGAAGACCGGCTGCCGCCGCCGCCACCGCCGAATTGCCACCAAACCACGAGGAGCCGCCGCCACGGATGGTGGCGGACCGATTCCCCACCAATTTCGGGGGGCTGAATGCATTGGCATTCGGCCTCCCGGAGATTCGTGGAGAAATTCTCCGACATCCCTAGGTATATGCAAATAGGGGCCACAAATCACCCAGATACGCAAGATTACAGGTGTTTGCTTGTCTGTAATCTTGTGTGTATGGGCCATTCACGACCCCATTTTACATAAACATGAATATGCACATTTTTGCAAATGCTAATATTTGTGTATATGTAAATATGTGCATTTGTGAAAATGCACACATTTGTGAATCTGCAGAATGGGGCTGTGAATGACCCATATACACAAGATTACAGGCAACCAAATGCCTGGGATCTTGCATATATGGGCGATTCACAGCTCCATTTTGCATATACACAAATATGCACATTTTTGTCATTGTCTTTTTTTTTTTCTTCCAAGAAATGGCAAGCGTGGGCAAGCGACAAACATGGGCAGGGGCTCAGTGAGCATGGCTGAGGGGCACTGGAGGTGATGAGGGTCCGCTGTATTCCTGGACAAGCTGGTGCACCCACGCCATCCCTATTTCCCACTGCTGTTTTGGGAACTTCTGAGGGATAGCAAGCAGCTTGGTCAATCTGCCAGCCTCAGTTCAGAGCTCTGATAACAATGTCCTATGTTTCCATGCTTGGCAGCTCTGTGCTGACTCAGAAGAGTTTGAAACCAGAAAAATATGACAACTGGAGATTTCTTTATTCTTTTTTTGGGGGGATCATTTTGTGACTCCTGCCATGTGGACTACACAGACAAAGTAATTGTTGAGTATGCTGCTGTTTATTTCTTTTTTATTGCTGCATTTTAGTTGATTTGTTTTTATATATATTTTAATTATAAGTTTTAATAATTTATCCCATCATCAGTGGTGAAGAAAGATTAAACTGCCAGTCCAGTCAGCTCTTGTACAAGGGATGGAAGAGGGAGCCATCTTGTTCTTCACTTTGGGTCTCTCTTTAATGAGCTTCCACCACTCATTGAAAACTTGGTTGTTCAGGCAGGCATTTGGGGTGGGTTAGGGAAATTTTAGAAAATGATGTTTTAATGCGAAATTGTATTGGTTTGGTTTTAAACTGTTTGTATTATTGTACATTGCTCAGAATGGCCGGGTGACTCAGAGTTTGTATTTTATCTTATTAGCTTGCTAGCATATGGACAGGTTGGAAAGAGTGGAGGCTGGTGGCTCCAATTCAGTGGGGTGTGAATCCATTCTGGGTTTCTGTCAGAACTAGACAGTACTCTAAAGGAGCTATCCAAGGTTCTGAACCTATTTGAGGGAAACGGCTCAGCACCTTGTATAGCTTCTTTAGAGCTCTGGCTGGTTCTGACTTAAAACCCAGAATGGACTCACAGCCCCATCGAAATCGGAGCCACCAGACTCCACTGGTTGGAATAGTCCTTAGTTTGATAAAACAAAGCTTTGAAGCAAACCTATGCAGCTGTCAGAGCTGGACAGAGTCAGGCCTTGTGTGTCCGCCACCCTCCCCATCGTACTCCATGCCACTGGAATGATTGGGGACTGTCCCTGTTTGGAAGATACAGAGGGCACCATCACATGAAACTTTTATTGAGCACTCTTGATGGGTCACTCATGGAAGTTTGCAGGTCCTTTTCATGACATTGTCAACCTCCAGGGTACATCCAGCAGTGTTTCCTGGTTATTTCATGTTAAAAAGATGTGGAGATAATGAGGTATTTAAATATATCCCAGATTCCCGCACTGTGTACATTCATTGTCACACTATTAAACAGCCACTAGATGGTGCTGTTTCACTGAGAACTATGGAACACTGAAAATTGAAAACTTCCCCTCTCAGCAATCACATGGTCACTGTCTGGGAGCCCACGATAAAGGTGGAAAGACTCCACAACAAAGAAAGTCCGGTAGGACTGCAGGTTTTTTCTTTAATGTAGAGACACCCAGAGACAAAAACAGACATGGTCAAAGGCACTGGTGTGCAGGTATCTCTCTTCTATAATCAAATCTTATACAACCACCATAAATCCCCAGTGCTCCCATCCAGGAGAAACCACACCTTGGAACATCCTGCCACTAGGGAACTGGCAACAATATTTATGGCATCTCCTAGATCTCACACCTAGAGGATGCCATAAGGAGAAATTGTCACTATGTAGAAATGATGGCCTGAAGGAACATGGTGATCACTGATCTTTTTGGAACATCAAAGATATACTCGAAAATAAGGCCTTTGTCCCTGATACTCCCTGCTGCTAGATCCACGTATCACTGTTCTGACATCAGTTTGAATTAGTGATGTACGAACCTCCCACTGTCCAGTTGGGGGGGGGTCCATGGAGGGGCCATCCGTGTAACTCGGGGCCCTGGAGAATACTCAAGAACCCAGCCGCATCAGCTGCAGTTCAGGGAGTGGCTCTCTCTATAAGGTGTGATATGTTAATGGTGGCTGCCATTAACCTATTGCAGGAAAAATGCAGCCATAAATGGCATATTGCACTTACCATTTGCAGCCATAAAGCACTGACTTTACCTAAATTGCAGCCATTTACAGCTGTATTTAGGTCAAAGTCAGTACTTTACAGCCATAAATGGCATACAAGAGCTCTTTTATGGCTGTATTTTTCCATGTGATACGCTAGCCTATTGCAGGAAAAAATACAGCCGCAAATGGTGTACTGTATGCCATTTGCGGCTGTAAAGCACTGACTTTGACCTAAATGTAGCCGTAAAAGGCTGCAATTTAGGTTAAAGTCAGAGTTTTACAGCCACAAATGGTGTATAATACATCATTTAAGGCTGTATTTTTTTCCCATGGTAGGCTAATGGCGACTGCCATTAGTGTACAGTGTCTTCTAGGGAGCCAGAGAGCCATCCCACTGGAAATCCTATGGAGCCAGAGCGCATCCGCTCTGCCATCGATGCTGGAGGTTGGATTCTCTGGAATCCCTAGTTTGAATAATATAACAACCTCTCTCCTGAGCATTCTAATTCTCGGCCCAGGAAATCAAGTCTCTTCCCTGTGCCCCTATGTATGGTCATACATAGTTCCCCTATGTATGGTCATAGAATATGGTGTACCTGTGGCAAAACGAGGATCCTGCAGTGGCTGCATAACTTTGTCATTAATAATGGGAATTAAATTCATGATTGCACAGCAGCAGTGTTCTCTCACATTGTGATTTCCTTGTAAACAACAAGGATGAATTTACATTTTCTCTCATGTTCCAAAATGACAACACTCTGTGGCCTAGCTAAACAAATGTGCATATGTCATCTTAAGAGCCATTTATCAATCCCGGATCAATATTTCCTAGCAATACTATAAATGAAATGGGATCATTATGGAAAGAATGTGTTTAACACATCCACAAATTCCTCTCCCCCTCCATTAGTGAGCCCTACCTCGTCATTTTCTACACAATGACTAATGGGTTCCAGTATATTGCCTCAATGATTTCCAGGTATCATTGCTTGAAGAAAGTTGGTTGGTCTACATCAGGGGTAAGCAACTTGTGGCCAAGAACAACCTCCAGATGTTCTTGGCCTACAACTCCCATCATTCTTTATCATTGGCTATGCTGGCTAGGGCTGATGGGAACTCTAGGCCAAAACATCTGGAGGGACACAAGATGCCCACCCCTACTCTACATGACAAGAAGAATATACATCTGGAGAACCTTAGAAGTGTTGACTGCAAAGCCTGGACCTTGGCTTTCTGTAGGAATTCTTGGCCATACTTTGATTTAATAAAATACAGACCAGCTCATCTGCCCACCCCAAAGGATTCGGGCCATGGGTGGCATTTCTGTGTAGTGTACCCTGGAAGTAGATGGGACAAGCCGTGTGTGGTGTGGAGATGCATGCTATGCTTCTGCTGGCACAGGAGTGGGTCTGCCTAAGTCAGCTCCTCCCCTAGCCCAAACTCCCTTCATTCCTCATCAGTGCCTGCCCAGCCTCCCTTTAAGAGGGAGTTGGTAGTTTTACAAGCCACATATGGGCTGTTTATTTTTGCTCAGCAAACAGCTTGACTGAGTCATGGGTAGGCCAGCTCTAACCAATCCAGAGGTTAGTTTCATGTTCATTTCTGCAAACTATTTCCTGACTTGAAACATCTCTCTCTCTCTCTCTCCCCCGCTTCCTCTTCCTCTGACCTTCTGCTGAACTTTAAAATCTCCTGGTTTTCTGAGTGCAACTTCCTGACCTCTACATTCTGACCAAAGTTTTTACCCCTAAACTATTAACCTTTTGGCTGAAACTGAGCAGCGCGCACGCATACACACACACATACACACACGCGCGCGTGCACACACACACACACACACATTTTAAACCCATAATATCCTAAAACAAAACTATCTACAAAAATGGAGGACAGTTCTGTTCCTTCACACTGGGCAATGTAAGACAGCACCCAGCCCCACCCATCCACCTGCTTGAGCTCTGTTTGGGGGCAAAAAGTTGGGATATATAAAGATGTACATACATATATACATACATCCTTGAGTAGTTTCAAATACTGGTTACTTTTTTATTGAATCTTTTGCTGCTGTGGCACCCCGATTGTGGAATGCCCTCCACTTGGAGGCCCGATTGGCTCAGACATTGGTCTCGTTTCAGCACCAAGTAAAAACATGGCTTTTTACCAAAGCCTTTGAGGGCTAAATGCATTCCCTAGCACATTATTTTAACTGTTCTATTGTTTTTAGATTTTAACTGGTTTTAGCTTGTTTAATAGTTTAATATGTTTTTAGGTGTTTAAATTATTTATTGTTTTATACTGTTCACATTTCTTTTATCTGTATGCTGCCCTGAGATCTTAATGATATAGGGAGGGATTTAAATGTAATAAATTAACAAACAAACAAACAATAAAATCCCTAAATTGGTGTGCGTGTGTAGCGTTCCCCTTATTTTCGCCGTAGTCTACGTAAATGTTTACGTAGTCTATACGTGCCAAAATAAGGTATGCCGCCATTTGTGTACGCATGGGTTTTGTTTTTGTTTTTTACTCAGCCGTGATAGGCTACGTAAAGATTTACGTAGCCTATCACGGTATTTTTTAAAAATATAGCCGTGATAGGCTACGTAAATCTTTACGTAGCCTATCACGTTTTTGTTTTTGTTTTTTTACTGGAAATGGTGGTGGCGGAAGCCGGTCGGAAGACCGGCCGCCGCTGCTGCACCGCCACCGGAGCTGCCTCCAGAGCCGCCGCTGCCAGGAGGATTCTCCCAAGGGAAGTCCCGTCCCGGGGGGGTGGGGGGGCAGACTGTTTCGCCACCAATTTCGGGGGCCGAATGTGCTGGCATTCGGCCTCCCCAAGATTTGTGGTGAAATTCTCTGACATCCCTAGAGTTTTGCCAAGAGAACACGCTGATCATAGCAAACACTCTTTTCCAACAGCACAAGAGGTGACTCTACACATGGACATCACCAGATGGTCAATATCGAAATCAGATTGATTATGTCCTTTGCAGCCAGAGATGGAGAAGCTCTATACAGTCAGTAAAAACAAGACCTGGAGCTGACTGTGGCTCAGATCATGAGCTGCTTCTTGCAAAAGTTCAGCTTAAATTGAAGAACGTAGGGAAAACCACTAAACCATTCAGGTATGACCGAAATCATATCCCTTATGAATATACAGTGGAGGTGGGGAATAGATTTAAGGGATTAGACCTGATAGACAGAGTGCCTGAGGAATGATGGATGGAGGTCCGTAACATTGTTCAGGAGGCAGAAACGAAATCCATCCCAAAGAGAAAGAAATGCAAGAAAGCAAAGTGGCTGTCTGATGAGGCTTTACAAGTAGCTGAGGAAAGAAAGGAAGCGAAAAGCAAGGGAGAAAGGGGAAGATATATCCAACTGAATGCAGAGTTCCAGAGAATAGCAAGGAGAGACAAGGAGGCCTTCTTAAATGAACAATGCAAAGAAATCTAGGAAAACAATAGAATGGGAAAGACTAGAGATCTTTTCAATAAGATTGGAGATCTCAAGGGAACGTTTTGTGCAAAGACGGGCATGATAAAGGACAAAGAAGGCAGGGACCTAACAGAAGCAGATGAGATTAAGAAGAGGTGGAAAGAATACACAGAAGAACTGTACAGGAAACATCTGAATGTCCCTGATAACCATGACCATGATAGTGCGGTCACTTAACTTGAGCCGGACATCCTCGAGAGTGAAGTCAAGTGGGCCTTAGGAAGCATTACTAACAACAAAGCTAGCAGAGATGACAGTATTCCAGCTGCGCTATTTAAAATCCTAAAAGAGGATGCTGTTAAAGTGCTGCACTCAATATGCCAACAAATTTGGAACACTCAACAGTGGCCACAAGATTGGAAAAGGTCAGTTTACATTCCAATTCCAAAGAAGGGCACCGCCAAAGAGTGTTCAAACTACTGTACAATTATGCTCATTTCACATGCCAGCAAGGTTATGCTTAAAATCCTACAAGCTAGGCTTAGGGATGGACGAAAGTCCCTTAACTGGTCCCGCAGCTTTTTTCAGGGGGGGAGGTGCTCCGTTTCTCCCCCCAAAATTCTTGACGGGTGGGGAGGCGCCCCATCCCTCCCTGCCAAAATTCTGGCCGGGGGGGGAGGCGCCCCATCCCTCCCCGCCAAAATTCTGGCTGGGGGGGAGCGCCCCGTTTCCCCGGCCGCAAAAGAAAAAAGTAAAATAAAAAAACAAAACAAAAATGTGATAGGCTATGTAAAGATTTATGTAGCCTATCACGGCTTGATTTTCAAAGTCAAAGTTCTCTGACATCCCTAGATGTGGCTGCAAAAAAGGCAAATGCTATTTGGGGCTGCATTAATAGAAGTCTAGTTTCCAAATCCTGTGAAGTACTAGTTCCCCTCTGCTCAGCACTGGTTAGGCCTCGTCTTGAGTACTTTGTCCAGTTCTGGGAACCACACTTTAAGAAAGATGCAGACAAACTGGAGAGGGTTCAGCGGAGGGCAATGGAGATGATCAGGTGACTGGAAACAAAGGCCTCTGAGGAGAGACTGAAAGAACTGGGCATGTTTAGCCTTGAGAAGAGAAGACTGAGGGGAGATATGATAGCACTCTTCAAGTACTTGAAAGGTTGTCGCAGAGAGGAAAGCCAGGATCTCTTCTCGATCATCCCAGAGTGCAGGACCTGGAATAGTGGGCTCAAGTTACAGGAAGCCAGATTCCGGCTGAACATCAGGAAAAACTTCCTGACTGTAATGGAACCAATTACCTAGGGAGGTGGTGGGCTCTCCCACTCTGGAGGCATTCAAGATGAGGATGGATAGCCACCCCTCAGGGATGCTTTGACTTGGATTCCTACACTGAGCAGGGGATTGCACTTGATGGTCTTGTAGGCCCCTTCGAAGCCTACTATTCTATTATTCTATGATCTGTGTAAAATGCATAAAACTGTAGTCCTATTTTACCCCATCCTTTCATGCCTCACCTCTTCATTTCTGGGTATGGTCACCACTAGAAGCTGATATTTGAAGATCTTTGTACAAGATTTCTCCCTTTCTGAGAAATGGGATAACTGGGAAGTTCCACTCTCCACCTTAAGGATTTTCTGTGAATAGGAGCTTGTGCTGCTTGAGTCACCTCTGGGTAGTGCTCTTGAGTCAAGAAGACATAATGGTAATTCCGGTATAATGACAGGGATTCAGATATCTTCAGCTTCCCAGTGGGCATGCTCTAAGACTGTGCCTGTTTATTAACATAGCCAGCTCCCATTCTAAAGCCATGACATCACCCCACTGTTATAGCCACCGTTGCACAGATAATTTGAGATGTGTCATTTCACCCAGTGATTGCAAAATATCTTAATCTGTTTACCACATTCTGTTTTCTGCGGCCAGGGATTCCCACACTCCCTGTCAACAGGGAATCCCTTTTGCTGAACATGCATTACTGACACAAAGGAACAAAAATGTGGACTTTCTCCCCCCTCATTGCTCATTCAGTTGACTTGTTCAGTTTACATTGCTCATTCCCAATTAAAATTCAGTTTGCATTGCTTGTTTGTCATTAGACCGTTCTTGTGCTGTTAGTCTGGAGGTCATTGACTGGTGAATCAGTGTTGCATGATGTGGAAGAATGAGACAAAGTGCATGATCCAGCTAACATTCAATACCTTTTAAACCTTGTTGATTGTCAACTGGTGGAAGTCAAGTATGTGATTAATGATCCAGACAAAATTAAGGACTGTTAAGTTCCATTGACTTCAGTGGGAGCAAGGCATACATATGCTTAACTCTCCAATGGGAATCAGTGGCAGTGTGTATAACTTCAACTGGCTTATGCTCCCAAAGCTGGTTTATAGCAGGAGTGTGTCAAAGAGCCAGAAGGCCAGATTCCGTTTCAGAGAAGCTCTCAAAGGCCACATCCCAGTGGGGGCTGGGACCAAAGGCAAAAGGAGTGAGGACACAAATGCCAGCATATTTTCCCTTAAATAGTTGTTGTTGTTCAGTCGTTAAGTCGTGTCCGATTCTTCGTGACCCCATGGACCATAGCATGCCAGGCCTTCCTGTCCTCCACTCTCTCCCAGGGTGTGCTCAAGTTCATATTCATTGCATCGGTGATGCTATCTAGCCATCCCATCCTCTGCCGTCCCCTTCTCCTTTTGCCTTCAGTCTTTCCCAGCATGAGGGTCTTTTCCAGGGAGTTTTCTCTTCGCATTAGGTGGCCAAAATATTTGAGCTTCAGCTTCAGTATCTGTCCTTCCAATGAGCACTCAGGATGTCAATATCAAAATCAGATTGATTATGTACTTTGTAGCCAAAGATGGAGAAGCTCTATACAGTCAGTAAAAGCAAGACCCGGAGCTGACTGTGGCTCAGATCGTGACCTTCTTATCACAAAAATTTGGCTTAAATTGAAGAACGTAGAAAAAACCACTAAACCATTCAGGTATGACCTAAATCATATCCCTTAAATAGAGCTGTGTGCAAATGGTTTCTCAAAATTCTCCAGCCTATTTGTGGGCAGTGTAATGGAGTGGGGGACGACAATTTCACCAAATTTCTCCTAGGGGAGGAGAAATTCTCCAGCAGTTTCTCACAGATAGGGCTCACTATTGGTTGTAACACAGCTTCTTTCTTTTTTCCTAAGGCTGTTTGGCTTACTGCACTGCTTCTGTAGGTGGCAACAGCATCAACTGTGGTGAGGCTGCCACTTTTCTGAGGCAGAATTTTGAATTTCTTTTGGTGGTATTTTTGAGCTTACATAATCACTGCAAGGTAGTTGAGGGTGCTGTGTGTGTTTTCTCTCTCTATTACACATCTTTCCATTGCTCTGCAGCCTCCCAGGCCACCTGCACTTTCTGAACTGGCAAAGCCCCATGGAAAGAATTGCCTCATGATGTCTTCCTCATGATTCCTATAACTGAAGTGCGGGAAGCCGAGGAGGCTACAGGCTGCCACAGAAATCACTGCACAACGATAAGACAGAACACTCATGCACACTCCTCAGCCACCTCATAAGTAAGGTAACCACAAGAATCCCAGATCCAACCCATGATAATTTCTCCAAAATTTCTCCTCTGAATTTGTTTTTGAAAGCATTTTTTTCTTTCAAATTTAATGAGAATGGTCAAGAAAAAAATGTGGGAGACCTTTGCAGCACAGCATTAACCTCTTACTGCCAGTAGCTTTGCCATAAAAGAGATGTTTCAACCTTACACAATGGGGGGGGGTATGCAAAAGCTGGGAAATAACCAACAATAGGCCACTGGGGCAAAGGGCACGGGGCTAGGGCAAGGGAATGTCAAAGGGCCAGATTGAACCCCAAGCAGGTCAGATTTGGTCCATGGGCTTGAGGTTAGACACCCCTGGTTTATAGTATATTGATGTCATGTGCCATATACCATGCTAGTTGAAGCAGAATAGCAGAAATGGGAAAAATGATGAAACAAGGGGGTAATCATCTGGGCCATTATTTGGGCATTTAAAAAAAAAGGCACATAGCAATCCAATATAGGAATTAGAAGCATTCGGCCCCTCTGTGTCATTATTTTGTCCCCACAAGAGGAGTGGGCTGAAATTATTTGAACTGAACCATTTTGGCCCCGAAGATGCATCCTTTATTTTCAGCTGTTGAACTGGGGTTGGAGAAATTTTCATGGGTGTGGAGGAGAAATCAGTGAAATAGTTCAGGGGGCCAATTACCTTGTCACTGTGTTGCTTTTGTTAAGTAGTGCCCCAATCTTAAAAGCTCTTGCTCATTCACTCACTCACTCTTATAGAGAGGGAAATAGAGCATTGCTATGTGCCATCTGCCATGTGTCTCCCAGAAGGCTTTTCAACACTGCCGTTGTCTTCTACTGAGGGGTGGGGGCAGTGGCAGATGGCAAGAAGGCAACAGACAATGCTTTCTCTCTCCACAAGAGAGGGACTACTTAAAAACAACAACAGCAGCAAGGTAAGCGTGCAGCCCAAAAACATTTCCATTATTCCCATGACCATCTCTGAAAAAGAGTGGAAATGTCCTTCCTCATTTGTCATTTCTCCACCCCCAAATAGATTGGGGAAAGTCATTTTGGTTCAGCCTACCCCACGTATATCCTAAGGATATTCTGACCCCAGGTATGTGAACTTGGAAGACATGACTCTCAGAAGTCCATTCATGGTTATGGAAGCTGCCATCCTGAGAAACACCTTTCTTTAAAGAAGTGATACAGCTTTTTGGGAAGTGATTCACAGACTGGCTGTACAAAATATAGCTGGAAAGCCAAGATGGAAGATGTGACTAATCTGACATGCTTCCTTTTTGAAGTAGCTTTGGGGGGAAATGGCTGTTAAAATATTCTCCAACATTATTGCAAAATGTAATAAGGAAGGATCGTATGGGAACCTCTGTGCCAAGCCTTAGAACACCAAATGCCCCTGAGGGCTCAGGAGCTGATTTCTTAGGAAGCATCTGGAGAAAGTGTTATGCTAAACTGGAAGAATCATCCAGACCACCTGCACTCAACAGCAACTTGAGGATATCTCATTCCATGCCAATTTCCTGGGGCGGTGCATCAAGGGGCTTTGCAGATGAGGTCAGCTCATTTGGAAGTGTTGGCAGATTTCCCAGGAGAAAGACTGAGCAGTAGTATGGTTATTGGGAGGGGTGGTGTTGTTGTTTTGTTTTTTGGACCAGAGCATGAAGAAAAAAATAACCCCAAGTGCTAATTTGCAAAAGGTGAAAGGTAACAACAAAAGGTAAAAACAAAACCTTGTATGGATACTGTGCAGAGGTTTAGGACAATTGACAGGATCTTTTTGAGCCCAATACACTATTGATCTTTTGGGCCTGCCATACAACTGATGGAGAACTACCCTGGTCTGGCTTGGAATTTATCTTAGAAACCAAACTATTTTCCCCAAAACTAATCCCCCCACCCCAGTGTATTCTGAGCCCAATTCTGAGCCAACTGGAACCTGTTGTGCCCCTGTTGGTGTCATACAGAGTCCTGTGGATGCCCAAACCTCCATAAACCTAGTTCTGGTGAGCCTGCAACTCCTCTTTCCAGAGCACACTATCTGCTTACCTCCCACCACACGTCCACACCTTCTCACCCACCCACTCACCCACCTGGCTTTCTGCTCTGTGCATAGTTATTGTGGTGTCTAGGAATGTACAAGAATTTTGTTTTCATTTGCGAACCATTCAAACATGTCCCATTCGCAATCCCAAATGTGAGCAGGAACACTTTTTTTGGAGAAATGTTTGCAATTCCCAAATTTGTGATTGCATTCAAAAAATGCATGCATACACACGCATGCACTCAAAACTCTGCAAAGTAGCCTTCTTTTTTAATTCATGTACCTATGCATGTATGTATTTATTTAGCCAAGGTGGCTTACATGTCCCTCCTCCTCTTCTCCATTTTATCCTTACAACAACTCTGTGAGGTAGGTTAGGCTGAGAGTCTGTGACTGGCCCAAAGTCACCCAGTGAGCTTCATGGCCAAGTGGGGGCTAGAGCCCGGATCTCCTGAGTCCCAGTCCAACGCACTAACCACTGCACCACACTAACCTCTCCCTTTTTCTAAGGGAGGGGTGAGAAAAAAGGAAATCTCATAAATTCTCTCATAAACACGTCTTCTTCATTTCTTTTCATTTTATGACATTTCTATACTGCCCCATAGCCAAAGGTCTCTGGACAGTTCACAGAAATTAAAAACCATTAAAATGCATTATATAAAATATATTTTTTTAAAAAATCCACATAATAACATGAAACAAATAACACAATTTTAATGCAAATTCCTGAGGAATCTCAGTGCTAGGTTGAACTGTATCCCTTTCTCTGTGGGCCTGGATGTGTTGTGGTGTCACTATGAATGCAGACACATGCTGAGGATTAAACCAATGGACCCTTAGTCATGATTTATACATTTCAAGGGCTTTGTGAGAGCTAGGGATGTTGCGGGTGGCTGAGTGGGTCCAGGTATCCTAATCCTTTTGGCCCCCTCCGCCTGTGATCCTCAGACAGCACCTGCCAAGATGCTGTCCTTGCTCCCCCCCCATTCATGCCCACTCATGCCCGCTGATGCCCTCCTGGACTCACCACAATCCCATCCAGTCAGTGCCTGCCATTTCCCCACCTTTGATTTCTACATAAAAGTTAAAAAATATGCATATTTAAACAGTTTGAGGCCGGGAAAGCTTAATATGCACAATATTAGAGGTATAATCTCTCTAATATTGTGGTTATCAGGCTTACCTGGTCCCAAACTGCACATTTTTAAAAAACTTCCTTAGAAATCAGAGGTGGGAAAATGGTGAGTGTTCACAGGATGGGATCGTTGTGAGCCTGGCAACTTGCCAAGCTCATGGGCGGCCCGAGTGCAGGTCCGGGGGGGTGGTGAGCAGGGTTACCACCACTTCAGTGGGGGCCCAGAGAAGCTGAGCTGGAGTGAATTCTCACATCACTAGTGAGAGCCATTTAAAAAGACACACCAACACTTCCCTATGATATGCTTCCGCATTACATGAGTAATAATTTTTTGCATGATGGATGTGATAGGATCATCGAAATATCATTATGATATGGATCTCAATGATGGAAAAGCAGATTTTTTTTTGTCAGTTCCACACCCTGCTAGTCTTCTAAATAATTGTCTCATCATGACTAAATTCCAGTTCATCTGTGGCCTGTGGCTGTCCCCCAAAATCTGCTTTCCCTAGTTGAGTTCCATATTATGAAGGGCAAGAATATGGCCATGGGAGCACACTTACTTTCAGCCTGTGGCTGGATGAAAGAGAGATGATGAATCCTAGCTCCTTATTGGAAATGGTGATCAGTCAGTTCATGCTACAGCAGATCTGTACAAGCTGAGACCAAGGAAGTTAAACACATCCCACCATTTTATATGATACCCCACCAGGATCCAGTATACATCTCTGAGTGGCGCTGCCTTCTTGAGAGTTGAAAAACAGCTATCAAGCACCTGACAGACACCTGTACATGGCAGATGCATCCCAATTTCGATCTGCTGGCCCAGTACATGGCAAGTGGGTCATGTTCAGCATGGTAAGTCACCCAAGTTGTAGAGGCTTATGCTAGGACATGACTCCTTGGAAGATGGTTTATGCATTTATCTGAAACCCATATTTGTACTTGGAGACATATCAAATAGGGATGGACAAATCTGTCCATTTTAGTTTCTCTCAATTTCTCATTAGTCCAATCTTTAATTAGGTTCATCCTGACCTTGGAGAAATTCAACTGCAAAAATTTGGATTAGTGAGCATTTCAAGGGATAACTGAGTTTTGGTTTGCTTATTGGTTTCAAAGGTCAAAATAGGTAGATTTGCATTAAAATGTGAACTGAACAAATTTCTTCCCCATCCCTATTATGAAAATCAGTGCAGGGAAAGGATGTGCGAATCAGTAACACTTGAACTCACCGAAATCCTCCTAACTCTACCTTGAAGCTTATTCCAACTCAGGCAGGGATGTCAGAGAATTCCGCGACGGATCTCAGTGGGGCCGAATGCCAGTGCATTTGGCCGCCTGAAATCCATCACAGAATGAAGCCTCTGCCCCCCCAACCCATGAAAGGCGCACGGGATGAAGTCCCTACCGCCCCCACCCCACAAAAGGTTCGCGAAACGGAGCACTTACCTGCTCCCGTCTGCACTGCTTTGCGAATGGCCGCCGTTCTGCAGCCACCATTCGCTTCCTCCTTTTCATAGCCGTGATAGGCTACGTAAATACTTATGTAGCCTATCACGGCTAATGCAGGGATGCCATTTGTGTCCCTGCGGAGGCCGTGATAGGCTATGTAAGTATTTATGTAGCCTATCACGGTGTGGGGGGGAACCGAGCATACACCAATGGCGGCAGCTACTGCCATTTAGGGATGGCGGAGAATTTCTCCCCGAATCTTCGGGGGGCTGAGCGCCAACGCATTCGGCCCCCCGAAATCGGCGGTGAAATTCTCCGCCACCCTCCCGCCACCCCCCCGGGATGGGACTTACGTTTGCCGAATGTCCGTCCCGGCGGCGGGTCCCAGGGGCGGTTCGGCGGGCTTTCGGCGGGGGCAGGGGCGGCAGCCGGTCTTTTGCCCGGCTGCCGCCACCGCCATTACAGCTGAAGTAAAAAAACCCAAAAACCGTGATAGGCTACGTAACGATTAACGTACCCTATCATGGCTAGATCTCCAAAGTCAGCCATGATAGGCTACGTTAATCGTTACATAGCCTATTATGGGTGACTTTGAAAAAAAAAAAGTGCGTACGCAAATGGCGGCCCGCATGGGGCGCTGCCATTTGCGTTCCTTATTTGGTCCCTGTAGTCTACGTAAAGATTTACGTAGACTACGGCGAAAATAAGGGCAACGCAAATACCGTTGCCTTTATTTTCTCCATAGTCTACGTAATCTTTACGTAGACTACAGTGACCAAATAAGGAACGTGAATGGCGGCTCCCTATGGGGGCCGCCATTATCCGTACGCGCTTTTTTTTTTTTTTTAAGTCACCCGTGATAGGCTACGTGACGATTTACGTAGCCTATCATGGCTGACTTTGCAAATCTAGCCGTGATAGGCTACGTAAATCGTCATGTAGCCTATCACGGGGGCATTTTTTTTTTTTACTTTTATTGGAATGGCGGCGGCAGCAGCCGGTCAAAAGACCGGCTGCTGCTCCCGCCCCGGATGAAGACCCGATGAACCGCCGGCCGAACCTGCTGCTGGGAGGGACATTCGCCAAAGGTAAGTCCCGTCCCGGGGGGGGTGCGGGGGCGGGGGGCAGAGAATTTCTCCCCGAAACATGTTCGGGAGGCCGAACACGTTGGCGCTCGGTCCCCCGAAGTTTCAGGGAGAAATTCTCCTCCATCCCTAGTAAATAGTAAGGCACCAAGAATGTCTGAACACATGTTGGGGTGAGTTCTAACATCTGGTACAATAAAGCAGCAAATGAATCAAGATGTATCATGGCCTTATCAATTACGTTTTGTACAAATTGCCTTGTGTCTGAATATATAAAGCTTACATTGTTCCAGAATACTAGTTCATCTAGGTTAGCAGCAGGAAAAGTGGTGGTGCCTATGTGTATTAATGCACCCTCAGACACCTTTCTTGGCCCTGCCAAAGTGTCCTACCTTGCCTACTTTTTTTCTTTTTTTTTTAATTGACACATTTTTTTACTGGTGGCTGGCATTACTGTGAAATAGGTTTCTGTTGATGCTGAAAACTGAATTCAAAGGAGTTGTTTAGTGTGTTGAGGCTCAGACCCCACTTCTCCCTTGTACTCATTCTTCTGAGCTGGTTGCTTGTCCTTTGCCATGCCTCCCATGGCAGCCATTTTGTGGTGATGCCCAGGACAGTTTCTCAAATTGCAAAATGTGCCCACAACTCAAAAAGGTTGTCTTCTCCTGCTCTAGACTAGTACTTCATACTCTGACTCGCAGTAGCATAGGAGGAGTCATGCTAGATCAGACCAAAGGCCTATCTAGTCCAGTGTTCTTTACCCAAAGTAGCCAACGAGATGCCTCTGGGAAGCCCACAAGCAGGACATGAGTGCAATTGTATCCTCCTGGTCTTGTTCTTACTAAAAGGCATGGTGATGTGCCTCCCAATAAGACTCCTATAGGCTCATTCCTATGCAGAGTTCTTTGCTCTGTCATCTTTTTAATTAGAGATGCCAGGGATTAGTACCTTCTGCATAAAAAGTATGTGCTGTGCACCTGAGCTACAGCCCCTCTCCCATCCCGCTCAACCCATCAGATGCTTTCTGACATAATAGCCATTGTTCTTCTCTTCTTTGCCTGAGATGTCAAGGAGGGCCTTTCCACAGTGGTCATCTAAGACCCCTGGCAGTCTTTCATTTATTTTCAATTTAAATACATTGTGAAGCCACACTTCACTGTTTTACATGTAAGATCCAAATTGTCGCCAAACATCTGTCTGACCGTGAACGTCATTGTATGTTTCTAAGAAGCTTTGTAGATGCCTCTTAGTTTTGTTTGTTTTGTTTTGTTTTTGCTGTTTTGTTTTATTGGCTGCAAGCACCATTTAGTGGTCTACAGTAATGTTCAGAGGCTATAAATTAATTAAAGAAGAAGAAGGGAGAGCAGGGAGAGAACTAGAAGACATTAGAGGGGCAAATACCTAGTGTGTTCAGGAGAAGAAGCCATCAGATTTAGGTCTGCCTGAAACCTCAAGGCCTAAAGGAACAGTCTGTTCTTTTGTCATCTCAAATGATTGCTGCATAGCTCAACAACAATATCTCTTTTTGTCTTTGGATTTTTAATGGAGCTGTCAGATCCTAAATTTACAGACTTACAGCAGGTTCTATACATATCGCCTTGCAATTAAAATAGTTACTGGAGATGCCAGAGAGAGAGAGAGAGATGGTCATGCCAAAAACAACTTTTCCTAACTAGAAAATAATTGTCACTAATTTCTCAACAGACTTAAAAATAGAGTCAAACAGCCTGATTTAAGAAAAGTTCATCCCGGGCCGGCAGCAAGGGTTGGCATGTTGGGCACCTGCTGAGGGCCCGCACCCCAACAGAAGGCCCACTGGCAAGAACCCCCAGTCCTACTCTGCCTCTTCACCATTGCAATCTGCTTCTTCTATCGCTGGTAGCACAGTGGCAAATTCAGAAGTGGAGGGTCCCTTCGTGGCAGTCACAGCTACGCCTCTCACAGCCATGCCCCTTTTTACAGATTATACAACCTTGTAAGATATACAGCCTTCGACTGGGATCCAAAAACAGTGCAGCTGAGAGTAAGGCACTGGTATTTCGATTGGACGTCTGAGACAAAATGCAGGGGTGTTGATCTTTTTCACTCACTCGCTCACAAACATTTTAGGTTTCCAAAATATGATACTCTATGGACACCCTGGAGACAGGACACCCTGGAGAAGATGCTGATGCTAGGGAAAGTGGAAGGAAAAGGAAGAGGGGCCAACCAAGGGCAAGGTGGATGGATGATATTCTGGAGGTGACGGACTCGACCTTGGGGGAGCTGAGGGTGGCGACGGCCGACAGGAAGCTCTGGCATGGGCTGGTCCATGAAGTCACCAAGAGTCGGAAGAGACTGAATGAATAAACAACAACAAATGAAAGTTTCCCCCTCTCAATTCAGCCCTCATGGACAGATCCCTTCTCATTTAAACAGCCCCCTTGCTGACTCCCTTAGCACCCCAACATTACCCATTAGCCTTCCCTACACTCCTTCATTATATCTCCCCCTCCCCCTCCAACAGAAACATCCACACACCCAGCTGGATTGAACTACACACACACACACACACACACACACACACACACAGAGTGATGTAGTGGAAAATTTGGAAATGCAGGAGCTCATTGTGGCAGTCTCCAAGGGAAGTCCAAAAATTTCAGGCAGCTGTGTCAATCCATATCAACAAACCAGTTCTAGGAGTTTTCATCTCTACCAGGAGCATGTCTTTGGTAGAGCGAAAAGGTGTTAATTGCCCATTCCAGACCAAGTCATCCCAAATACGTTGCATTCCAAGATGGAACAATATATTGTTGCTTGGAAATTCATTCCCCCCACAGCTACAGTGAGGATCGTAGCTAAGCTCAGGGAGTTCTGAGGGGGGTGGCAGATGACATCAGAGTCCCTGCTAATGAAAAAGTCCCAGGGCTGCATCCCTGTGAGCCCTGCCTCCACTACACCACTGTCTATCACCTGTTACTCTAGTCCAGACAACAGTGGTGGTGTGAAGGTGGAGCAGCACTGCCCCATGAGCATTGGCTCTCTGCCTGGCAAGCAAGCAGATGGTAGCAGGGACAAGGAAGAGGAGGAAGCAGCAGTCTGTGACAATGCTGATGAGAAGGTAGATGCGCTGAGGGAGAGGGGTCCATTAAGGCGATCTTGCCCAAGGGCCCTCAAAGGCTGGAGTCATCATCCCTGAGTTCATCCAGAGCTCTGCATGCACTCTGGTGCACACATGGAGCTCTTTCACAAGTAGCATTCCATTGCCTTCAGTGGACTGAGAAGCTCCACATCGATGTCCTTTTAATGGCATGTAGGTGAACTCACCTGAAGTAAATAAGTAAGCTTCTTCAGGTAAGAGAATTATGTCTGTGTTGGGAGGGGGGGCACTTGAGCTTCCTCGCCCACAAGAAATATCTCAAGCTAGGCAATGCAAGTAACAGGCTGAAAAAGATTCCCCACCTGTTTTATAACCTAATTGTACAATAATAGGGATGAACAAACCCTGTGGCATCCCATCTGGGGCAGGAGGTCTGCTGCAGGGAAATCTGGGCTGCTTGGAAATTGATAGATTTCCCTGGAGCCCTAGTGCATCTGCTGGATTTCACTAGGTGTCTTTCCAGCTTTAAAAACAGTAGGGATGGCGGAGAATTCTGCCACAGACTCCAATGAGTCTGGAACGGACCCCTTACCTCTGCCAACCCGCGAAGTTCGACGTGGATGGACCCTACCTCTTACCAGCCAGGTCCGGGTCCGTCCACTGAGTCTGCAGCCACGTCTGCTGCCAGTCTGCAGATGCAAATGGAATCTGGCATAGTGGATGCCATTTACCTCCATGGTCTGGTTGTGATAGGCTACATAAATATTTACGTAGCCTATCATGGCAAAGAGCAAGGACGCAAATGGCGTCTGCTACACCGGACGCCTTTTGCATCCTCAGACTGGCAGCGGACAGAAGTCCGGCTGCGGACGGGCCTGGCCGACGGTTCTGCGGACTCACCACAGAGTGGAGCTGGCCAGAGAGGATTCCGGGGGGAGGGACGGATCGCCTCCCCCACCCCCTGTGGACCCCTGGGCGGAACGGTGAGTGGGGTTTGTACACACCTAAAAAACAGCAAGATACTTAATGGAAGCTGCCCTTAGCCTATCATAGGAAAATTATGAACATAATTTGCATATTTTACACCATTTGCAGTCTTAAAGCACTTACTTCTACATAAATTACAGCTGCAATTTATGTAGAAGTAAGCACTTTACCTCCTTGGTTTATATAGAAGTGCATTACGACCACAAATGGTGTAAAATACACAAATTACGGCCATAATTTCCCCATGATAATGGCAGCTGCCATTAGCGTATCTTGCCATTTTTTAATCTGGAAAGATGCCCTGAGTTAAATCCATAGGATGCACAAGTGAGTGGGGCTGATCCACTGCAGACTCTGCTGGTTGGACTCTTGGGACTCCAGCCTCATTGGAGTCTGCAGCGGATCTCTCCAGCATCCCTAACCAATATCCCATACAACTGATAATTAATCCAAAGACAATGCAACCAAGGTAAACTCCCAGAGTTGTACAGAATAAGATGATGCAAATATTCTCGGTTTATGAACACTCACTGAATGCACAAGCTGGACAAATGTTCAGGAATGTGTACATGTGGAACTGGAATGTTTATACCATACTAATCAGTAGGACTTTGGGAGTCCACTTTTTTTTCATTCTTGTGGGAGGGTATTTTTCTGAAATATTTTATCCTTTAGCAGTCTGGATATAATACATATATTTTCCATATTCCTTGTTGCTGTTGTTGGCTCTTCCTTTCATGTATATTCGTATCACTGGGTGTGTATTTTTTTTTTTTTGAGGGGGTGAAGTCCTGTAGCATGCAGTCCTGTTGGAAAACGTAAGCCATCAGTGGCTTGGACTAGTAGAATCTTGGGGGGGGGGGGGTAAAAGAAAAAAAAGTGGATGCAGAACTCAGTCTCAGAAGTTGCTCTATACTGTGTCAGGTTTTCAGTCTGCCTAGCCCAGTGCTGTCTACTCTGACTGGCAGTAGCTCCTGCAGGATTTTCCCAACCCTGCTACCTGAAACAACTTGCATCAAAGGAGGGCAAAAACTGGGCTGCAGCCCATGGGAGCCCCATCCATTCCCCCCCCCACAGCACAGCTCAGGGCTAGCAATAAGAATAGGCATGGATAGGCACCTGCAGATGGCCCACGCCCCACAGAGTCCTGTTGAGATGAGTCCCCTGGACTTGCTCCTCCTCCTCAATATTGCAACCTGCTTCTTCACCTGCCTCTTACTCTGGCCCAGATAACGGTGGTGGTGAGAAGGGGGAGCAGGAGGTGCCACGGCCTGCTTGATCACTGGCTCACAGCCTGTGAAGCAAGGCAGTGGCAGCAATGTTCCTTATGCTTATCAGATTTGCAGATGACACAAAATTGGGCGGGATAGCTAATGCCTTGGAAGACAGAAACAGAATTCAAAGTGATCTTGATAGATTGGAGCGCTGGGCAGAAAACAACAGAATGAAATTTAATAGGGATAAATGCCAAGTTCTGCACCTAGGAGAAAGAAACCAAAGGCACAGTTACAAGATGGGGGATACCTGGCTCAACAATAATACAACTGAGCAGGATCTTGGAATCATTGTAGATCACAAGCTGAATATGAGCCAACAATGTGATGTGGCTGCAAAAAAGGCAAATGCTAGTTTGGAATGCGTTAATATAAGTATAGCTTCCAAATCACGTGAAGTACTAGATCCCCTCCACTCAGCACTGGTTAGGCCTCATCTGGAGTACTGTGTCCAGTTCTGGGCACCACACTTTGAGAAGGATGCAGACAAGCTGGAGAGGGTTCAGAGGAGGGCAACGGAAATGATCAGGGGACTGGGAACAAAGCCCTATGAGGGGATCCTGAAAGAACTGGGCATGTTTAGCCTTGAGAAGAGAAGACTGAGGGGAGATATGATAGCACTCTTCAAGTACTTGAAAGGTTGAAGGCCAGGATCTCTTCTCGATCATCCCAGAGTGCAGGACATGGAATAATGGGCTTAAGTTACAAGAAGCCAGATTCCGGCTGAACATCAGGAAAAACTTCCTTTCTGTTAGAGCAATACGAGAATGGAACCAATTACCAATTACCTAGGGTGGTGGTGGGCTCCCTCACACCAGAGGCATTCAAGAGGAAGCTGGACAGCCATCTGTCAGGGAAGCTTTGACTTAGATTCCTGCATTGAGCGGCGGGGTGGACTTGATGGTTTTATAAGCCCTTTCCAACCCTACTATTCTATGATTCTATTTTGGAATAGAATAAAACCTTATTACGGTCAAAGACCAGCTCAAAAAAGGAACTACATTAAAATTATCTGCCATATATCCCCAATCAAATTAATAGACACTTCAACACAGTGTAGTAATAATGTAATGCATATCAGCCATATTGGGTCATATCAGCCATACTTTGTCTTTCATCCAGCTAGGTAAGTCCGAGCTCCCTCAGCATCCTTCTTCGAACACCTATCGCGGCTGCAAAAAATGTGGCGACATTATATGTAAATGTCGAATTAGTGTCAGACAACAATATGTAGGTATATTGTTGTCCTGTACGTCCTGGAAAGCGATTCATCAGTGGGGAGATGAGTGTGGCACAAATATCTCTATAAAATATACACCACACCAAATGTGCTCTGTAGTTTCTATCTGTTCCATGCCACAGGGGCAAAGGTGGTCTGACCAGGGGATCTTTTTGTACCGTCCCTCCAAAACTGCCGAGGGGAGTCCATTTAGACAGGCCAAGGTAAATGCCCTTCTATGTTTATGCAGTTCCAGTTGTTCAAGATAAGGTGCAGCTATTACGATGTATCTGTAGTCCTCCCTAAGATAGAATTCTGGGGCACTATTGAGGTCACTTTGTCTCTCAGTATCTGCAACGCACTGCTTGATAGTCTCCATTGCCTGTTCAAAACCCATATTTAATAAAGTCCACAAGGGAAGACCCAAGAAAGCTATTTTCTGTTCAATTGACTGAATCCAATTGGATTTAACATCATCTTGCAAAATTAGTGGGACAAGGCCAGTAGGAAAATATAACAGTCTACACAAGAATAGCCACCCAAACCCTAGCTTCAATTTTGATCTGGCCAGTCTCTAATCTTATCTTTGCATTGGAGACATCCCTAGGAACACCCAATATTGCCCTCAAAAATTTTGATTGTACACGTTCTAATATTTGGGTATTTGGGAAAAAGGCCCCAATTGAGAGCCATACAATAATTGCGCTAGTACTTTTGCTAGGTATACTTGGAGGGCTAAAGGGATATAGTGGTCTCCTTTCGTTCTCATAAATTGTGCTATTGCTGATGAGCTTCTCTGTGCATTTAATGCCACATATTCACCATAAGCCTTCCTGGAACTGTTTGCTTGAAGGACTACCTAAATATTTGAATTGGGAGACCTGCTCAATCTTATGCTGGTTTATCATCCATGATCTGATTTTTGGTCTTTTTGCAAAAGTCATGATTTTTGTTTTATGATAATTGATCATCAGATCTTCTTCCTCGCAGTATTCAGTCAACTTCCACAATGATCTTGTAAGCCCAATTGGAGTCCTTGAGATAATAGCTGCATCATCTGCATATAGTAAAGTAGTTATATGCCTCCCTGCAATTTTGGGGGGATGAAAATTGGTATGGTTTAACTGGTCTACCATTGAATTGATGTAGAAGTTGAACAAAAGTGGGGCGAGAATGCAGCCTTGCTCAACCCCTTTTTGTTTTGGAACAGCCTTTGTAAGGTGGCCGTGAGCACTACATCTGACCTTAAGGGAGGTGTCCCTATATAGAGTCTGAATGCAGGCACCTATCAATGTTAGAGGCCTCTAATTTCTTCCATAGTTTGACCCTCAAGATAGAGTCAAAAGCTGCCTTAAGGTCTATAAAGGCTACATAGAGCGAGGTGACCTTGTTTGAGATGTATTTCTCGATGAGATGCTGTAGCTCCAAGCATAGATCTATGGTAGAGCGACCCTCCCTGAAGCCTGCCTGCTCCTCCACCAATATCATATCCTGTTCCAGCCAGTCTTTAAGCTTCCTATATAAGTGCCTGGCATATAATTTACCAATAGTACTTAATAAACTGATGGGCCTGTAATTTGAGGGGTCGTCTCTCTTTCCCTTCTTGAATATAGGAACAATAATGGCAGAGCCCCAATCTTCTGGTATCTGCCCAGTCATGTTAATGTAGGAGAATAGCGACGCTAGAGCCAGGGCCCACCATTCTAAGTTATTTTTGACCACCTCTGGGGGGATCAGATCTTCGCCCGGTGCTTTGCCTGTTTTCATCTGGGCAGCTAGATCATAAATTTCTGAAGCCAAGACCGGGGGCCAAGGCAGAGCATCTTCAAGTGCAATATTCCAAGCCACATGGGCAGCATCAGAATCCTTGTATAATTGATGGAAATGCTTCTCCCAAGCCTTCGGATGAATATAACAGTCTGGCAATGTTGGTCCACAAATTGGCGAGATCTTTATCAACCACCAGAACATGGTTGGATCCTTAGATTTGGCTGCTTGAATCAGTTTCACAAAGTTCTCTTTCCAAGCCTTTTTTTTTTATTTTGTGTCAGTAGTTGTTTGTAGCATTTTTTCTGTTCAAGAAGATCTTGAGCCGCCTTCAGGTCAGAACTAAATTTCTTTTGATAGGCCTTCTGTAAGGCTTTTTTTGCTTGAACACATTCCCTATCGAAGCAGGGCTTCAAGGGTGGATGGTGCCATTGTTGAGGGACCCTTGCTCTCCGAATGAAGGCTTGTTTCAATTCTTGGGCTAACTCCTGATATAATTCCACTGGGCTCATTATTTGGGTGTTAAGTATTAGAGATGTCCTAATGTTCTGCATGTTGTCTGATGCAAGTACGGCCCGTAATTCCACGTCCATCCTTGGGGTCCATTTGACACAACAGTAAGCTTCCCCCTCAGGGAGTATCATAGGCATATAGCGATTGGCACTTCGTAGATAGGGGTGCGGGGCTTTCCAAGTCAATAAGACCAGGAGATGATCACTGTGAAGTTTTGGGACGACCTCCATGTCCTTCAAAAAGGGAATCAAGTTTGTTGATACAATGAGATAGTCTATTTGACTCAGGACCCTGAATCAAAAGACTATCTTCCTTCCAAGGATATTGTACTGCTACAAGAAACATGGGTCCAGGGGAATGTGTTGTTTAATGTAGGGATGGCAGAGAATTTCTCCCCGAAACTTCAGGGGGCCGAGCGCCAACGTGTTCGGCCCCCCGAAGAAGTTTCAGGGAGAAATTCTCTGCACCTCCCCACCCCCCGCACCCCCCCCCCCGGGACGGGACTTACCTTTCCCGAATGTCCCTCCCGGCGGCGGGTCCCGGCGGCGGTTCGGCAGGTCTTTGTCAGGGGCGGGGGCGGCAGCCGGTCTTTTGACCGGCTGCCGCCGCCGCCATTCCAATAAAAGTAAAAAAAAAAAATGCCCCCGTGATAGGCTACGTGACGATTAACGTAGCCTATCACGGCTAGATTTGCAAAGTCAGCCGTGATAGGCTACGTAAATCATCACGTAGCCTATCACAGGTGACTTTTTTTTTAAAAAAAAAGCACGTACGGCTAATGGCGGCCTCCATAGGGAGCCGCCATTCACGTTCCTTATTTGGTCGCTGTAGTCTACGTAAAGATTACGTAGACTACAGCGAAAATAAGGGCAACGCTATTTGCGTTGCCCTTATTTTTGCCATAGTCTACGTAAAGATTTACGTAGACTACAGCGACCAAATAAGGAACGCGAATGGCAGCTCCCTATGGGGGCCACCATTTGCATACGCACTTTTTTTTTTTTAAGTCACCCGTGATAGGCTACGTGACGATTTACGTAGCCTATCACAGCTGACTTTGCAGATCTAGCCGTGATAGGCTATTTTAATCGTCACGTAGCCTATCATGGGGGCGTTTTTTTTTTTTAAAAAAAACTTTTTATTTCGCAGCCGGGCAAGGCGAGGCACCTCCCCCCCAGCCTGAATTTTGGCCGGGCGAGGCGGGAAGCCTCCCCCCCAGCCTGAATTTCGGCTGGGCGAGGAGGGAAGCCTCCCCACCCCGGCCTGAACTTTGGGGGGAGCAGCGAAGCGCCTCCCCCCCACCGCAAACAAGCTGCGAGACCAGGTAAGTGGGTTTCGTGCACTCCTAGTTTAATAGTTTTCAATCATATTCTATTGGAGCAGTCCCTGGGGCAGGACACAGAAGATGTAAAGGAGGTTTAGGAATCTTAATTGCTATGTCTTTGTGCGTAAGCACAAGGATGCTGCCATCCTATCAACATGCAATGGCTGTCCTTGCTCATTTTGATCGATGGGATCTGTTGATAATAAATGTTTATCTTCCCCCTCAAAAGAAGAAATTACAGACTGGGGAAATTTGGGAAGAATTTGAAACATACGTAGCAGATCTGCTCCAATCCTATCCCAATACATATGCAGTTTTGGAAGTGGACTTTAACGCCAGGATGGGTCCAAGTGATCACGCCCTATATTCCCAGCAAAAAGCTTATCCCCCTACACCTAGTATAAATGGCCTTCCTTTTACTCGACAATCTAAAGATATAAAATCTAACTATTCTGGGCTCTTACTACATCAATTGACTACAAGGCTCAGCCTGCACACTCTTAATGGTGCATTTGGGAAAGACCACCCGGCGGAATTTACCTATCTGGCGGGAACCAGAATTATTCTATGTTGATGATGAGAAGAGCAGCTGGTGACAATGGCAGTGGGGAGGTAGACTCACTGAGGGTGGGGGCCCATGGAGGGTGGTTTTCCCAAGGGCCCTCAAAGGCCTGAAGCTGATACTGGCCCAGCTGGGAAGTCCTGTTGTTCTGCCACTGCTATGGCAAGTGCTGGGACAGTGATCCCAACTGAAGTTGCTGGGGGGAAGGAAGGGGGGTTTAGTGTCCCCCTCCCTCAGTGACCCTGAAGTAGCCAGGATAACTGCTTCTGAACCACTAATGGTGGTGAAGAAGAAGTACTTTTGAAGAAGCCATCTCTGGGGTTGGAGGGGAGCATCCAGGATCCAATTCCCTCTGTGTGTATGTATCTGTGTATGTATCTGTGTATGTATGCATATGTGCATATACCTTGTGTGTGTGTGTTTGTGTGTGTGCATATGCACACATGCACATATGTGCAGAAGTGTATTTTCCCCCAGACCCACCACTGGCGTGCTGCCCTCAGGGCCAAAAATCTTGCATTCCCGATTGACATAAATCTGCCAGGAATGGAACCTGGGACATTTATGCCCCTCCCTGGTATTATGTATCAAGCAGGTGAAGAAAGAATGCTGGAATGGGTGTACTGAGATCAGTGTTGTAGGGGATGGGAAGACAGGACAGACCTTGAGCAGGGAAAGAAGTATATTTACAGGCTTCAGGTTGGGCTCGAGCTATGGCAGTTCTAATAAGGGGTCCAGTGTCACTCATGACTTTAAAAACAGAAATTTCTGTTTCACCTTCCGTTTCTTTAATGGGTGTGTGTTGTTACTTCAGTTTTCCTATTGGTGTCCCTATATTTTATATTGCAGGTTTAGTCTAAAAATATGTTTAATTACAGCATGCCTGTTACAGGGGTGGGGGGGGGTGGATTAACCAACAAATTCAGGGAGTTAATTTTAATGATGATTGCTATTTTAATGGGTGAATATTTTTAGCTGAATTTGAAATGCAAAAAGGGCTTGTTGGCTTGGTGGGACATGGAGCGGGGGGAAGCATCTTTAAAATATCTAGCAGGCACAGATAACACATTATATTAATTCAAATTAGGAGGAAGGTATTTATAGATTGGCAGTACATGTTCTGCATAAATCAGGCACGACAAAGGATGAACATCTTTTAAATGAAAGGTAAGAGCCCATTTAGGCAGCTTTCATATAGATTTGATCATTTGATATGTCTGGCCAAGAATCACAAATGCTTTGCTGTGCGTTATCACGTCCATTTTACAGGAATATTAAGCATCTGTCAATTTTCAAAGGAAGAGGAGATGGCACTCTGAGAACTCACAGAGAGCTGCATGCAGTGAGTGCACAGCTCAGCTCACATCTGCTAACAGAGGAGAATGGAATTTTCCAGAGAACGGCATGTTATGAATCACCATGGCTGGAAACAACTTCCAATAAATAATCTCTCTTTGTGTGAAGGCTAATGTGACGGTTGCAAAAAGCCTGTTCCAGTGGTCTTTGACCCCAGTATCTGTTCTCTGAACTCCATTTTGAGGTGGTTTATTTTCACAGTCGAAATGTTAGATGAAACCATAATATTTACTATTCCACATTTGTTCAATGTCAGTGTAATATATTGCTAGGCAACACCCAGCAATGAAAGAGAAGGAGTGTCACTTTTCATTCAGCATATCAGCTAAGAAGGGCAAATGCTGAATGAGGCCCTAGCTTGATAATCCCTTTATTGAGCTGCATATTTGTCCCAGAACCAAATAATTAATGGCAACGTTCATTTCCTTCATTAAAAAAACAAAACACCACCACAGACATTATAGGTGAATGTGATGCTTATGAAAGAAGCTGGATTTGGCAGATCAGACGTTCACCAACAGCTTTTATCCAGACGACAAGCAACCACAGGTATGGCCTATGTAAGCTTCTTGAAGCAGAAATCCAACCCATAGTACCACAAATAGCAGGCTAACAGGTAGTTCTAGTTCTGGGCCAACCCCCCGTTCAACCAATCCCACACCAACTCTTATGGTGCAATGTTCAAAAGTCCACTCCATTTTTTTCTAGAAAAACCTTCCTCCATGTAAGGATTGCCTCAGCATGGAGGCAAGATCACAGGGTGGAGAAAACCATAGAAAATTGACAGATACTTTATATGACAGGGTGGAGAAGATGCCAAGTTCTTTACTTTGCACTTGTCTGCATGCTATTCATGTTGGGACATGTGGTGGTGGGGCTTCAAGGGCTATATAAGGTCACTGGGTCCCTCTCCAGGCCTCTTTGGATTTTCTGCTCCCTCTTTCCAGTGAAGGCATTGCTGGTCATGTATAAGCTGAGTAGTAATTTTTGGCTTGCTGCCTGATTGGCATGTGGCAGCTGGTCTTTTAGCCTATTCTGCCCTAGTTGGATGGGGAAGGTTATTTCAGGGGATTGCCTGTTCAGGTTGATTTGGTCACATTGGGATGGCAGGTATCTAGTGTGGCCCTGGGTCCTATTTTGCAGAGGACAGTCCTTTATTTGAAGGGATGTCAGAGGACAGTCCTCTTTTTGAAGTAGGGATGTACAGACTATGTAAAATCTGCTCCATCAGTGTTTCACAGATTGTCAGGTGCCTTTTGTTCCATTGTCCACTCACAGATGGATGCGAATTTTTTTTTTCATCATACTGAAAAATACATAAACAATCACATAAGTATTTACATAAGTATTTACACAATTTACCTAAGAACGTAACATTTAGTGTATTGTCCCCCATTCCTTTCAACATTCCCTCAGCAGAAAATTGTGTATTTTCCTATGAATATATATATACACAAATTTAGGGAAAGTTTTAAAAAAATCATCTGAAAGTCCATGGATTGCATGAAGCCTGAGGGATTCACTCCACAGCAGTTTCTGCAAGTCATATCCTTAGAAATCCAATCTCATTTTAGGCCATCTCGAATTTCTCCAACTAATTTGAAGTTGTCCTCTGTTTGAAGGGTTGTCCAGTCCAAGTCAAGAATAAAGATAACCATAAGAAAGGAGAGCAGAGACATTGAAGTTGCCCAGTGACAGTTAGAGAGGTCAGAGGAATCCATCCGGGGGTCGAGTCCTTCGAGCTTGTGGTGGCTTGGCCCCCTGGACTCTGTCTCACTTGTCCACAAGCTGGCCCACCTCGACCTGCATCAAGTCGGGACAGCTTGTGGACTTCTGCTGCTGCCATCACTGTTGCTGGTTGCTCTGCACAGCTCCCTCACTCCACAGAGTTGTGCAGAGTGACCGGCAGGCGATAGCGGTAGTAACAGTGGCAGGAAGGGTAGGAGCCATGATGCTGCTCTTCCTGCCACCACTGACTGTTGTGCGCATGTCTCTGGTTTTCCCTGCCAGGCAGAGAGAACCAGAGACTTGCACACAGCCACTGAAGGCAGCAGGCAACTGCAGCACCGGTCACTGTGTGCAAGTCTATGGTTCTCTCTGCCAGATCCCAGCAGGGAGAAGGAGAGGCTTGCATACAGAAGCTGGTGGCAGGCGATTGTGGAACTGCTCGCTTTGTGCAAGTCTTTCCTTCCCTCTGCTGGGGCCCGGAAGGGAGAACCTAGGGATGGACGAATCCCTTACCTCATTCCATGTGGGGTCATTCGCTGCGGGGGGGGGGGGAGGAACTCCATTCCTCCCCCCAAAATTCTCCCCGCAGCTGGACATCCGGCCGCTGGGCTGCGCAGGGACGCAAATGGTGGCCACTGTAGCCGCCGCCATTTGCATCCCTGTCTTTCACCGTGATAGGCTACGTAAATAAGGTAGGCTTCGTTCTGGGCCCATTTCATGGGGTGGCAGCGGGGGGGGGGTTGCTTTGTTCCACCACAGATTCTGGGGAGCCAAATTCACTGGAATTCGACCTCCCTGGGATCCATGGCAGAATTCTCTGACATTCCTAGGAGAACCAGAGACTTGCACAGAGTTGCTGCTGCAGCTGGGAGGCTGCAAGGTCTTGCAGGGAGCCTGCAGCTTGTCTTGCAAATGCAAGCCAAGTCGGAGGCTCTGAGGAAATCTGGCAAACCCCAAGAGGGCTGGAGTTCCCCACACCAGACATCCCTACCAACAGTGCCTGGACAGCAGAATCAGCAGCACACCGTTCGCCCGTTCAGTTTTCCTTACAGTGAGATGAATTGTATTCCTATTTAAATTATGCTGAGTATTTCTAAATGAGAGTATGTGCAACGTGTGTGCAAAAGTATGCCCTCTTTTTTGAGAGGTATTTCTTCTTTTTTGGAAGTGTGTTAGTGACCAACCTTCAGGTAGGGATGCGAGAACCCATCCCAACTTGGGTTCTCTGGGCGCCCACAGAAGCACGGCCCCTGCTCCCCCCCCCCAGACCTGTTCCACCCATGAGCTTGGTGAGTTTCCCAGACTCACTGCAATCCCATCCGGTGAGCACCCACCATTTTCCCGCCTTTGTTGTGTGCGCAAAAAGGAAGTAAAAAAACATTCATATTCAAATATATGCAGTTTGGGGGGCAGGAAAGCTTGATATGCGAAGTGTTAGAGGCATTATGCCCCCCCCTTGCCCATATTCCCCAGCAACTGGTGTACATAGGCTCACAGCCTCTGGTACTGTACTGGAGGTAGCACATAGCCATCAGGATTGGTAGGCTTGATAGCCTTTTCCTCCAGGAATTTGTCTAACCCCCTTTTAAAGCCATCCAAATTGATGGCCATCACTACCTCCTCTGGTAGTGAATTCCACAGTTTAACTATGTGCTGTGTGAAGAAGCCCCTCCTTTTTATCTGTCCTGAATCTCCCACCAATGAGCTTCATGGGATGACCCCGGGTTCTAGTATTTTGAGAGACCTCTTTATTTCCTCCTTTGCTCACAGTGTCTAGTGCTAGAATCTGGAGCAGTGCCAGCTTGGATTTCACCTATGTGTCAGTCCTTCCAGAAACTGGATCTAGACTGGCAGCCATGAAAAATCCAGGTAGGCCAAGTCTGTGCTTTTGTTTGCAACCTTGGCTGTTTTAATAAAAGCAGCCATCATTTGCTGTGACACCTTCCATTAATTTTTCAGGGCCCATGATGGCTGCTTCCTGTTAACTATTTTCTATAAACTTCTGCACCCTTCATGTGCTCCTTGCAGGGCTGGCCCTACAATTAGGCACAGTGAGGCAGTCACCTCAGCTGGCAGATGCAGGGGAGGCAGGCAGGAAGAGATGGCAAGCTTTGGAGGACCCCCTAAGTTGCCCTGAGATACAGGAGAGGAAAATTCCTGTTGCCAGTTTTGAAACAAGATTCACCTGTCAGTCTGGTTGGCCTCTGTAGATGGAATGGGGGAGGGTGTGCCATCTCGTTGGTCACCTAAAGTACTAACATGTCTTGGGCCAGCCCTGGCTCCTTGGAGGAAGAAAATGGGATGTAAACTGTCAAAGCATGCATGCAAAAAGTATTGCAACTAGGAATGTATGCATTTTGTAAAATCTGTTCTGTCTGCATTTTCTGGATTGCTAGGTGCCTTTCATTCCATTGTCCACTCATTGGTGGGATCAGTTTTTTTTTACCAATTCCCTGAATTTGCACATTTTCACTAGTATCAATTTGTACAAATTCAAATTTGTACAAATTAACAAATGTGAAAATGTGCAAATCCCCCATGTGCAAAACTCACCAAAACTGAACATATTTATGCTTCTGCAAGACGGCAGAATCTGTGCAACTGAGGAAAAGCTGGTCTGCTGCAGAATCCATGAATCGGATTCCTTGAAATCCAAACTCATTTGATTCCATTGTGGATTTCTCTGACATCCCTAGTTGCACCAGAAGCCATCATCCATCTGTATGGTGTTTACTGAAAAGATCTGCAAGTAGGATTCTGCTAACTCCAGTTCCCAGATAGTTCTTGAA
The DNA here is from genome assembly GCF_057233095.1 of Heloderma suspectum. Taxonomy (NCBI): domain Eukaryota; kingdom Metazoa; phylum Chordata; class Lepidosauria; order Squamata; family Helodermatidae; genus Heloderma; species Heloderma suspectum. The sequence goes on from NC_139462.1 coordinate 211,315,524, forward strand.
AAATCTGGATGACTAAATCATTTGATTTCAAAATATTTACTCATATTCCTTTATCAGAATTCCTGTGAATTCTTGGCCTTTTGATATGCTAGAGTTTTGGATGTCATCCTTTGGAAATAATGTATGTATATACTTATTCTCACACTTGCAGTTCAGTTATCTTCAGGACTATGAAGGATTCAACAGCACCTTTAAATAATCCTGTACAGAGTAACTCTGACCCAAATTTGATGGAAAATACTAACAATGTCTTGGCCATGATTTCATCCTAATATTGTTTTAATGACTTTGACATTTTTGAACATATTATTACCTACTAATATAGTATAATTTAAAATGAAAAGAAAGAAAAATGCATAGACAGATGCACATTCCCTGCAGTACTTTCATTTTGATGGTAAAGTGATATATGAGGAAAGGTAAGAAACACAAGGAAAGTAGAAGTTGGCCCGAGGGATACCACTTTCTCAGTTTCCTTGCATTGGTGGGATTGGGGTGGTAACCCTGGTTGAAACCCATAGGACAGTAGGAAAATAAATAGCCCCCCAAAGATTTGAACATAAAGCTTAGTTATAACAGAATTACAATAGTGGGACTCCTTTTCAAATAATATGTCTCTTCAGCAATGCCCAGGACAGTACTGATTTTTTTAAGGCACTTATTGAAAAAAGCCAAAGAGCCAAATTCAGAAATCAGTGAGATGTAAGTTAGTTATGACTTACTTTTGGGTGCAGGGGGAATGCACACACACAAACACAACAAACACTTCAAACAATGGGAGAAAAAGGGCACATTTCATGAATGCACAAAATTGATGCATGCATTTCGGAAAATGTTAGGGATGGACGAAAGTCACTTACCTGTCCTTGAAGCTTTTCGTGGTGGGGGGGAGGTGCTTCGCTGCTCCCCCGGCGAAGTTCAGGCCGGGGGGGGAGGCTTCCCGCCTTGTCCGGCCAAAATTCAGGCCGGGGGGGAGGCTTCCTGCCTCGCCCGGCCGAAATTCAGGCCGGGGAGGAGGTGCCTCGCCTCGCCCGGCTGCGAACTAAAAAGTTTTAAAAAAAAAAAAACACCCTGTGATAGGCCACATGATGATTAACGTAGCCTATCATGGCTAGATCTGCGAAGTCAGCCGTGATAGGCCACGTTAATCATCACTTAGCCTATCACGGGTGACTTTTTTTAAAAAAAAAGCGTGTACGCAAATGGCGGCCCCCATAGGGACCCGCCATTCGCGTTCCTTATTTGGTCGCGTTGCCCTTATTTTCGCCGTAGTCTACGTAAATCTTTACATAGACTACAGCGACCAAATAAGGAACGGGAATGGCGGCTCCCTATGGAGGCCGCCATTATCCGTACGCGCTTTTTTTTTTTTTTTAAGTCACCCGTGATAGGCTACGTGACGATTAACGTAGCCTATCACGGCTGACTTTGCAAATCTAGCCGTGATAGGCTACGTTAATCGTCACATAGCTTATCAAGGGGGCATGTTTTTTTTTCTTTTCTTTTCTTGGAATGGTGGTGGCGGCAGCCTCTCGAAAGACCGGCTGCCACTCCCGCCCCGGACGAACACCCGCCGAACCGCTGGCCGGACCCGCCGCCGGGAGGGACATTCGCCAAAGGTAAGTCCCGTCCCGGGGGGGGGTGCGGGGGGCAGGGGGGTGCGGAGGATTTCTCCCCGAAACTTGTTCGGGGGGCCGAACACGTTGGCGCTCTGCCCCCCGAAGTTTCGGGGAGAAATTCTCCGCCAACCCTAGAAAATGTACACAAAAATATGCAAAAATGTTCATCCTCCTGCCCCAAACAGCAGCTCACAAACTGATACAGGAACAAGTCAGAATGAGGTCCAAGGTAGAATTCAGAGAACTTTGATGAGCTTATGTTTTGCTGAGTTGCACATCTATAAATGGTGTATGACCAGAATATCTTAAGGACTACCTCTACCCATATGAATTTACCCAATTTATGGCCCCATACTATCAAAATTAAGGCAAGTGTGTATACTCACTTTGCCCCTTACCCCTTCTGGCCCTGTGTGAAGGCTCTCTTCTCCTCAAGGGTGTTTGGAAGTTATGGATATTGAAATTAATTGATTATCTTGAGTTGGCTGTAACTGTACCAATTGGTGCAGCTCTGTTAGCAAATTTGTCTGCTGCAATTGTACTCCAATTTTTGTTGTTATTATATACGAATATCTGAACATACATACATTGAATATCTGAGGTCAATTCAAGCAATCGGTTGACTTGACAAATATAATGTGGTAAGTGATAGGATCCCCACAGAAATCCTTACATTCGATTCATTTATGTTTTCGGCAAACTAGATTATGTATGGAGATACCAACATCATTTCAGTATTGACAGATTAAGGCAGCTTCCATTTCCTGAAAACATTATGATTCACTGTCAACAGTGGGCAAGAGGCAGAGATGACGAATAAACCATTTAATATAGTTTTGGTGGACTATAAGAAAATAATAATCATGATATAAAGAAACTGAAGGAAATTAAATACGTAACAAGGAAAGTAAAATAAGGAGAAGGAGAGGATTGTTGCTTAAAAGGTTAAGGCTAATAGAAAATAGAACATTCCAATTACATACAAAACAAGAGGTCAAAGAATGAGATACTTGAACAGAATGGAAGTACTGTAATATAAGCAGCTTGAAAATTGTGACCTGGAGGTTGTAAGAAAAAGAAATCAGTTGAATGAGAAAGATAGCTGATGAGAGAGAGAGAGAGAGAGAGAGAGAGAGACTCAGAACATTTTCTCTGATAAATGGGAAGAAAGACCAAATACAGTCTAGAAACCAGAGATACTCACAGTGTCAAAATGAATAAATACATACATACATACAACAGGAAGCGTAGCTGTGGCAGGCATAGAACATCTGACACTTCTCTGCCTCCTGCTAGTGTTCTACTTCATGACCCATTCTATTTATGATTGTAGGATGGAAGTTAGTGTCCCTTCAAATTGAAGGTATTCAAATGCAAAATGATTTGTTGTTGTTCAGTTGTTAAGTCATGTCCGACTCTTCGTGATCCCATGAACCATAGCATGCCAGGCCTTCCTGTCCTCCGCTCTTTCCTGGAGTGTGCTCAAATTCATATTCATTGCATCGGTGATGCTATCTAGCCATCTCATCCTCTGCAGTCCCCTTCTCCTTTTGCCTTCAATCTTTCCCAGCATCAGGGTCTTTTCCAGGGAGATTTCTCTTCGCATTAGGTGGCCAAAATATTGGAGCTTCAGCTGCAGTATCTGTCCTTCCAATGAGCACTCAGGGTTGATTTCCTTTAGGATGGACTGATCTGACCTCCTTGCAGTCCAGGGGACTCGTAAGAGTCTTCTCCAGCACCACAGTTCGAAGGCACCAATTCTTTGGCGCTCAGCCTTCCTTATAGTCCAGCTCTCACAGCCATACATTACTACGGGGAAAACCATAGCTTTGATTAGACGGACCTTTGTCGGCAAGGTGATGTCTCTGCTTCTTCCTATGCTGTCTAGGTTTGCCATAGCTTTCCTCCTAAGGAGCAAGCGTCTTTTAATTTCATGGCTACAGTCACCGTCTGCAGTGAACTTGGGGCCCAAGAAAGTAAAATCTGTCACTGCTTCCATTTCTTCCCCTTCTATATGCCAGGAAGTGATGGGGCCAGATGCCATGATCTTAGTTTTTCTAATGTTGAGTTTCAAACCAGCTTTTGCACTCTCCACTTTCACACTCAAAAAGAGGCTCTTGAGATCCTCTTCACTTTCTGCCATTAGGGTAGTATCGTCTGCATATCTGAGGTTGTTGATAATTTAGGGATGTCAGAGAATTTCTCCATGAATCTCGAGGCGGCCGAATGCCAGCGCATTCGCCCCCCCTGAAATTGGTGAAGAAACGGTCTGCCCCCCTGCCCCCCCAGGACTGGACGTACCTTGTTCGAATGTCCCTGGCGGCGGCGGCTCCGGCAGTGGTTCGCTGGCGGTTCGGCGGCAGCAGCTGCGGCGGCCAGTCTTCTGACTGGCTCCCACCGCCGCCGTTTCCAAGTAAAAAAACCCAAACAAACGTGATAGGCTACGTAAAGATTTACGTAGCCTATCACGGCTGACTTTGAAAAAAAAAAAAGTGCGTATGCAAATGGCGGCACCTGATCTCAAGATGACTTGGTATCCCCATACCACCAAGAACTTGCCACAGTTTGTTATGATCCACCCAGTCAAAGGCTTTAGAATAGACAATCAAACAGAAATAGATGTTTTTCTGAAACTCCCTGGCTTTCTCCATAATCCAGCGGATACTGGCAATTTGGTCTTTAGTTCCTCTGCCTTTTCTAAACCCAGCTTGTACATCTGGCAATTCTCGTTCCATGAATTGCTGGAGTCTACCTTGCAAGATCTTGAGCATTACCTTAACGGCATGTGAAATAAGTGCCACTGTTCGATAGTTTGAACATTCTTTGGTGCTTCCCTTTTTTGGTATGGGGATATATGTGGATTTTTTCCAATCTGTTGGCCATTCTTGTGTTTTCCAAATTTGCTGGCATATGGCACGCATCACCTTGACAGCATCATCTTGCAAGATTTTAAACAGTTCAGCTGGGATACCGTCATCTCCTGCTGCATTGTTATTAGCAATGCTTCTTAAGGCCCATTCAACCTCACTCTTCTGGATGTCTGGCTCTAGCTCACTGACCACACAGTCAAATCTATCCCCGATATTATTATCCTTCCTATACAGATCTTACGTATATTCTTGCCACCTTTTCTTGATCTCTTCTGCTTCTGTTACGTCCTTGCCATCTTTGTTTTTGATCATACCCATTTTTGCCTGGAATTTACCTCCGATGTTTCTAATTTTCTGGAAGAGGTCTCTTGTCCTTCCTATTCTATTATCTTCTTCCGCTTCCGCGCATTGCTTGTTTACAAAGAATTCCTTATCTCTTCTGGCTAACCTCTGGAATTTTGCATTTAATTGGGCATATCTCCCCCTATCACTGTTGCCTTTTGCTTTCCTTCTTTCTTGGGCTGCTTCCAGTGTCTCAGCAGACAGCCATCTTGCCTTCTTGGTTTTCTTTTTCTTTGTTGCCGCCTCCTGAGCAATGTTGTGAACTTCTGTCCATAGTTCTTCCGGGAACCTATCTACTAAATCTAGTCCCTTAATTCTATTCTTCACCTCCACTGCATATTCATGAGGAATATTAGTGAGCTCATATCTAACTGATCTGTGGGTCTTCCCTATTCTCTTTAGTCTGATTCTAAATTGTGCAATAAGGCATTGCCCTTATTAACATGTAATTCAGGGTAGGGGGAGAGATTGGGTTTATTTTAAGGTATTTGAGTGGACTAATACAGTATTTGTGTTTATACCTTGACTGGGAAGGAAATTCTGCATTTGAGTAGGGTTGGCAGAGAATTTCTCCCCGAAACATCGAGGGGCAGAGCGCCAACATGTTCGGCCCCCTGAAGAAGTTTTGGGGAGAAATACTCCACCCCCTGCCCCCCGCACCCCCCCCGGGACGGGACTTACCTTTCCCGAATGTCCCTCCCGGCGGTAGGGGTGAACGAAAGTCACTTACCTTTTCTCGCAGTTTTTTCGCAGTGGGGGGGAGCGCTTCGCTGCTCCCCCCACGAAGTTCAGGCCGGGGGGGGAGGCTTCCCGCCTCGCCCGGCCGAAATTCAGGCCGGGGGGGGAGGCTTCCCGCCTCGCCCGGCCGAAATTCAGGCCGGGGAGGAGGCTTCCCGCCTCGCCCGGCCGCGAACACGAAAGTAAAAAAAAAAAAAAAGTCCCCTGATAGGCTACGTGACGATTCACGTAGCCTATCACGGCTAGATCTGGAAAGTCAGCCGTGATAGGCTATGTGAATCGTCACGTAGCCTATCACGGGTGACTTTAAAAAAAAAAAGCGCGTACGCGAATGGCGGCCCCCATAGGGAGCCGCCATTCGCGTTCCTTATTTAGTTGCTGTAGTCTACGTCAATGTTTACGTAGACTACGGCGAAAATAAGGGCAACGCAAATAGCGTTGCCCTTATTTTCGCCGTAGTCTATGTAAACATTGACGTAGACTACAGCGACCAAATAAGGAAGGGGAATGGCGGCTCCCTATGGGGGCCGCCATTATCCGTACACACTTTTTTGTTTTTTTTTTTAGTCACCCGTGATAGGCTACGTGACGATTCACGTAGCCTATCACGGCTGACTTTGCAAATCTTGCCGTGATAGGCTACGTGAATCGTCACGTAGCCTATCAGGGGACGTGTTTTTTTTTTCTTTCATTGCAATGGCGGGGGCGGCAGCCGGTCGAAAGACCGGCTGCCGCTCCCGCCCCGCTCGAACACCGGACGAACCGCCAGCCGGACCCGCCGCCGGGAGGGACATTCAGGGAAGGTAAGTCCCGTCCCGGGGGGGGGCGGGGGGCAGGGGGGCGGAGGATTTCTCCCCAAAACTTGTTCGGGGGGCCGAACACGTTGGCGCTCGGCCCCCCGAAGTTTCGGGGAGAAATTCTCCGCCATCCCTACCCGGTGGCGGGTCCCGGCGGTGGTTCGTCGGGTCTTCGTCAGGGGTGGGGGCGGCAGTAGGGGTGTATGAAAGTCACTTACCTTTCGTCGAAGGTTGTTCGCGGTGGGGGGGAGGCGCTTTGCTGCTCCCCCCGCGAAGTTCAGGCAAATAGCTTTGCCCTTATTTTCGCCGTAGTCTACGTAAATCTTTACGTAGACTACAGCGACCAAATTAGGAACGGGAATGGCGGCTCCCTATGGGGGCCGCCATTATCCGTACGCACTTTTTTTTTTTTTTAAGTCACCCGTGATAGGCTACGTGACGATTAACGTAGCCTATCACGGCTGACTTTGCAAATCTAGCCATGATAGGCTACGTTAATCGTCATGTAGCCTATCACGGGGGTGTTTTTTTTTTCTTTCATTGGAATAGTGGTGGCGGCAGCCGGTTGAAAGACCGGCTGCCGCTCACGCCCCGCTCGAACACCCGCCAAACCGCCGGCCGGACCCGCCATCGGGAGGGACATTCGGCGAAGGTAAGTCCCATCCCGGGGGGGTGCGGGGGGCAGGGGGGTGAGGAGGATTTCTCCCTGAAACTTGTTCGGGGGCCGAACACATTGGCGCTCAGCCCCCTGAAGTTTCGGGGAGAAATTCTCCACCATCCCTAGGCGGCAGCCAATCTTTCGACCGGCGGCCGCCGCCGCCATTCCAATAAAACTAAAAAAAACCCCCACACCCCCGTGATAGGCTACGTGATGATTAACGTAGCCTATCACGGCTAGATCTGCAAAGTCAGCCGTAATAGGCTACGTAAATCGTCATGTAGCCTATCACGGGTGACTTAAAAAAAAAAGCGCGTACAGCTAATGGCGGCCCCCATAGGGAGCTGCCATTCATGTTCCTTATTTGGTCACTGTTGTCTACGTAAAGATTACGTAGACTACGGCGAAAATAAGGGCAATGCTATTTGCGTTGCCCTTATTTTCGCCGTAGTCTACGTAAAGATTTACGTAGACTACAGCGACCAAATAAGGAACGCAAATGGCGGCTCCCTATGGGGGCCGCCATTTGCGTATGCGCTTTTTTTTTTTTTTAAGTCACCCGTGATAGGCTACGTGACGATTTACGTAGCCTATCACAGCTGACTTTGCAGATCTAGCCGTGATAGGCTACGTTAATCGTCACGTAGCCTATCATGGGGGTGTGGGTTTTTTTTTTAGTTTTATTGGAATGGTGGGCGGGTCCTGGTGCGGCCACCCTCCAGTGCTCTTGCCCTGGCCTTCTCCCATGGAGGCCAAGGCAGAGCACTGGGGCACTGCCAAGTCCCCTCCTGCCCATGCCAGTTGTTAAGAGCTTCCTTGACAGCCAGTGGAGGCAGGATGAGTCCTCCTTGGTGGCTCTCCCAGCTGCTCACTGAGCTTTGGGGCTCTCAGCAGCTGGGTCCGTCAAGTGCCCCATGGCTCAGTGAGCTGGGTCCAGGAGGCTGGATGGGGTGGGTTCCTTTGGACTCCACCCCCTCTTCAGACTCCCACACCATCCGTAAGAAGGACCCAAAGATCTTCTGGAGAAAGAGGACGTCATTCCCAAGGTCAATCAGCATCACAAATGTCTACATCAGAGAGCTTAAGTCCTGTTTTACAGATCTGTTTTACTGTAGTGACCTCTCAAGGTCCCTCAGTAAGTAGTGATGTTGCCAAATTTTGTAATTAATCAGCTCATTGGTCAAAAAATCATCCATTTGTAATGCTCACCTTTGTAGTGAGCCTGGATTGATGTCTTATGAATTCATTATTAAGTTCAGAATTGATTGTGAATTTCAGAGCATGTGCAGTAAAGTAATACACAGATTCCCCCCCCCCCGCCGCTGCCGTCATTTTTCAGTCATTCTAACACCTGGACCCTCGAAAAAGCACTTGAAGCAGTCTCCTTAGCTTCTTCCCTCTTGTCATCACCCCCACAACTCTGGCTCCATGAGGAGGATGAGGACTATGCAGGATCCATCTTCATACCAGCAATTGGAGATGTGGAGTAAACATCGCATGACTTCATCATGCAGGCAGGACACATAAAAATAACCAATCAGAAAGGGGGCTAATGTGGTAACACATGACATTGTGCTGCACTACATGATTGTGAAGTACAGCTCCCATGGTGCACCTTGATATTGTGCATGTGCAAAAACTCATACACAAGGAATATGATTTTGTATTAAAGGAGAACTCTCATCTGAGCTTGCAGAGACAAATTCATTACTTTTCACGTAAATAACGAATTCACTCGGGGTAAGCTTGCTTGTCACTAGTTGTAAGCTCCTTGTTGAAACAGCTGAAGAAACATCTAGAGAACAAGGCTGTTGTCTCTTTACATTATTTCCTGTTCTTAACTGAGGTGTGAGGGGTGTGTACCAGGATTAATGGAATCATTGGAACTTTGACATGTCTCAAAACAAAGTTTTTGCTACCTCAGAGCTGTCCCAGGTCCTGCAGATCCAGTTATCCTCTGCTACCTGCTGCTTTTGTTCTAGCTACTATCCTCATGGGACCTTAATATACACATCCCAAGCCCATAGCCTAACTGCAACAGTACATAAAATGCTGAGACATCATGATGGAATTTATGACTGTTTGAATTAGGGATGGTGCGAGCACCCATTTCAGTCTGGGAATCTGGCAGACCACCTGTGCCCACACCCCCTGATCCATTCTCATTGAGCCCCTGCCCCTGCTCAATGCTCCCCATGCTTGCCAAGCCATCAGCACTCACCCAACCCCATCCTCCTGTGCCATGTTGCCGATGTTGCGAAAAAACATGGTGATCGCAAAAAATATGCACATACTTATATGCAAAATGGCACCGTGAATCGCCCATATATGCAAGGTTAGTGGTGTAAATAGCCCATTTGCACCCGTAATCTTGTGTATCTGGGCGATTCACGGTGCCATTTTGCATGTACGTCTATGTGCGCATTTTTGCGATGGCCATGTTTTTTTGCAATATGGCAATGGCGGCACAAGAGGATGGGGACAAAGTGAGTGCAGGCAGCTTGGTGACTGGAGACTGGGTGTTGGGCTCAAGCATGTGTCTGGGGTTGCACAAACAGGGGCAGGGGCTGGGCAGGTGCCTGGAGAACACAGATGAGGAGGGTGCCCATCCACCCCTAGTCTGAATGAATAAAATACGTATTAACTGTACTTTGGATAAATCATGTACACATAGTCAGCGATGGAGCAGCTTGATTCCAGTTACTGTCACTCTTCTTGTGATCATTCAAATGGCCAACCTGTACCATTTCTGCATTAATCTACATTTTTTGAAATCCACACAATAATTTGCATTTAAAGATGAATTTTTAAATGCCCTTTCTCTCAAAATGTAGATTCTAAATGTATTTTCATAGTTGCTGGTTTTTTCAAGAACTGCTTTGCAACAATTGGAGAAGTGCAAGATGCAATGCAGAGCTAGCCACATTGCAGTGGTGTGAACCAAGTCCCAGATTCTTCCAGTCGGACTCCAACTTGGTACTTTGGAAAATGACCTGATTCTGCTAAGTCTGATTCAGTGGTCATCTGCTTCAACTTGGGAACCAAACCCAAGATTTGGAAATCTTATTGTGTCTTCTATTGGCTTTGTTCCTCCTTTTGACTATCATGGGAAATAAAACAAAATGGGTATAACTCCCCCCACTCCCCGGTCAGAATTGGCTGATATTTCTAGGCCTAGTAGCTCTTAGGACAGTACTACAGTTACTAAATGTCAGAAAACAGGTGCAGTGGTTTGGGGGAAGTAATGTGCTTCCACTCCCCCCACCCATGTTTTTGGGACAATTTCTGTTGTTGTTGTTCAGTCGTTCAGTGGTGTCCAACTCTTCGTGACCCCATGGACCATAGCACGCCAGGCCTTCCTGTCCTGCGCTCTCTCCCGGAGCGTGCTCAAGTTCATATTCATTGCATCCGTGATGCTATCTAGCCATCTCATCCTCTGCCGTCCCCTTCTCCTTTTGCCTTCAGTCTTTCCCAGAATCAGGGTCTTTTCCAGGGAGTTTTCTCTTCGCATTAGGTGGCCAAAATATTGGAGCTTCACCTTCATTATCTGTCCTTCCAATGAGCACTCAGGGTTGATTTCCTTTAGGATGGACTGATTTGACCTCCTTGCAGTCCAGGGGACTCGTAAGAGTCTTCTCCAGCACCACAGTTCAAAAGCATCAATTCTTCGGCGCTCAGCCTTCCTTATAGTCCAGCTCTCACAGCCATACATTACTACTGGGAAAACCATAGCTTTGATTAGACGGACCTTTGTCGGCAAGGTGATGTCTCTGCTTCTTCCTATGCTGTCTAGGTTTGCCATAGCTTTCCTCCTAAGGAGCAAGCGTCTTTTAATTTCATGGCTACAGTCACCGTCTGCGGTGATCTTGGAGCCCAAGAAAGTAAAATCTGTCACTGCTTCCATTTCTTCCCCTTCTATATGCCAGGAAGTGATGGGGCCAGATGCCATGATCTTCGTTTTTTTAATGTTGAGTTTCAAACCAGCTTTTGCACTCTCCTCTTTCACCCTCAACAAGAGGCTCTTGAGATCCTCTTCGCTTTCTGCCATTAGGGTGGTATCGTCTGCATATCGGAGGTTGTTGATAATTCTCCCAGCAATCTTAATTCCGACCTCTGATTCATCCAACCCGGCATTTCTCATGATGTACTCTGCATATAAGTTAAACAAGCAGGGTGACAATATGCAGCCTTGTCGTACTCCTTTCCCAATTTTGAACCACTCGGTTGTTCCATGTCTGGTTCTTACTGTTGCTTCTTGACCCTCGTACAGGTTTCTCAGGAGACAGGTAAGGTGGTCTGGTACTCCCATCACTTTAAGAATTTGCCACAGTTTGTTGTGATCCACACAATCAAAGGCTTTAGCGTAGTCAATGAAGCAGAAATAGACGTTTTTCTGGAATTCTCTTGCTTTCTCCATGATGCAGCGAATGTTGGTGATTTGATCTCTAGTTCCTCTGCCTCTTCTAAACCCAGCTTGTACTTCTGGTAGTTCTCGGTTCGCATACTGCTGAAGCCTAGCTTGTAGGATTTTGAGCATCACCTTGCTGGCATGTGAAATGAGCGCAATGGTGCGGTAGTTTGAACACTCTTTGGCGTTGCCCTTCTTTGGAATTGGAATGTAAACTGACCTTTTCCAGTCTTGTGGCCACTGTTGAGTGTTCCAGATTTGTTGGCATATTGAATGCAGCACTTTAACAGCATCATCTTTTAGGATTTTAAATAGCTCGGCTGGAATACTGTCATCTCCGCTAGCTTTATTGTTACTAATGCTTCCTAAGGCCCACTTGACTTCACTCTCTAGGATGTCTGGCTCAAGTTCAGTGACCGCACTATCATGGCTATCAGGGACATTCAGATCTTTCCTGTATAGTTCTGCTGTGTATTCTTGCCACCTCTTCTTAATCTCATCTGCTTCTGTTAGGTCCCTGCTTTCTTTGTCCTTTATCATGCCCGTCTTTGCACAAAACGTTCCCTTGAGATCTCCGATTTTCTTGAAGAGATCTCTAGTCTTTCCCATTCTGTTGTTTTCCTCGATTTCTTTGCATTGTTCACTTAAGAAGGCCTTCTTGTCTCTCCTTGCTATTCTCTGGAACTCTGCATTCAGTTGGGTATATCTTCCCCTTTCTCCCGAGCTTTTCGCTTCCCTTCTTTTGTGAGCTACTTGTAAAGCCTCATCAGACAGCCACTTTGCTTTCTTGCATTTCTTTTTCTTTGGGATGGATTGAGTTGCTGCCTCCTGAACAATGTTACGGACCTCCGTCCATAGTTCCTCAGGCACTCTGTCTGTCAGGTCTAATCCCTGAAATCTATTCCTCACCTCCACTGTATATTCATCAGGGATATGATTTAGGTCATACCTGAACGGTTTAGTGGTTTTCCCGACGTTCTTCAATTTAAGCCGAAATTTTGCAAGAAGCAGCTCATGATCTGAGCCACAGTCAGCTCCAGGTCTTGTTTTTACTGACTGTATGGAGCTTCTCCCTCTTTGGCTGCAAAGGACATAATCAATCTGATTTCGATATTGACCATCTGGTGATGTCCATGTGTAGAGTCGCCTCTTGTGCTGTTGGAAAAGAGTGTTTGCTATGATCAGCATGTTCTCTTGGCAAAACTCTATTAGCTTTTGTCCTGCTTCATTTTGTACACCAAGGCCATGCCTGCCTGTTATCCCGGTGATTTCTTGACTTCCTACTTTAGCATTCCAATCCCCTATGATGAAGAGGACGTCTTTTTTTGGTGTTAGTTCTAGAAGGTGTTGTAGGTCTTCATAGAACTGATCAACCTCAGCTTCTTCGGCCTCAGTGGTTGGGGCATAGACTTGAATTACTGTGATGTTGAATGGTTTGCCTTGGATTTGTACTGAGATCATTCTATCATTTTTAAGATTGTACCCCAGTACTGCTTTTCCCACCCTTTTGTTGACTATGAGTGCTACTCCATTTCTTCTAAGGGATTCTTGCCCACAATAGTAGATATGATGGTCACCTGAATTAAATTCGCCCATGCCTGTCCATTTGAGTTTGCTGATTCCCAAGATGTCGATGTTCAATCTTGCCATCTCATGTTTGACCACCTCCAGCTTACCTTGATTCATTGATCTGACATTCCAGGTTCCTAAACAATATTGTTCTTTACAGCATCGGATTTTCTTTTCACCACCAGACACATCCACAGCTGAGTGTCCTTTTGGCTTTGGCCCAGCCGCTTCACTCTTTCTGGCGCTACTTGGAAATACCCTCTGCTCTTCCCCAGTAGCATATTGGACACCTTCCGACCTGAGGGGCTCATCTTCCGGCATCATATCTTTTAGCCTTGTGATACGTTCCATGGGGTTTTCTTGGCAAGAATACTGGAGTGGGTTGCCATTTCCTTCTCCAGTGGACCTAATTTTGTCAGAACTCTCTGCCATGACCTGTCCGTCTTGGGTGGCCCTGCATGGCATAGCTTATGGCTTCACTGAGTTACGCAAGCCCCTTCGCCACAACAAGGCAGTGATCCATGAAGGGGGGGACAATTTCTATTAAAAAAGAAATAATGGCATGCATTATAGAGGTGTATCCATGGAAGAAACCTGCGACGTTTCAGAAGGATATAAGTAAGGAGTTACAAAGATAGAAAACCAGTTTAAGGTATTGCTTTGCCAAACCCTGCCCCCTAATTTTGCAAAATTCTTTTCTCCATGCAGCAGGCATTGTTTTTTCTACTTCTTTTGCAGGGAGGGGGGGAATTTCAAATAATTTTCTAGTTGGGGATAGGGTCAGGGGTTCCATTTACCTTCTAAGTGTTGAATCTGTTGAGGATTTCTCCGACATCCATACTTTGAACCTACAATCCTAATATGCTCATGCTACATTACTGGGGCTGCCTGCCTACACCAAAACACAAATATGAGTTGAGCTCATAGCTTTTTGCATGCAGCACAACAAAACTTTTAAAACTTGCTCTATGAGAGAATATGTTTAGTTCTAAAGGCAAACAGACACTGAATAGTTTCCATTACTAGCATGAGTGATATAGCTGTGTGGATTTTGAAAAGGCTTAGGATCTGCAAAACATTCTGATGTTTTCATCTTTTCACTCTATAAACTAGTGCCATGGGTACAGGGAAATATCCATAAATTGAGGAGATCTATGAAATGAATGGCAAAATGATCCATAAGCTGAAAGAGGGCAGTAAAAATCCAAACATGTCTTGCTGAATAAGAGGCTAGAAATATATAGTAAACACCTTCAAGCAGTGTACTAAAGTGAATCACTAGGCAGAATAATGCAGTTCTAAATGAAATCAAAATAGCAGCGGGGGGTGGGGGGATGGACAAGATATGTAAGAGTCATGTCAAGATGAACAGAACTCTCTGGCAAAGTTTAATACTCTGTTATTTTGACTACAAGAGAATGTTACAATGATGGGAATTTGAAATTATCACTGGAGATGGCTATCCATGCTGGAAATCCTGAAAGAAAGACATTTCTGACTACTAGTAATGGGCAACCCTAGCCCCATTTCCCACCCCGAACTAGTTCTCCTTAGACTGGTTTTGAATAACTCAAGCTGCTTTCCCTAGAGTTGGTAAACAGCTTGGCTTATTCCAATCCAATCTCAATTAAATTGGATCTAGGCCCCAATCCCTCCCCAACCCCAACAAGTTATAGTAGCTAGAGCTGTGCTTACATGGCCTTGTAAAATTCTCCACCCTATTTTTAGGCAGAGAAATTGGGGGCGAGGGTGGGAGGCAATATCGCTAAATGTCTCCAGTGGGAGGAGAACCTCTCAGCATTCTCTCACAGGTTGGCAAGAGTTGCAGCACAACTTCTCTTTTTGTTTGTTTGTGCTGCCACTGCAAGTGGCAACAGCATCAACTGTGTTGGCTGCCTGGCCTCCATTTTGCACCCTTCAGGTGTGAGGTGGGAGGTACACTGTACACTGTGCAGGAAAGAGGCAGAGCTCGAGCCATGTCAAAAGATGCCTTCTAATTCCCTGGAAGTTTTCTTCCCCCATGAAAGAGGCTTCCTTCTTTTTTTTTTCTACCTTATTCTCAGGGCATTTTATAGTTTATTTTGAATTGGTTTGGGTGCTGTTTTTGAGCTTACCTAATCATTGTGAGTGTGTGTGTTTTTTCTTTTCTATTATGCATCTGTCCATTGCTCTGCAGCCTCCCAGGCTGCCTGCACCTCCTGATCTGAAAAAGCCATGTGGAAGAATTGCCTCATGATGTCTTTCCCCCAGGATTTAACTGAAGTGTGGGAAGCTGAGGAGACTACAGGCCACCCAAATGATAATTGTACAATGAAAGACAGAACACTCATGCACATTCCTCAGTAGGGATGTTCCAACTGTATTTAATCCATCCCGCGTGAGTTCCATGGATTGAGTGGAGTTTTGAGGTCTGACATTTGCAAACCCTCGAATGGGGATTTTATTTTATTTTTCTTATTCAGACAATTACATAAATGCATTCTCAGTGAGTTAAGGAAGTATGGAATTTATGTTACAATTTAGAGAATTTATATATTTATATATTTAAAAAGCCTTAAAAGTTGTGTATTCATTATTGTGATTCTTGTGAATTCTTCATCTAACTTGCAGTTTCATTTATGAATTTATTTATGTAAATTTTCAATTTTGGGTTTTTTTTAAGCCAGTTGTCCATGGAATCTGCCTGCCACACAGATGCCAGTCCATCACAGAAGCCATGTACCGGATTACAAGAAATCCATAGGGATGGCGGAGAATTTCTCCCCGAAACTTCGGGGGGCCGAGCGCCAACGTGTTCGGCCCCCCGAACAAGTTTCGGGGAGAAATCCTCCGCCCCCCCCGCCCCCCCCGGGACGGGACTTACCTTCCCTGAATGTCCCTCCCGGCGGCGGGTCCGGCTGGTGGTTCGTCCGGTGTTCGAGCGGGGCGGGAGCGGCAGCCGGTCCTTCGACCGGCTGCCACCCCCGCCATTACAATGAAAGAAAAAAAAAAAACACGTCCCCTGATAGGCTACGTGACGATTCACGTAGCCTATCACGGCTAGATCTGGAAAGTCAGCCGTGATAGGCTACGTGAATCGTCACGTAGCCTATCACGGGTGACTTTAAAAAAAAAAAAAAAGTGTGTACGGATAATGGCGGCCCCCATAGGGAGCCGCCATTCCCCTTCCTTATTTGGTCGCTGTAGTCTACGTCAATGTTTACATAGACTACGGCGAAAATAAGGGCAACGCTATTTGCGTTGCCCTTATTTTCGCCGTAGTCTACGTAAACATTGACGTAGACTACAGCAACTAAATAAGGAACGCGAATGGCGGCTCCCTATGGGGGCCGCCATTCGCGTACGCGCTTTTTTTTTTTTAAAGTCACCCGTGATAGGCTACGTGACGATTCACGTAGCCTATCACGGCTGACTTTCCAGATCTAGCCATGATAGGCTACGTGAATCTTCACGTAGCCTATCAGGGGACGTGTTTTTGTTTTTTTTTTTTACTTTCGTGTTCGCGGCCAGGCGAGGCGGGAAGCCTCCTCCCCGGCCTGAATTTCAGCCGGGCGAGGCGGGAAGCCTCCCCCCCTGGCCTGAATTTCGGCCGGGCGAGGCGGGAAGCCTCCCCCCCCTGGCCTGAACTTCGCGGGGGGAGCAGCGAAGCGCTCCCCCCCACCGCGAAAAAGCTGTGAGAAAAGGTAAGTGACTTTCGTTCACCCCTAGAAATCCAGTCTCGTTGCAGTCTGTTTTGGATTTCATCAACATCCCTACCCCTCAGCCACCTCTTAAGTAAGTAGGGATGTCAGAGAATTCTGCCATGGATCTCGGTGAGGGCGAATGCCAGTGCATTCAGCCCCCGAACTCCGTGGTGGAACGGCCTTCCCCCACGCCCCCCACGCAGATCCCCCCCGTGACGAGACTTACCTGGGGCGGATGTTCCGGGCAGCGGCGGCTCCGGCGGCGGCTTCAGTAGGGATGTTTGAAATGTACTTACCTTTCCACGGATTATGTTTATGTTGTGGGGGGAGGCGTTCTGTCCCTCCCCCCGGAATCCTCAATGGGAGGGAGGCACTCCGTTCCTCCCCCCCGGAATCCTTGATGGCTGGCTGTGCTCCACGGCGGCTCTGCAGAGCAGCTGGCCAGGCCCAGGCCAGAGCCGTCCGCAGCCAGAAATCCGGCTGCAGAGGGCTCTGGGTAAAACCAAAAACCGAAAAACACCACGTACGCAAATGGCGGCAGCTACAGCCACCACCATTTGCTTTCCTTATTTTTGGCCGTCTTAGTCTACATAAATATTTACGTAGACTATGGCGGTGAAAATAAAGGGGAACGCAAATAGTGTAGTGGGCGCTATTTGCGTCCCTTTTTGATTTGCTGTTTTAGCCTACGTAAATATTTATGTAGGCTAAAATGGCGAAACAAAAAGGGATGCAAATAGTACCCGCTACGTTATTTGCATTCCCCTTATTTTCGCTGTCTTAGTCTATGTAAATATTGATGTAGACTAAGACACCAAAAATAAGAAACGCAAATGGCGGCAGCCGTAGCCGCCACCATTTGCGTACGCAGTTGCTGTTGTTCTTTTACCCAGCCATGATAGGCTACGTAAATCTTTATGTAGCCTATAATGTCTTGGGGGGGGGGAAACTACAAGTCTGCAAATGGCGGTGGCGGCAGCCGGTCGGAAGACCAGCCGCTGCCGCCGCCGGAGCCGCCGCCACCCGGAAGATCCATCCCAGGTAAGTCTCATCCTGGGGGGAATCCACAGGGGGGAGGGGGGCAGGCCGTTCCACCACAGATTTCAGGGGGCCGAATGCACTGGCATTCAGCCTCACCGAGATCCGTGGTGGAATTCTCTGCCATCCCTAGGCTTTGGCGGCGGCTGCAGCAGCTGGTCTTCCCACCGGCTGCCGCCGCCGCCATTTGCAGTCTTGTCTTTTTTTTTTTTTTACAGAGATGTGATAGGCTACGTAAGTTTTTACATAGCCTAAAACGTCTGGGTAAAAAAAAAAAGGGCGTATGCAAAGGCGGCGGCTACAGCCGCCGCCATTTGCATTCCTTATTTTTCCTCGTCTTAGTCTATGTAAATATTTACGTAGACTAAGATGAAGAAAAATAAGGAATGCAAAAGGTGGTGGCTGTAGCCACCGCCATTTGCGTATGCCTTTTTTTTTCCCCTTACCAGAGCCCTGCGCGGCCAGAAATCCGGCTGCGGATGGCCCTGGCCTGGGCCTGGCCGGCTGCTCTGCAGAGCCGCCGTGGAGCACAGGTGGCTTTCGAGGATCCCGGAGGGGGGACCAGATCGCCTCCCCCCCAGCAAGGATTCCAGGGGGAGGGATGGAGAGCCTCCCCCCCAGCAGAAGCTGGCGGAGCCAGGTAAGTGGGGTTTCGTACATCCCTATAAGTAAGGTAAGCACAAGAAACCTGAATCCAACTGAGAATTTCTCCAAAAAATTTCTTCTCCTTTGAATTTCTTTTCAAAAGCCATTTATTTTCTATCAAATTGAATAAGAATGGACAAATAAATGTGGAAGAATTTTTGGGTGCAGCATGAATGGCAGCGTACTAGGTGCCAGGACACCTAGGAAATGCAGTTTGTCTTTTTTTTTTTTTTTCAACTGATGTCAGTTTCTAGTAGGGATGTACGAAAGTTACTTACCATTTCGCGGATCTGCTTCGTGGTTGGGGGGGAGGCACTCTGTCCCTCCCCCTGGAATCCTTGATGGGGGGAGGCGCTCCGTCCGTCCCCCTGGAGTCCTGCCTGGCCGGCTCCACTCTGCGGGGATTCCATGGTGCCGCCGGCCGGCTCCACCAGCAGCCGGACATCCGGCCGCTGGGTAACAGGGATGCAAATTGTGGCTGCCGTAGCTGCTGCCATTTGCATTCCTGTATTCCACCGTGATAGGCTATGTAAAGGCTAGGGATGTACGAAAGTGACTTACCTTTTTGCGGATTATGTTGATGGTGGAGGGGAGGTGCTCCGTTCCTCCCCCCCGGAATCCTGTAGGGATGGGGGAGAATTTCTCGATGGAACTTCGGGGGGCCGAGTGCCAATGCATTCGGTCCTCCGAAGCGAATAGCGTTGCCCTTATTTTCGCCATAGTCTACGTAAATCTTTACGTAGACTACAGGGACCAAATAAGGAACGCGAATGGCGGCTCCCTATGGGGGCCGCCATTTGCGTACGCGCTTTTTTTTTTTTTAAGTCACCCGTGATAGGCTACGTGACGATTAACGTAGCCTATCATGGCTGACTTTGCAGATCTAGCCATGATAGGCTACGTAAATCGTCACGTAGCCTATCACGGGGCTTTTTTTTTTTCTTTTGAATTTCGCCGCCGGGGAGACGGGGCACTTCTCCCCAGCCTGAATTTCGGCCGGGTGAGGCGGGAAGCCTCCCCCCCTGGCCTGAACTTCGGGGGGAGAAGTGAAGCACCTCCCCCCCACCGCGAAGCAAGCTGCGAGACCAGGTAAGTGACTTTCGTACATCCCTAGAATCCTGGCCAGCCGGCTGTGCTCCGCAGCGATTCTGTGGAGCTGCTGGCCAGCTCCGCCAGCAGCTGGACATCCGGCTACTGGCTAACAGGAACACAAATGGTGGCGGCCATAGCCGCCGCCATTTGCATCCCTGTAGTCAGCCGTGATAGGCTACGTAAATGTTTACGTAGCCTATCACGGCTGATTTTAAAAACACACAAAAACATGCATATGCAAATGGCGGCGGCCATGGCCACCGCCATTTGCGTTCTTTATTTTGGCACATCTTAGTCTGCATAAACATTTACGTAGACTAAGACGGCGAAAATAAGGGGAATGCAAATAGCGTAGCGTCTATGCTATTTGCGTTCCCCTTATTTTCGCCGCCTTAGTCTACGTAAATGTTTACGTAGACTAAAACGTGCCAAAATAAGGAACGCAAATGGCGGCACCCATGGGCGCCGCCATTTGTGTATGCGCTTTTTTTTTTTTAAGTCAGCCGTGATAGGCTACATAAACATTTGCGTAGCCTATCACAGTGTTTTTTTAAAATCTATCACGTTTTTTTTTTTTAACCTGCAAATGGCGGCAGTGGCAGCCAGTCAGAAGACCGGCCGCCACAGCCGCCGCCGCCAAACCACCGCCGGAGCTGCTGCCAGAGCCACTGCCGCCAGGAATTTCCGCCCAAGGTACGTCTCGTCCCGGGCTGGCATTCGGCCTCCCCAAGATCCGTGGCGGAACTTCCGTACATCCCTAAAAAAAAGACGAGACTGCAAATGGCGGCGGCTGCCTGTCAGAAGACCAGCCACCGCCGCTGCCACTGCCGAAGCCGCCGCTGGAGCCGCTGCCATCTGGAACATCTGCCCCAGGTACGTTTTGTCCTGGGCGGGATCCGCGGGGGGCAGGGGGTGGCAGGCCATTCCACCACGGATTTTGGGGGGCCGAATGCCATTGCATTCGGCCTCACTGAAATCCATGGTGGAATTCTCCGCCATCTAGGGATGTATGAAAGTGACTTACTTTTAACGAAATTTGATTCAAGGTGGGGGGGAGGCACCCTGTCCCTCCCCCCAAAATTCTGGCTGGGGGGGAGGCGCTCTGTCCCTCCCCCCCCGAATCCTGGCCGGCCAGGACCGCAAATGGCAGCTGCTGTAGCCACCGCTCTTTGAGTCCCTGCAGTCAGCTGTGATAGGCTACATAAATGTTTACGTAGTCTATCACGGCTGGTTTAAAAGAAAAAAAACCCACGCATACTCAAATGGCGGCACCCATGGGCGCTGGCATTTGCATTCCTTATTTTGACACGTCTTAGTCTACGTAAACATTTATGTAGTCTACGGCGAAAATAAGGGGAACGGAAATAGCATAGCATCTACCCTTTTTGCGTTCCCCTTATTTTTGCCGTCTTAGTCTACGTAAATGTTTACGTAGACTAAGACGTGTCAAAATAAGAAACCCAAATGGCGGCGCCCATGGGCGCCGCCATTTGCGTACATGCAGGGTTTTTTTCTTTTAAATCAGCCGTGATAGGCTACGTAAACATTTACGTAGACTATCACGGTATTTTTAAAAAATCTAGCCGTGATAGGCTACGTAAATCTTTATGTAGCATATCATGTCTTTTTGTTTTTTTGGTTTTTTTACTGGAAATGGCGGCGGTGGCAGCCGGTCGGACCATCCACTGCAGCTGCCGCCGCCACACCACCGCTGCACCGCTGCCGGAGCCGCCGGAGCCGCCGCCGCCAGGAAGATTCGCCCAAAGTAAGTCCCGTCCCGGGGGGGCGGGAGGGCAGACCGTTTCGCCACCGATTTCGGGGTGCCGAATGCACTGGCATTCAGCCTCCCTGAGATTCGTGGCAAAATTATCTGACATCCCTACTGCCATCCCTAGTTTCTAGCAGGGTGGAAGGAGGTACTTGGAGAAAAATGGGTTGGGTGGACTGGTCAGTAGGGACAAAGGAGGAAGTGAGTTCTAGGGGTGGGAAAGAATTTAGTTGGGTTCATTTTTTGATAAAAACTTTCCAACATTTGTAAATTTCTTCTTGAATGTGATGGGAAGAACTTGAGATTTAAATAAATTGATGTGGGGGAACACAAAACTGACACATTTGTCCATTCCCTGTGAGTTCTTCTCTGACCCAGATTCAAATACAAGTCAGAGAAGTCTTCAAGGATGGAGGATGGACTTTATGAATCTCAACAGAAGTAATCCAGCGAAGAGGATCTGGATGGGGGGAAGATGCAAAATAAGCAGAAACACAATTTCTCACAGGCAATGGTGGAGAACTCCATAGATAATATGTCTGAGATAGGAGGGTTCCTTTTCTTCTGCTTGTGGCTTATCTGGGATAGATCAAAGAATCCTGACAGTGTGATCAAACTATGGGCACTTTTGGTCCTTTCCACTTGTCCAATTTGTCAGCTAGAGAAGAGTGTATGTGGGTGACATTCCTTCCTTGAGGGTTAGAACAGAGCATATAGTGACAGAGCAGGAAAGATTATCAGCACCTCCAAGAATAACAGTCTCCTATGGTAGGATTTCATCCCCCTCTCCCTATGCTCCCCCACACACCTCTTTTATCCGCTCCATTGAGAGAGACTTCCAAAACTGTTACACCATTTTAAGTACCGGTATATCGATGCGATGTCATTCTCAAATTGTTCTAAGAATGAATTACAAGTGAGAATTCTCTCAGCCCTTTAATTCTGGTATATATAAATGTATGGTTTATATGGCACAGGGCTATCTGCTTGAGGGATCAAAGGCTGTCATCAATCACACAGCAGATGAACGTTTGAACCAGAGGCTGCAGAACAGAGGAGAGTCATCCACACAACTCCCAAGTAACACACACTATTGTCCAACATTTTGCAGCCTGTGGGCCATTATCCTATCTCTATGACACCAAAGAGAGGGTTGGATCCTGCCCACAGTGTGTTGTATACTGTTATATTCCCTTTTTAATACAGTTTGAGCAATCGCATGAGTTCCCCAAGCTGCCGAACAGTCCAGAAACATTTCACCACTTTGTATGCAGTTTGCGCAGATGTATGAGGAATTCACTTCAGTTTGTTTTGATCAGGATTTACCCAGTTTACATCTTCTGGACTACACACAGACTCAGATGCAATCTGAAGTTGAATTCCATACATTTCTGAGCTTGCACTGTGACTAGTGGGCACATAAAAAAAAGAGAAAAAGAAAAGGTTTGACAGCATGCATAGATCTGAAACATGAACATTAAACAATGTGTACATTTGAAAAATGTGCACAAATACCCTGTAATCAATGCAAGAAGAGTGCATACATTTCAGAGATGTGCATAACTATGCATACATTTGGGAAAATATGGACAAAAATATGCATGGATTTTCATGCAACCCCCCCACCCCCAGCTCACAATCTGATGCAGACCCAAGTCGGAATAAGCTTCAAAATTGAGTTTGGGAACCGTGGCAAAAGCAAGTGTTGCTGATTTGCGCATCCCTAGACCAGGGGGGAGGCACCAGGGAAAGGGAAGGAGGAGGTTATACCTTGGTGATAGTCAAATCAACAAACAGTTCAGAAGGAGGGACACATATACTTCTTCAACAGGGATGTGGTGCTATTGCTCCCTTCTTACTTTAATCCTCTCCCTGGGCTAGTTCTTAATAGGGTCTCAAAACCTGTGCTGAGCTGAATGGTGTGTGTGTGTCGGGGGGGAGGGGGA
The DNA here is from genome assembly GCF_057233095.1 of Heloderma suspectum. Lineage (NCBI taxonomy): Eukaryota > Metazoa > Chordata > Lepidosauria > Squamata > Helodermatidae > Heloderma > Heloderma suspectum. The sequence goes on from NC_139462.1 coordinate 211,338,697, forward strand.
GGTCAGGAAGGGCAATTTTGGGCAATTTTCGGGGAACAATGCAAAAGTGCTGAAAAAGCATCCAGTTCTTAGAGTGATCCCTGATTGGTTAGGCATGTGACCAGTGCTTTCCTCATTCTAATGGATTTCCTTTGTCCTTTGTGATTTCTCAGCACATAGCTAAATCTGATTAGCTACATAGCAATGTAATGGTACATGATTCCTGACTGGATGGGATCATTCAAGGAGAAATGAAACGGAGAGGAAAAAATGGCCACCAAAGTAACAGTAGAGGGGAAAACAGGGGAAAGAGCACCTGCAAAACAGTTATGAACACACACACACACACACACACACACTATAGGATTAAGGAATAACTACTTTCAAGATGAAAATCAAATCTTGGGCTAGAGTTTTACAGGGTTCAAGGGGCAACCCCTTCCAGAACCTTTCAAACTGGCTGGCAATGAGAGGTCAATGGAGGCAGATTTCCTTCACCCTCCAAGTGCCTTAGGGTGCTCATAAGGATAGCAAAACTTACTGCTTTCCATACCTCCACTGCCTGCCTGTTGTGGCTAGGGATGTACGAAAGTGACTTACCTTTCCGCGGATTCTGTTCATGGTGGGGGGAGGCGTTCCATCCCTCCCCCTGGAATCCTCGACAGGGGGGGAGGCGATCTGGTCCTCCCCCCTGGAATCCTCAATGGCTGGCTGTGCTCCAAGGTGGCTTCACGGAGCAGCCAGCCAGGCCTAGGCTAGGGCCATCCGCAGCCGGATTTCCGGCCGCGGAGGGCTCTGGGTAAAAAAAAAAAAAATAGCACGTACGCAAATGGCGGCGGCTATGGCCGCCACCATTTGCATTCCTTATTTTTTGCCGTCTTAGTCTACATCAATACTTATGTAGACTAAGATGAAGAAAAGAAAGGGGAACGCAAATAGCATAGTGAGCGCTATTTGCGTTCCCCTTTCTTTTCTTCATCTTAGTCTATGTAAATATTTACATAGACTAAGATGGTGAAAAATAAGGAATGAAAATGGTGGTGGCCATAGCCGCCGCCATTTGCGTATGCGTTCTTTTTTTTCTTTCTTTTTAAATCCAGACGTGATAGGCTACGTAAGTCTTTACGTAGCCTATCACGTCTATGGGAGAAAAAAAAGAAAAAAAGACACAGACTGCAAATGGCAGCAGTGGCAGCTGGTCGGAAGACCAGCTGCCGCCACTGTCGCCACTGAAGCCGCCGCTGGATCCGCTGCCATCCGGAACATCCGCCCCTAGTAAATCTCATCCCAGGGGGGATCCGCAGGGGGTGGGGGTGGCAGGCCGTTCCATGATGGATTTCGAGGGGCCAAATGCACTGGCATTCGGCCTCACTGAGATCTGTGGTGGAATTCTCTGACATCCCTAGTTGTGGCCATTTGGGGAATGGCTATCAATCAGCCAAATTACCTAACTACATCTGCAATGAACAGTATGGAATGGGCAAAAAAAGGTCTAATTACAGAAGTCAACCCCCAAATTCCTACAACGCCTCTGGATGGGCAACTAGCTAATTCCATCCTGTCAACTGGGATGGGGGTGGTGGTCCATCCTGGAACAAAGAGGCCAAGAAGGAAACAGCACCAGCTTGACAGGGAGCACCATGCCATGTCCCCCAGCCAGTCAGATGCAGGGTGTAAGATTCATGGGGGTGCTATGCATGTGTCTTCACTCCACAATGGTTGGTGGGATGAAAGCAACCTCTCCTAACTGTCCAAGAAGTATCCTTATTGACAGCTCTTTAAGGTGGCTGCTTCCAGTATTCAACATGGTAGTAACTGCAATCTTAGTGCTGCTTGGACATGCTACATGCAAGATTTATACGTCGTGACTAGGGATGCTGAAGAAATTCGAGACGGATTAAAATGAGCTCGGATTTCTATGAATCCGACCTGTGGAACCCGCTGCGGAGCAACCCCCTCGGGCCATGCAGAGTCCGAGGACTTTCAGATGATTGTATTACTTCCCCAAAATGTATGCATATAAATCTGTAGAAAAATACATAAGTTTATGCTGAGGAAACGTTGAATGGAATAGGGGACAATACACTAAATGTTACGTACTGAGGTAAATTGTGCAAATACCTATGGAAATATTTGCATGATGAAAAAAAAATTCGCATCCGTCTGTGGGCACTGGGCAGATGATGGAATGAAAGGCACCTGACAATCTGCAAAATGCAGATGGAGCAGATTTTACACAGTATGTACATCCCTAGTCATGACAGCATTCTGGACTTCCAACCCATCTGCTCTATATGGCATTAGTTACTACAGATATCAGAGCAGTTGGGGCTGTGCTTAGTTTTTCTTGCTTCAAGTTTCAGTCTCAGTCTCAGTCTCTCTCCCTCTCTCTCTCTCTCCCTCCCTCTCTCCCCCCCCCCCCCGGCAAATGTCCCATACCTAGGGGATAGCTTTCTAGGAAACAATGATCCTTTTCCTACTATCAAGACTGCAGTGTTTTGTTTTTGTTTTTTCCTCCAGTCAAGATGATTATTGGAAAGGGCTTGCTTCATTTCCTGCCTCTAAGCCATCTGCATAAGAAAAAATAAATCATGCTTAATTTGACACCAATATGATTGGCATGCTTTGCTATAAACAAGTATAGAAAATAAGTGCATGCAGAGGCAGTAGTGATTTAAGTTGTAGCTGAAGTTTATTCTGACATGGTATAGGAAGTTTCCATAGATTATTCTTAATCACAATATGTATTCTTCCATTCTTCTAAGAATCTCAAGGTGGCATCTGTGGAAGTTAACCCTTTTTATCCTCACAATGACCATGCAAGATGAGCCAATCTGTCAATTTCAGTTTCTCATTTTTAACATCTTAAATTCAGTTCATCCCTTACTTTGAGAATGTTTCCAATCTTACATTTGGTCCATCCAAGATTTAATATGTTGCAAACTTGCAATGAACATTTTGTGTATGTTGTCTTTTACACTGGTCATGCTTTACCTTCTGACCCACTAGGATGCAAAAGTGTACATTTGAACTCAGATTAAACCACCAAATTAACACTGAACTTTGATGTTGTTGTTATGTGTATTTTAAGTAAGAAAATTCATAGACACTTTGAGCACATTTCTTTGAGTACACGCATTTTTTTGTAGGCAATTTTGCCTGTGATACACAATGTGTGTTTTTTCAAGTAATTTTCCTAATATATAGCATTTTAAAGATTATTTTCAGTACTATACACATTATGTGCACTTTCACTAATATATGTACTTCTGTATACTTTTTGTAATTGGAGAACTCCATTTCAAAATTCAGAGAAGTGCGAATATTGACAGATAACCAAGCATTGGTTCACATATTGGTCTGACAGTACAAAATTAGGTAAGTTCACATTAAAATGCAAACTGAACAGATTTCTCCCCAATCCCTACTTGTGAGTAGGTTAGGCTAGGAGAGGGTGACCAACCTCACAATCCTTGGGACAATGACTAAGAAGTAAGTCAATGGAGTTCAATGGCCATTACTCACAAGCATGTGTGTGCAGGATTGCAGTCTAATCTAGAGTTTGATGAGCATGGGACTGAATTCTATGGCTGAGTTTAAAATTGAATAAGATTACCCTGGTCTCATCCTGGTACCCTGCCCACTATCCCATAGTGGTTCTCTGACTGTATGTTGCCGTTATACAGTGGGTTGTCCCCTGTGCTTATGGTCGATCAATGTGTTTTCCGAAGGCTATTAGCCATGGCAAATGAACCTGAATTGAACAACTTGTTGCAGATTATTATTTGAAAGCATAATCATTATACTGTACAACTTCATCTGTTCAAATATGCTAGATAGCATTCAAAGTGTAGTGATAAAGGTCATGTCAATCACATTTTCTATAGCAGCTTTGGTGATACGAATAAACATAAGAATAACAACATAAAAAGAACCATGCCCAAACACACCAAATACCTCTTTAGCCCACCCTCCTGGTTCCTATAATGGCCAACCAGATGCCTATGGGAAGCCTGCAAGCAGGACAAGTGTACAACAGCACCCTGCCACAGTTGTTTCCCAGCAACTGGTATCCAGGGCATACTGCCTTTAATCCTGGAGGGAGTATACATTTTTTTTATTTATTTATTTATTTATTTATTATTAAATTTATTAATCACCCATCTGGCTGGTCACCCAGCCACTCTGGGCGATGTACAGTGTACAATAAAACAGTTTAAAACAATAAAATTCTACAATAGAAACATTTTCTAAAATACCCTAACCCACCCCAAATGCCTGCCTGAACAACCACGTTTTTAATGCATGACGGAAGCTCTTTCTATGTATGGCGTAGTCTATGTAACTCTTTACGTAGACTACCGGGACCAAATAAGGAACGCAAATGGCGGCGCCCATAGGCCACCGCCATTTGCGTACGCGCTATTTTTTTTTAAAGTCACCCGTGATAGGCTACGTAACGATTTACGTAGCCTATCACGGCTGACTTTGGAAATCTAGCCATGATAGGCTACGTTAATCATTATGTAGCCTATCACGGGTGTTTTTCTTTTTTTTTAACACTTTGTTTCGTGGCCGGGGAGACGGGGCGCTTCTCCCCGGCCTGAATTTCGGCCAGGCGAGGCGGGAAGCCTCCGCCCCCCCGGCCTGAATTTCGGCTGGGCGAGGCGGGACAGCTTCCCCCCCTTGCCTGAACTTCGGGGGGAGAAGCGAAGCGCCTCCCCCCCACCGCGAAGCACCCCTGCGAAAAGGTAAGTGACTTTCGTACATCCCTACCTGCTTGTCTCACCATTCAATTGCTCATTCCACTTTTGTTCCATTCCTGCAGTGCTGAGATATGGGTACCACCCCACTGAGCACTTCTGCCACTGAAGCACACCCAACAGCCCACAGCATATCGTCTTAATATGGCTGTGGTGACCTGTCCTCCATCTGAACTGAAATTCATTTAGTCCCACTTGCCACAGTGAGAGTAAATTGGTTTAAAGCCATTTAAATTAGCTTAAATCCAGGTGGGGCAGATGAAGGAATCCTGGATAGGGAAGCCCCATGTGCAGCAAAGCCTAGCCGTCTGAGTCACCTTCATTCCTCTCTCAGAGGAGCAAAGGGGACTTGGTCAGTTCCCTCCCATTGGGGGAAGGAAGAGAGACAGGCAAAGCCACGGCAAAGCTGGCTGAGTCCCCTTGCCTCCTCTATCAGAGGAGTAAAAGGGCCTCTGTTGGCTTGGCTTTTCTGCATGAAGGGCTTCTCTAATGGGGAAAAGCTTGAGTGCCATGAATCTCTGGGGGCCCACCAGCCTCTGTCCCCACTCATGAACCCCTGAACACATGCTCACCCCCCCCCATACACACACACACATCAAGTTCAACAAGCTGCCCATACTCACCAGGGCCCTGTCTATGTGTGCCTCTTCATGATTGCCATTTTGTAAAACACCCCATGGCGATCATGAATATGTGCACATAGAGGTATACACAAAACAGTGCTTTGAATCACCCATATACGCAAGATCACAGACATAAATAGCCCATTTTGCATATGCCTCTATGTGCACATATTTGTGATTGCCATTTTTTTGTGTGACATGGTGATTGTGACACCAGAGGATGGGGCCCAGGTGAGTGTGGGCACCTTGGCGAGCACAGGGTGGGGTCAAGTCGGGCCAGGGGCTCAGCGGGAATGGCTTGCGGGGGGAGTCTGCTGGATTCCCAGACTGAATCAGATGCCCGCACCATCCCTACCAAGCACAGGATGGAAGATCCGCCCAGCACTGAGGCCAGGGAGCAAATGATGTCAGTGGCCATGGCCATGCCCACCTGGCATCCTACAACCCATGGAGCACTGGATGGGGTGGTCATCCCGCCCCCCACCCATTTTGCTTCAGCACCCTTGCACAACATAGAATACATTTACTTGCCATAAGATCAGCAATCATTTATAACATGCATGAAGATCAGTTTTCAGTTTGGTCACAGTCCAAGTGTGTGCCTTTCTGATTTATTTATGGCATGGAAAACTGGTCCAGGAAATGGTCTGTAGGACTGTAAGGTCACGCGAGAGTCCTTTTGGCAGCAGCAGAGACTCCAGCTGTTACAATGACATTCCCAATGCAATGAGGTTTGTTTCAGCAAGCAAAGATCAAAGGGTAGAAGTATATTTCTTCTCTGCCTTTACATGCACCATTAACTTTGCAATCAGTGATTATTGAGTTACATTGTGTTTAGTGACACTAACCTGGCTAACTCAGAAGGTTCAGAAAACTGACTGCTCTTTTATACCCTGTCCAAAATTCACAAACCTCACAGCTAGGGATGCTGGAGAAATTTGACATGGATTAAAATGAGCTCGGACTAATAAAAATATGATCTGCAGAATCCACTGTGGAGTGACCCCCTCAGGGCATGTTGAATCCATGGACTTTGGGGTATTTTTTAATTTCCCCCAAATTTATGGATTTTTATTCATTGGAAAATACACAAGTTTCTGCTGAGGAAAAATGGAATGGAATGGGGGACGAAACACTAAATGTTACATAGTAAGGTAAATTATGTAAATTGTTATGAACACTCTTACGTAAGGATGTCAGAGAATTCCACGACGGATCTTGTTGAGGCCGAATGCACTGGCATTCGGCCCCCCGAAATCCATCGCGGAGCGAAGCCCCCACCCCCCCAACCCACGAAAGGCACACAGGACAAAGTCCCCACCGCCCCCACCCCATGAAAGGCATGCAAAACAGAGCACTTACCTGCTCCTGTCCACGCTGCTTTGAGAATGGCAGCCGTCCTGCGGCCGCCATTCGCTTCCTCCTCTTAATAGCCGTGATAGGCTACATAAATACTTACGTAGCTTATCACGGCTAATGTAGGGATGCCATTTGCATCCCTGCGGAGGCCGTGATAGGCTACGTAAGTATTTATGTAGCCTATCATGGTGGTGGGGGGGAAACCCAGCTACCGCCATTTGCATATGCTGGGTTCCCCCCCCCGCCATGATAGGGTATGTAAATATTTACGTAGCCTATCACAGCTCAATACAGGGACACAAATGGCGCCGCTACGACAGCCACCATTTGCATCCCTGCAGGGCTGCCCAGCAGCCAGATGTCCGGCTGCGGGCGGCCAGACCTGGCCAGCGGCTCCACGGCTTGGCCACGGAGCGGAGCCAGCTGGGCAGGATTCTGGGGGGGAGGACCGGATCGCTTCCACCCATCAAGGATTCCGGGGGGAGGGACGGAGCGCCTCCCCCTGTCGAGGATTCCAGGGGGAGGGACAGAGCACCTCCCCCCCACCGCGGATTGCCCGGCATGGAGCCAGGTATGTGTTTCTTACATCCCTACTCTTATATTATTATTTCCATATTTTCCAAAGGATGAAAAAATATTCTCATCTGCCTGTGAGCGGACAATGGAACAAAAGGCTCCTGACAATCTGTGAAACACAGACGGAACGGATTTCACACAGTCGGTACATCCCTAGCCACAGCTACATCACTAATATTTCTCTACAAGCTACATCACACTCCTCCTCTCCTGGATCCAATTTTAGTGTCAGTATGAAGCTAACTTATTTAGGTATCTTTTAAACTCTGCTTTTTTATATCAGTAGTGATCACCTCACCCAGGCAGGGATGGAAAAATCTGTCAATTGTGGTTCTCCTCAGTTTCTCTCTGGGTATTTTTTTTTCCCAATATTCAGTTCATTCCATATCTTTTCTCTGTCAGTTTGTGACTTAAAAAAGGGGGGGGGGAAGAGATCAGAACTAGGGATGTACGAAAATCACTTACCTGTTCGCGGATTATGCTGATGGTGGGGGGGAGGCGCTCCGTCCCTCCCCCTGGAATCCTGGACAGGGGGGAGGCACTCCGTTCCTCCCCCCCCGGAATCCTCCTTGGCCGGCTCAGTAGCCGGCCAGGCCCAGCCAGGCCAGAGCCATCTGCAGCTGGATTTCCGGCCGCGGAGGGCTCGGGGGGGGGGACTGCATACGCAAATGCATTTGCGTTCCTTATTTTTGATGTCTTATTACATGACTTATTTTTGATGGCCGCCACCATTTGCGTTCCCCTTATTTTTGCCATCTTAGTCTACATAATTATTTATGTAGACTAAGTCGGCCCAAAATAAGGAATGCAAATGGTGGTGGCCATAGCCGCCGCCATTTGCGTACGCCTTTTCCTTTTCTTTTTTTACCCAGACGTTTAGGCTACGTAAAAACTTCCATAGCCTATCACGTGGGTGAAAAAAAAAACCACACACATGCAAATGGTGGCGGCGGCAGCCGGTCGGAAGACCAGCCGCCGCAGCCGCTGCCACCGGAGCTGCCGCTGCCCGGAAGATTCGCCCCAGGTAAGTCTTGTCCCGGGGGGATCCACGGGGGGGGGGCGGAGGGGTGGCAGGCCATTCCGCCACAGATTTTGGGGGGCCGAATGCACTGGCATTCGGCCTCCCTGAGATCCATGGCGAAATTCTCTGCCATCCCTAATCAGCACGAACATCCACGTGTTTCCTCTAATATAGACATTTCTGTGTGCATTTTTGCCTAATCTATACATTTTTGGCAAGCAGTTTCCCCATATGGAATGCTTCCCCCCACCCTACTTCTTCCTAGTAACATAGGCATTTGTTGTCTTCTTTCCCCTAATATATGCATTTTTGTACACATTTTTTATTATTATTTAGGGAACTGCACCACAAAAATCTGAGACATGCAAATATTGAAGGAGAACTGCATTCCACTTTGCATATTGATTTGGGAAGTACAGGTCTGGTAAATCCTTATCAAAATTCAAACCAAACCTTATCAAAAGGCTCCCCCATCCCCATTCTGTGCCCCATCCTGGCACAGCTAATCAAGCATAATTTTAATGCCCCCTCCCCTGCAAACAGAGGTGTTGCTATGATGCACTGTATTGTAATACGCTGGTGGTTTTCTGTTGTTACAGACCACATGTTGAACTCCCTCCCAAGGGAAATCTATTTGGCACCTTTGTTCTGTTCTGCTTGCCTTAGGGTAGCCACTTATGCATCACCAGGAACTGCATCACTGAAAAAGAGGATGGCAGAAATTTGCATAAAATGTACATATGCTAATTTATGTATATAGATTAAAATTTAGAAATCATTACTATAATGTAAATAGAAATACAGTTGGGAGTACATTGACCAAGGGGCCCATGTGCCTCCTAAGTCCATGTACTGTTAATGGGCAACTTCATAGTCCCTGGTGCTCTCCCTTCTTGTGATTCTTTACCTTTGAATGAGGCTTGGAGTAGGGATGTTGGAGGAATCAATTCAGGTGGTGCTCACTGAGCTTTCATCAGTCCCCGCCCCCCGGATTTCGGCTCACTTTCCCATGAGCTCACCTGACTCAATCTGCATTGAGTCTGGCCAGTGTGCAGATCTGAGGCTTTAAGAAATTGCGTAAATAGCAATTTCTGCAAATTGCAGCAAAAATTGTGGTTGCAATTTGCTCAAATTACACAAATTTGTGGCTGAAATTTGTGCAACTTGTGGCTGCAATTTGTGTGAATTGCTATTTACGCATTTTAAAAAATGAAATAAAACAAAAAGTTCCCAGATTTTGGGAAGAAACCCATGGCTCAGCTTGCAAATGCAAGCAAAGTCCGGGTTGTCGCAGAAATGTGTGTGTGTGTGTGTGTCTGTGCGTGTGTGTATGTATGTGTGTGTGGGTATATATATATATATATATATATATATATATATATATATATGCTGCCTTGAATGCCTTTTGGCAGAACGGTGTCATACGAATCTTTTAAATGAATCAGGACCATCCACACAGAGAGGCAGGGAAGGCAGAAAGACATAATCAGGATTAGGTCTGTTGGAGAATTTTGTTCAGTCTGTATTTTTAAAGGAAAGCAGCCTGATTTGTACTCTCAGGCTAATGTGTAGATCAGAGCACATTTCTGTAAATTTTGTGATGCAGTTCTCAGTTCAAAAAATGCATATGGGGGCATATGCAAAACAAATGCAAATGCTTGTGCATCTAAAATAAATCACAGAAAACAGGACAGGATGTATGTTTGAGCGGACTCATGAAAAACTGACACAGACCAGAAATAGATTGAACCATCCATCCTTAATCATGTGCCTCTTGGAGAGGCAGCCTGACACAACAGCTGGCCATGGGAGCAAAGGAAGAAAGGATTGGATTAAGGAGTGGCTGAGATGAGCCAGAAAGAGTCATCTGAGGACTGAAAGGAAACTGGAAAAAAGAAGGGGCGGAGAAGACTGGTGGACAAGGCCAGGAGCTACAGAGGTATGAAAGGCTGAAGTTTACATAATAATTTGAAATAGCCAACACTGGCTGCAGGCTTCTAGTATCGCTACTAGAAAATTGGAGGCTGCCCTGGAGGCTGCAGACATTTGTATTTTGGAAGAGCTCGAGAAGAGAAAACCCAAGGGACAGCACTGGGAAAGCAACTGTGTGAATGGAACTCAGTTTTCCTCCCACACTACAGGAATCCCACCAAAACGATGTGCTGTGTATGGGAGGAAAGAGGAGGGGGGCAGGAGAGAGATGTTTGGAAGATCTCTAAGGAAACCCTGCTACATTATTACTGCCAGAGTACAGAACACTGTACAATTTGTGACTAGAATTAGTGTGTGACTCAGATTCAGAATGACTAAGCAAAGGTCTGTGAGTGATCTTGCTGTTGCAGGCCAGAAAAAAAAAGGAACAATTATGGAGAAAGATCTAAAATAACAACTGTGATTGTTTCTTTTGTGTCATTCCAAAACATACTATCACTTAGTTCATGCATGTGGATTCTTGGAGCCACAGAAACTGAAAATTGGTTTGTTCCATCTGGGCATTAAAAAAAAAAAATGGGGTTTTTTTGGGGGGAGGGAGGCTTCCCCTCCCTGCCCCTCAGTTTTTGAACTACAAGAAATTTACCTAATTTTAAATTTATGTTTAGTGAATGGAGATTCAAATACTGATGATTGTTTTAGGCATCTCATTTCCACTGTTAATTAGTAGAGCTGTGTGCAGATGGCCTCTTAAAATTCTCCACCTTATTTGTGGGCACAAAAATTTGCCAGATAATTTTACCGAATTCTCCAGGGGAAGGAGAAATTCTCAACAGTTTCTCCCAGGTAGGGGGTTTCTCTCCATTGGCAGGGCTTGTAGAACAGCTTCTTTTGTTTTTGGTAAGGGGGGGGGGGTTGTGCTGCTAAAAAAGAAAGAAAGAAAGAAAGAAAGAAAGAAAGGGCTGAAGGTGAGTGGAAAATGGTCTTTCCCTAGTTTTTCCGGCAACTGTCCTAAAAGCAACTTCTTGCCACTTCTGAGCCAGGCTGGGTTTTTCCCTTTCCTAGTTGGTTGGCAATCTTTCTAAGCCTGAAGGCTCTGGCCATAGGCAGCCATCATGGCAGAACTTCCACAGACTCTACTTGACAGGCATCACTAGGGGGCTATGTCATCACCATGACTGGCCTTTATCATCGATCTCATGTGAAGATTGATCTGATGTCCATTGTATCGAATGTCACTTGCCAGCACGCTAAGCAACTCAGAATCCCCATGAGTGGGCAGAAGTTGCAGATGTTCCATAACAATGGATTTTAAAACAGACTGTGTGGGAACAGACTGTGCCTAGCAGCAACTCAACAGCAACTTGCATAAGTACATGTTGATGGGGGAGAGGTGAATCCACTCTGAGGATGCTTTGATGATGTTCGTCAGGTTAGTCATGTCTAGTCACAAACTAATTCTAGTCACAAAATTGTATAGTGTTCTATACTTAAGTCAGGGCTGTCCCAAACATTAAGCAGAGTGAAGCAGTCACTGGTGGCTGCAGGTGCTGGGAGGGGGCAGCAAGATGTTGGAGAGAGACCTGTGTGCCATGTGGCCTGCTCTGTGCACCCTAAGTTAGTCTGCTGCCTTCAGGTACAGTGAAGGATGCTGACCTATCATTAATGTTGAAGACAGATTCATCTGCCAGTCCAGTCTTGTTTTGTAAATGGAATGGGAGGGGGTGCCATCTTGTTCTTTGCCTCAGGGAGAAAAATGTCTTGGGCCAACCCTGACTTTGGTCATTTTCTCGGGTGCCAGTTCTGCCTAACAAGTAACTAGAACTATAAGAATGAAGTTATAGTTTCTGGGTTCATTTTCCCTCACTCTCCCAGTATTTGGTGATTTCATGGCTCAATTGGGATTTAAATGATCTCATGTACAGGTGGGTGTATCCCTTGAGATTTGCCATGAATCACATCCAAAACAGGAGTGTGACATTCCTCAGATGCTCTGCTGAAAATGAACTTCTAAATTCATTTCAAATTCCACCTAAGGCAAAATACAGTGACAAAGGGCCAAAGCTACACTTGTCATATCGATATGATCCCATCATGGTGAATCTATGTCCTTCTTGAACATTGATACCTCACAGCATGCACAATGACATCTGTTGTGTAATGTGCCCCATTGTGTAATGTGCCCCAAAAGTTACCAGTGCACTTCAATACCGATAAAAAGCACCAGTGTAGATCTAGCCAAGGATGTCAGGAACTTCACAGAGAAATCTTGATACCCATGAAAATTTAGGGATGGGGCAGGCACCTGATTCTGTCCAGGAATCTGGTGGAACCCCCCCCCCCGCACCCAGAGCCCTGCTCACTGAGCCCCTGATCCCTCTCACCCCCTTCCTGCACTTAGCAATGGGCTAGGGAATGCCAGTGCATTTGGCCCCCCAAAATCGGTGGCAGAGCGGCCTGCCCCCCCCCCCAGAACGAGACTTACCTTGGGCTGATCTTCCTGGTGGCAGCGGCTCCGGCAGCGGCTCTGGGGGCGGTTCGGCAGCGGCGGCTGCGGCAGCTGGTCTTCTGTAGACACTGCGCTATTTGCAGTGTCTATTGCGTAGACACTGCGCTATTTGCGTTCCCCTTATTTTCGCCATCTTAGTCTATGTAAATGTTTATGTAGACTAAGACGTGCCAAAATAAGGAATGCAAATGGCGGTGGCCATGGCCGCCGCCATTTGCGTACGTGCTTTTTTTTTTTAGTCAGCCGTGATAGCCTACGTAAACATTTACATAGCCTATCACAGCTGACTGCAGGGACGCAAACGGTGGCGGCTACGGCTGCCACCATTTGCGTCCGTGCTAGCCAGCGGCCGGATGTCCGGCTGCTGGCGGAGCCGTCCGGTGGCTCCGCAGAATTGCTGCGGAGCGCAGCTGGCCGGCCAGGATTCCTGGGGGGGGAGGAACAGAGCACCTCCCCCCCCATCCAGGATTCCGGGGGAGGGACAGAGCGCCTCCCCCCCCCACCATCAGCATAATCCTCGAAAGGTAAGTGATTTTCGTACATCCCTACAATGGGCCCACACTCACTCCAGTGGCCTCATCAAGCTCTGTAGTTGCTTGGAAAATGAGATGGCAATCGCAAAAATGTATGTTTACATATTTATGTAGCCTATAACAGCGGGGGGGGGAACCCCAGCATACACAAATGGCGGTAGCCGCTGTGATTTGTGTATGCTGGGGTTCCCCCCCCCCCGCAGTGAAAGGCTATGTAAATACTTACGTAGCCTATCACGGCCTCCGCAGGGACACAAATGGTGTCCCTGCATTAGCCGTGATAGGCTATGTAAGTATTTACGTAGCCTATCACAGCTAGGAAGAGGAGGAAGTGAATGGCAGCCAGGATGGCCGCCATTCGCAAAGCAGCGCAGACGGGAGCAGGTAAGTGCTCCGTTTCACACGCCTTTAGTGGGTTGGGGGGGCAGGGGCTTTGTTCCGTGATGGATTTCGGGGGGCCGAATGCACTGGCATTTGGCCTCACCGAGATCCGTCGCAGAATTCTCTGACATCCCTAGTTTTTCCAGAAGAGAACCCTCAGATGCACTTCAAATTTCACTTTGGATGAAAGTTTTGGGTAGCTGGTATAACTTGGAGTTTAGATAATACATTCAGAATGCAAGAACCTGCATTTTTTCTGTTTATTTTATTTATTTATTTCATTTCTATACCGCCCAATAGCTGAAGCTCTCTCATAGCTCTCTTTGGCTATGGTTCTCACATTCTTCACTAGATACAGTATGACAAAATGACTTGTGTTCCAAATGAGGCACAAAGGTACATTATTACTGCATGACGCTTGATATGAAAAAACATCAGTAACAACAACTACCCCTGTTTCATCTCTACATGTGATATCTCCAAAATGTCTTGGTTTTGCTGAACCCTAATCAGGGATGGGGACCAGATGTTGTTGGACCACAACCTCACCCTTAGGCAGCATAGTCAATGGTGGGGAGTGATGGGAGTTGCAGTCCAACAACATCAAGCAGTCCTCAGCCATGTTTTAAACTGTCTTAATCCTTATGCTTCTAGTCCACTTTGATATAACTGTGTCTTGTGTGCTGCAGTATCTTAGTCATCATAAAGAATTCTTATGAAATGCTGAAGAATCTGGCCATTGCAAAGCTGGCAAGAAGGAACTCACCGGTAAACATGTTTTATTTGTTTTCTTTAATATGGATCTTGAGCACAGCAAACAAGAACTCCCACACTGTAAAATGTGTTGGCCAGTGGCCGGCCTGTTTGCCTAGGCTTGTTCCTGCTAGCACAAACATCTTGAAGAATATGTCTTTTGTATGCACGTAAATGATATGTGCCATTCTTCAAGTTTATAGATTTGGAGCATGAAATGGGTAAAACTCCTAGGGGGGGTGGGGGAAGAGTCCTGAAGCATGTGATGTTTTCACCTTCAATGAAAACAGTGATGTCAGCCATCTGGCTATTTCAGGTCATTTCAAGAGTTATCTACCTCTGCTGTGGTTAATGTCCTTCTTTCCCAGCTTATTAAAAATGGCATCTTTGGGATAAAGGATCTTAGAAGAATGAACCACCATCCCTACTAGCTCTGTGCAGGCATTCATGCTGCACATACAAGGGCTGAAAGAGAGCCAGTGTGGTGAAGTGCTTCATGTTTTGGACTGGGAATTGGGAGACTGGGGCCATGAAGCTCACTGGGTGACTGACTCTCAACCTAACCTACCTCAGAGGATTGTTCTTATGATAATAAAATGGAGAGGAGGAGGATTGTGTATGCTGCCTCAGTCCCCTTGGAAGAAAGGTGGAGTATAAATGTAACAAATAAATAAAAGGGTGGTGGAGTGAGTATGCAAGCCCTGCCCCAAAGGTCCTTCAGTGCATAGGATTGCACGTGTTAGTGCTAAAGTCTGAGGGAAGCAGGAAAGGGTGAATACATTAAGCTCAATCTCACTGAGGCTCTTGTTTTCCACCACAGGCCTCTTTCTGCCATGGTTTGACTTCGGCTATTTGGTTGTATAGAAATAAATAAATAAATAAATGGTTCCATGCAAGATCTATTTTCTCCCAACACAGAAAGTTTTGTGTATTTTTGTGTACAAAAATATCTGCATATTTGCGTGTGAATTTTTCAAATGTACGCATTTTTGTACGCATGCCGCCATTGACTAAAGAATGCTTGTACGCCTGCCAATAAGCACTACACTTCACAAAGAAGCACTGAAAGATTCCTTCATGAAGATATGCTGAATGATTGTATGATTTTGGAGTCTGGTTTAGGAGGTGGCCTTTTCTTCTGCCATACTGATGTGTATGTGTGTGAATTAAAAAGAGTTATGCTGAGCAATCATTATCAGCGAATGGACTCTGCTTCTAGTTATGCATCCAGTTTTGTGTAAGATTCAAAGATACTGGTCATTTGTAGTTATTTTGTGGAGTTCTGCCAGCTTCTAATCTATTTCCCTTATCATTTTTTTTCTATATCTTCTTTTTACTTTTTTAAAAATACATTTCCAAAGCAATGACGACACTGTTACATTTTAAACTGTCAGTGAACAAAATAAAACACACAATAAAAATATTAGCAGCCTGAATGATAAAACTGGGGGGCCATAGGATATGTCATATTCCTGGATCTGAGGCCAGAGACAGTACTCAGACCTCAGACCCAGGAGTCTGAGTTCCCCACCCGCTCCCCCTCACCTTTGCAGCTGGCATGGAAAGAACCACACCAGCTGCCTCTACAAGCTCACAAATGTGAGCTGGGAGAGGAGGGGGGGCGCTTCTATGGGCAGGGAGAGGATGAGGTCAGACATCTTATGAAGAATCCTCCAGCTGCCCCACCCTCCTTTACCCCCTCTCCTCAGAGGCCCAGCTAGATGGGCAAAATTGCCCATCTAGCAAAAATGCAGGGCAAGAGGATCGTGGAAGCAATGATCACCTCCGCACTCCTCCTGCCTTGCATAGGATGCCCATCAGCCTCCAAGTTCAGAGTGCAATCTGAACTTGGGTTCAGGATGCAATCTGGATCGGATTGCACCCTGAGACAATGAAAACTGTATAAAGAACATCATGAGTAAATCAGTGAAAAACAAGCAGCACAGATCAAAGCTGTGTTCACCAAAAGCTCTGAATGTCAGGAGCACCCTAGCTGCCTCTTGCAGTCCCCACCAATAGCCAACTCAGGACACAGACGATGCGGATTCTTTCTGAGACTTTATTCCTTTATTCCTTTATGACTCTTTCAAATACTAATCACTAGCGACATAGCAAGGAACAGCAGTGGGGAAAGATAGCAGAGTAGCCTAAGCTCCAGGTAAGGCAGTTGGTCCCTGTTTGAAGGAGAACCATGGAAAGACCTTGAACTTATGGGCTAGGGAGAGGAGAGATCCTCCCTCTTTCCTTTGGGTCCTCGGGACTTGACCATGGTTTGCGCGCCAAACGAGCGGTACACCTCCTTTCTGCACCCTCCATCTGTCATCGCTCCCTGAGTCTGCGCCGAGCGTCCAGCAAGCCCCCCTCCAGCACTCTCTCACTGTCAGGGTCACTATCTATCCCAGGAATGCTGGCAGGAGGAATCTCTGCCAGCTGCTGTGCTTGTGAGAGATGAGGGAGCTCCTCTCCCACAGATTGCTGTTCCTCTTCAGAATCAGAACTGCTCTGGGGCTCTATTGGCTCAGTTTCCACCCTGACATTGAAGGGCTCTAAGATACTCTAAGAGGACTGGACAAACAAAAAGGACCCATAACCTAGTGCCTACAACTTAGCAGATAGTTGCTATGGTAGACATATTTGGAGAGGTTATTCTATAAATGGGATGCTGCCATCAAGAAGGCCTTCTACACTGTCACGAATATGGGTGGTAGAGTCAGAGAGAATATGTTATATAGATATTGACATTGATATTGATATTGATATCGATATCATCTCTATCTCTATCTATCTATACACACACACACACCACACTTAAATAGATCACCATGCACCCTTCCATGCAATCACAGGGTGGAATGGATACTAGCGATGGACAGATGTTAGTTTCACTTGTTCCTGCATTTGAATTTTTGGAATCTCACGTTATTTCTGTCTTGGAAATTACTTGAAGAAATTTGTGAAATTTGGTAAATTCTGATTAAAAAAAAGAAGTATAGAAGCAAAATTCTCACCCAGCCCTAAGGGACACAAGGAAATGTGATAAAAGAGACTGGAAATGGGACTGATTCTTCAATGCCTATTGGTCCTTTGGTCATGATTAGAAAAGCAACCGTGTTTTCTGAGCACAAGGCCCAGGTTTTGATAAAATGAGCTGAGAAAGAAAACAAAGCATGAGGAGCAGGCGGGATCAGAGATGGCGTTGGCAAGCCTTCAAACACAAAGTCCATGCAATGCAATAACTGGCAATCGTGAAAGGGTATGTCACTGTGAAAGGAGAGAATGTGTCAATGGATATAATTTTCAGATTGAATGCCTTGGTAAATGTTTCAATAATTAATTTAAAGCAGAGTTTTGTATTTCTGTTCCCTCACTCTCTTTTAGCGAGGAGTGATTTGGAATGTAGGTCTTTAGAGCAGTCAATGAGCTTATCATTGTCTGCTTAATCGGGGGAAAAACACTCTGCATTGCACACCAATTTCATATTAGCTTATTTCTGTTTGAAATCAGGTCTTTGGGGAGTGTGTGTGAGGGGAAAACCATTTCCTATGGATACTCATGAAAACCACATTTATGTCAGTAGCCATGCAAGCATGCTGTCTTTAGCTCTCATATAGTACACTGCATTAGTCTCTCAAGGGAGAGATTCCACTGTCCATTTGCATTGGAACATCAGGCTGAAAAAGAACTTTGCTCACTTTGGAAGTTGCGCACTGTGGTCTCCCTCCATTTCCCTGCAATCCCCAAATAAATAAATGTACCAGAAATGTAAGACAAGCTCTGGTGGAATAGGGTACGTCTGCCTAGTTGAGGGGTGTTGAACCTCTTTCAGGTTGGTGGCCAAATTCCATTTAGGAATTGCTCCCAGGGGCTGCATTCCCAGGAGTGTGGCCAGAGGCAAAGGGGTGTGGCCAAATACCAGCATATTTTAGCTCACAGCTCTACTGCCAGTAACTAGGCCTAGGAGAGGCATTTCAACCTTTCAGAATGCAGGACAAACTGCACAAAAGCCAGGAAACCACCAAACCATTGGTACAAAGGGGAAAGGTGTGGGGCCAAAGAAAGGGGTCATGGGCATCCATGGAACCCTGGAGGGCTGGATTTGCCTCCTGGTCCTGAGGTCCTACACCCCTGGACTAGCCCATTATCCTGTTTCTAACAGTGACCAGCTAGATGCCTCTGTGATAATCATAAGCCTGGCATGAAGTCCTACTCCATTCTCCCCACCCACCCCCCAACACACACAAATGCATACTTGATATTAATCACAGATACAATACTTCTAAACATTGAGATGCCATCTAGGGAAGCCCTAGGACTCCATTTGGTCTGCATTTGGAAGCAAACTGCCGTGATACACACTCCTGGACTAATGTGCAGATTGGGACACAATTACCTTTCTGATTCCATGATTCTCCAAATTTCCATCTTCCAGTTTCCATCTTCAAAAGCACATCAAAATCTGTATGCAATCAATGTGTATTTTACCATACAATGGATATAAAATGCATATGGATTTTCATGCAGCAGGATTTTATTTTTATTTATTTTTTAAATGAAGATGAATGCAGACATATGAATGAATACATGTGAAATTAACATGGACCAGACTGCAAATAAATCTAATCCATCCTTTCCTACCACCTAGCCATCTTGGCTAATAGCCACTAATATACCTATATCCCATGAATTTGGCTAATCCTCCTTTTAAAACCATTGATGCCGGTGGTCATCACTGTGTTTTCTTGTGAGTGAAACTGTCAGGGAATTATGCACAGAGGGAAAAAGGGCTTATCAGTCCTAATTCTACTGCCAACCTTCATTTTTCATGGGTGATCCTGAATTCTACCTTTATGAGGAGTGATGTAATGAAGCCTGGGCTCATAGCGTTGAAGTGCCAGGACTTCTTGATTAGCAAGGACTGTCATCATCTGCCACCCCCTCATGCTTCTTTGTTCCTCTGAGATTAGCTGCAATCCTCACAGAACCTGGAGGGAAAACTGATTTCCCCAGCAACAATATGTGAGCGATCTCTGTTGCAATGCCAGGAATTGGGGGTAGTTTGAATGGGTAATTAAGACAGATTGGCTTTACAAAAGACCTACAAAATACATATGTGTTACAAGCAGAGGGATGGATTGACAGAGCTACCTGCACTAAGAACATAAGAAGACTAGAGCCAGCTGTCAACCAGGAACTCACAACCAGGACACAAGCACAACAGCACCGTCGCACCCATGTTCCCCAGCAACTGGTGTATATAGGCTCACTGCCTCTAGTCCTGGAGATAGCACATAGCCATCAAGACTAGTAGCCATTGATAGCTTTTTCCTCCAGGAATTTGTCTAACCCTCTTTTTAAGCCATCCAAATTGGTGGCCATCACACTACATCCTGTGGTAGTGAATTTCATAGTTTAATTATGCACTGTGTGAAGAAGTACTTCCTGTTATCTGTCCTGAATGTCCCACCAATCAGCTTCATAGGATGACCCTGGGTTCTATTATTTTGAGAGAGGGAGAAAAATGTCTCCCTATCCACATTCTCCACACCATGAATACTTTTGTAGACCTCTGTCATATATCCCCTTACCCTACTTTTTTTCCAAGCTAAACAATTCCAGCTGTTGTAACCTTCTGTCATAGGGGAGATGCTCCAGCTCCTTGATCATTTTAGTCACCCTTTTCTGCACTTTTTCCAGCTCCACTTGTAGGACTCTCCTTGAGGGCATGGTTGTGGGGACCCTCATGATGGGCACTGAAGTTCAAAATTTACCACTACACCACTGATTATGAGAGAGGCTGAGAAATGCCTTCCTAGCCATTTTTTCTCTCTCAAACATTCATCCGTCTATAAAACTTTATGTTGTCCACCCTTCATGGTCTTTTTCCCCCCTAAGTCCCCAAACCCCAGATTATTTGAGTTATCCTTTATAGGGAAGGACCTACTACAGCCTTCTCCAACCTGGTGTCCTCCAGAGGTTTTGGATTTCAGTGACCATCAGCCACATCCAGCATGGCCAGTGTTCAGGTAGGATGGGACTTGTAGGTGTTGGAGGACACCAAGTTGATTAAAGGCTGTCCTATATCCTCTTGAGTTCTTTGGTTGTCTTTTTTTCCCCCTTTCCCTGTTCCTATTTCAGCTCAAGCAGTTGCCTTTGAAACTGGGTG
The DNA here is from genome assembly GCF_057233095.1 of Heloderma suspectum. Taxonomy (NCBI): domain Eukaryota; kingdom Metazoa; phylum Chordata; class Lepidosauria; order Squamata; family Helodermatidae; genus Heloderma; species Heloderma suspectum. The sequence goes on from NC_139462.1 coordinate 211,359,289, forward strand.
CAGTTTGGATTAATCATTCTTGGAACTGAGATGAATATGACTCCATTCTTGAACCAATTGAATACACAATGGGGCGACAATCCTCTTCCCCCCTCTCTTAATGTTGCTTAAGAGCTGAAGCAAAGCGGTGACATTTGAATGCCTGCTGCTCGCCTTGTTCTCGGCATTTCAGATTCTGCTATCTCAGTCGGTCTACAGAAGGCTAATTATTTGTATCTCCTAGTGGAATACATGCATACATTAGAGCAGTATCTGCTGGAAGGCTGTGTATTCTAATTAGCATGCTGTCTCTTAAGTACAAGCCTGCCTGACACCCTAGAGAAATTAAAAGGAAAGGATTTAGATAGCAGAGAGTTTCCCAAAGAGGAAGAAGAGAATAAGAAGGGGGCAAGGGTAAAGCAGCCCTAATATTGGCATCTGACTGCTGAGAAAAGTGCCTTGTTGCAACATCAGTGTTTTTTGTGCAATGGTGGCTCAGAGTAGTGCTGTGCTGAAACCCTACCTGCCCTTTCACAGCCTCTTCCTCTCCCTGGGAAAGAGGCCATTGGTGGTGGTGGTTGTTTTTTGGGGGGATGTTGAGAATTTTGGAGAAATTTCTCATGGTGCAGGGCTTCAGTGCTTAGCTTAATGTAAGGAGGTGGCTGAGGGGATCCCTATGCACTCTTTATTTCACCATTTTTTATCCCATTCTGTCCTTGCAGCCTCTCTGGCTGCTTGAGCTTCCCAGAAAGCCCCACTAGAGGACTGAACCAGGACTTCCTCCCTTGGGTTTTCCAGTGCCACTGCCTGCTGAATGCCTGAAAGCTGAGTGAGTTGTTGTTATTGTTGTTGTCATTGCCATTGTCATCATCGTCAAAAATCAGAAGACGGAGGAGGAGGAGAAGCAGAAGCAGACCAAGCAAAGGAAGAAGCAGAGGAAGAAGCAGAGGAAGAAGCAGAGGAAGAAGAGGAAGAGGAAGAAGCAGGAGGAGGAGGAGGAGGAGGAGAAGAAGAAGAAGAAGAAGAAGAAGAAGAAGAAGAAGAAGAAGAAGAAGAAGTCCTCACGTAGTAAGAAGCAGCACGGACGAAAATTAGGGATGGACGAATGTCACTTACCTGATCCCGAAGCTTGCTTCGTGGTGGGGGGGGAGGCGCTCCGTCCCTCCCCCTGAAATTCTGGTGGGGGGGAGGCACCCTGTCCCTCCCTGCAGAAATTCTGGCCGGGGGAGAGGCACACCGTCCCTCCCTGCCGAAATTCTGGCCGGGGGAGAGGCACCCCATCCCTCTGGCCGCGAATCCTCTAGTCCTGCAGGGACGAAAATTGCGTCCCTGCAGTCAGCCATGATAGGCTACATTAATGTTTATGTAGCCTATCACGGCTGACTTTGAAAGAAAAAAACAAAAAGCGCGTACGCAAATGGTGGCGCCCATGGGCGCCACCATTTGCGTTCCTTATTTTGGCACGTGTAGCGTTGCCCTTATTTTCGCTATATTGCATTCCTTATTTTGGCACGTGTAGCGTTGCCCTTATTTTCTACACATGCCAAAAAAAGGAATGCAAATGGCAGCACCCATGGGCGCCGCCATTTGCGTACGTGCTTTCCCCCCCCCCCAAAGTCAGCCGTGATAGGCTATGTAAAGATTTACGTAGCCTACCACGGTGTTTTTTTTAAAATCTAGCCGTGAGAGGCTACGTAAATCTTTACGTAGCCTATCACATTTGCTTGTGTGTGTTTTTTTCTTTACTTGGAAATGGCGGTGGCGACAGCTAGGGTTGGCGGAGAATTTCTCCCCGAAACTTTGGGGGGCCGAGCGCCAACGTGTTTGGCCCCCCGAACATGTTTCGGGGAGAAATCCTCCGAACCCCCCTCGGGACGGGACTTAACTTCGCCGAATGTCCCTCCCGGCGGTGGGTCCGGCCGGCGGTTCGGCGGGTGTTCGAGCAGGGCGGGAGTGGCAGCCGGTCTTTCGACCGGCTGCCGCCGCCGCCATTGCAATAAAAGAAAAAAAAACGCCCCCTGATAGGCTACGTAACGATTAACGTAGCATATCACGGCTAGATTTGCAAAGTCAGCCATGATAGGCTACGTCAATCGTCACGTAGCCTATCACAGGTGACTTTAAAAAAAAAAGTGTGTACGGATAATGGCGGCCCCCATAGGGAGCCACCATTCCCGTTCCTTATTTGGTCGCTGTAGTCTACGTAAATCTTTACGTACACTATGGCGAAAATAAGGGCAATGCTATTTGTGTTGCCCTTATTTTCGCCGTAGTCTATGTAAACATTTACGTAGACTACAGCGACTAAATAAGGAACGCGAATGGCGGCTCCCGATGGGGGCCGCCATTAGCGTACGCGCTTTTTTTTTTTTAAGTCACCTGTGATAGGCTACGTGACGATTGACGTAGCCTATCACGGCAGACTTTGCAGATCTAGCCGTGATAGGCTACGTTAATCGTCACATAGCCTATCAGGGGGCGTTTGTTTGTTTTTTTAAAAAACTTTCGCGTTCGCGGCCGGGCGAGGCGGGAAGCCTCCTCCCTGGCCTGAATTTCGGCCGGGGCGAGGCGGGAAGCCCCCCCCCCGGCCTGAACTTCGCGGAGGGAGCAGCGAAGCGCTTCCCCCCCACTGCGAACGTCCTTCGAGGAAAGGTAAGGGACTTTCGTCCACCCCCAGCGGCAGCTGGTCTTCTGACCGGCCGCCGCTGCACCACTGCCGCACCGCCTCCGGAGCTGCCGCCGCCGCCAGGGACATTCGACCATGGTAAGTCCCATCCGGGGGGGGGGGGCGGGGGGGCAGACCATTTATCCACCAATTTCGGGGGGCCAAATGCGCTGGCATTCGGCCTCCCCGAGATTCGTGGAGAAATTCTCTGGCATCCCTAACGAAAATGGTATCTCAGCATGGCTGGGATAACACACACAAGCCTCATCCACCTCCTTACAGTAAGCTAAGCACTGTAGCCCTGCACCCTAGTTTTCACTGACAGAAAACGTTAGCACTCTGCTGGAGTTTCTAACAGCACTATCCTAAGGATACGTACGTCCTCAGAAGTTGGGTTGGACAAATCTGTCAATTTCGATTTCTCCCACATTCATTTTTTCCCAATTTTTCTTTAAAATGTATTTGTTACTTTTATATACTGCCTTTTCCTCCAAGGGGACCAAGGCGGTGTACATCAGGCGTAGGCAGAACGGAGAGTGCCAGATGTTTCAGAATTCAGCTCCAGCATTCCTGATCATTGCTCATACTGGCAGGGGCTTCTGGGAGTTGAAGTCCAAAACCTCTGGAGGCCTAACTTCTGCCCACCTCTGGTGTACATGATCCTCCTCCTCCTCCTCCTCCTCCTCCTCTCCATTTTATCCTCATAACAGCCCTGTGAGGTAGGTTAAGCAAGCGACAAAAGCGGCAAAATTATTTTGAGGTTGAATATAGCAATGCTATTTTGAAAAGGTAACAGCATACTCAGAAAAAAAAAGTTCCCTACTGTGCTCATCCAAACCTCTTTGAATGGGAGTGTTGGATGATGAAAATTCGACTCAACTTTTCTTTTCTTTTTAAATGCCTTAGTCATGCTTAGAGTAGAAATCTATGGCACTTCAATTAATCATGACTAAATTACATCCCATTAATTTCAATGGGTCTGCTCTAAGTCTGGCTAAACCTGGATCCAACCCTTGTTGGGTTGTGTAGAATTTCTTCTGGGCTTTGGCTTATTTATCCATCACATTTATGCCCCATCTGCAATAACTCTATGAGATAGATTAGGTAACACTGACTTACCCAAGGGCACCCTGCCATCTTTCATGAAAGAGTGGAGACTTGAACTCATGTTTAACTGAGTTCAAGTAAAAATAAATCCCAATAAGATGGGAGCTCTGTGGATTGGTGTTCCCAAGTCTGGGAATTGGGTAAGTGACCTGTCCTGGATGGGGGTTGCACGCGCCCTGAAGGAGCAGGTGCATAACTTGGAAGTACTCCTAGATCCATCTCTGTCACTCCATGGCTCCAAGTGCTTGGGGTCGGATTTGGCTGATCTGCCAGCTATGGTCTTTCATGGACAGGGTTTACCTAGCCACAGTAGGACATGAACTGGTAACTTCCCAATTAGGCTACTGAAATGCACTTTGGATGGGGCTTCCCTTGAAGATGACTCAGAAGTTGTGGCTAGCGCAAAATAGAGCAGCTAGACTGTTGAGCAGAACATCTCGTAAAGGTCATATAACACCAGTTTTAAAGGAATTGTCCTGGCTGCCAATATGGTTTCAGTTGGAATTCCAGGTGCTGATGATGACATTTAAAGCCCTAAATGGCTTGGAACCTCAATATTTGAGGGTGTGCCTCTCCCTCTATATGCCTGCCCAAGGATTCAGATCTGCTGGAGGGGCCCTCCTCCACATTCCACCAGTTCAAGACATACACTGTGATGGGATGTGGGAGAGGGACTTCTCTGCTGTGGCACCTTGGTTGTGGAATGACCTACCCTTGAAGGCCCGATTGGCATAGACATTGGTTTTATTTCGGTGCCAAGTTAAAGCATGGCTTTTCACCAAAGCCTTTGAGGGCTAATTGAATTCCCTAAAGTTGTACACTATTTTAACTGTTTTAGGGTGCAATCCTATGGGGATAGGTGGCTGCCTACAAACTTGGAGGTGACCGCCTATCTAATGCAGGGCAGGAGAAGCACGGAGGGGATCATCCCCTCCGAGCTTCAGCTGCCCTGCATTTGTGGCTAGACAGCTGATTTAGGTTGTCTAGCCCCTAGGGGATGGTGGAGCAGGGGAAGCAGCTGCTGGACAACACATAAGATGTGTTGTACCGGCATTTCCACCTTCCCTGCCCTGGAACGCCCCTCGCAATGCCCCATTTTTGCCACTTTGCGCTCCCCTTCTGAGCGCAGAATGTGGGGCTGTTCTGAGCTACCTGTGAGGAAGTGTGGGAGCGAGGGAAGGTCGGTTCTCTGGAAAACGACCTCAAAGAATGGGCTTCGAGGTTGGTTCCTGGAAACTGACATATCCTATGGCCATCTAGCTGCTGTGGCCATAGGATAGCTCCCTTATTGTTTTAGATTTTCTAACCCTGACTGCTCATTGGAAGGACAGATACTGCAACTGAAGCTCAAATATTTTGGCCACCTAATACGAAGAGAAAACTCCCTGGAAAAGACCCTGATGCTGGGAAAGATTGAAGGCAAAAGGAGAAGGGGACAGCAGAGGATGAGATGGCTAGATAGCATCACCGATGCAATGAATATGGACTTCAGCACACTCCGGGAGAGAGCGGAGGACAGGAAGGCCTGGCATGCTATGGTTCATGGAGTCATGAAGAGTCAGACATGACTGGATGACTGAACAACAACAATTATCTGTTTAATGGTTTAGTATGCTTTTAGTTGTTGAAATTATTGATTGTTTTATACTGTTTAAATTGATTTGATCTGTATGCTGCCCTGACATCTTAATGATATAGGGCAGGATACAAATCTTTTAAATAAAAACAAACAAAGAACTGTTTCTCCAGTCCATGTCCAAGACCATCCACTCTAATGCTACCTTGTCTCTTTATAAATGTTGTGTGGTTGTGGCTGTATATTGCACTGTAAGGGCTGGACCTATGGAATATGGCCCATTTAGTATGTACTAATACTGAGCTGAAGTGTGTGTGTGTGTGTGTGTGTGTGTATGTGTGTGTGTAGGGTGCATTTCATTTGCCCCCTGCAAAAAGTGCAAACATGTTCACAAGAGGGTGGGTCACTGGGAAGAGAGAAAATATGTCCCTTTGGCGGAGGTGACCAGGCCAACACTCACTCACCCCAAGTGAGTTGCACATCATTTTCTAGTTTGGGCAGATTGGAATGGGGGTGTGCATTCAGCATTACATGGCTTGTGGGCTTCATTCTCCTTGGTAGGTCATAAGTTGTGCATCATCAATGTGACCATCTCAAACTTGCAAAGCAAGGATTTGCAAGGATAATTCATGTGCCCCATCCCTTCTGTTTGCCCCCTGCAATGCTTCTGATACAATGCTACATCATAATGCAGCTTTATTTCTAGGAAAACATTTGGGGGACAAATTGTGGGTACCAGGAGGCAGCCATCAATATGAACTCGACTGCTGCCAATTACAGCAGCAAAACATCCTCTCTTTTAATAATAATAATAATAGGGAAATAAAAAGTTGCTTCTGCCACCACCACCCAATAATCTGTGACACCCACACTTACAAATCTCATCACCCTAAAATGACAATGGACTTTTACCACCCCTTTTGCCTAGACCCACCCTGGCCTGAAAAGAAAAAAAGATCGGAAAGGTCTCATGTGAAAAACTTTGGACTCAATTCCACAAATCAGAATTTTCCACTACATGGTAGCTGAAGAGGTCATGCTGATGAAACCATTGGGCTGGACAAGACTGCACATCATGAGACCCACCAAAATCAAGACAGCCCACCAGCTAAATATATGGAGGCCCACAAGTAACTCAGGGAAGTTACTGTTTTCTATAGGACTGTGGTCCGCTTCGGCCTGAAGCCTGAACACTGAGTTGAATCAGGGCTTGGGTCACTTTGGGCCACCTCCAAGTTGAGGCGGAGGGGGCACAAAGCAGCCTGAAGTGGATTGGGTCACTCCGAAGAATTTCGGTGTACTTCAGAGCGATCCGGAGGCCCAGCCACCATACCGCTGCCCAGCCTCCAGCTACTTACCTGGTCCTCTGGATGCGCACTGGCATCTGTCTTGTTCCAGGGAATGGAGGGAGCCACTTTTAAAATGGGGACTCCCTGTATTTCCAGAAATACAGGGAATCACCATTTTAAAAATGGCTCCCCCCCATTCCCCAGAACAAGATGGCTGCCGGTGCATGTCCAGAGGGCCTATGAGCGGGTGGTGGCAATGGAAACCGTGAAGGCCTGAGCAGAGGCAGGAGTCAGCCTCCAACTGGGCACCCTCCCCTCCTTGCAAGGAAGGGAGAGAGCGCAGTTGTAGGGCAACTCCTGCCCTTGTGCCTGTCAAATCTGCATGTCTAGTTCCATGCAAATAAGGAGGCTGTGTAGGCTTGACAGGTGGCCAGTGCATCCCACCAATCGCTTGTTCTTCCCTCCTTTCAAAGAGGGAAGAACAGGCAGTTGATGGGCTGTGACAGGCAGTGGTTCCCCCAGCAGTGCCAGCAGCAGCTCCCCCAGGATCACCAGGAGCTGGGGCAGTGGCAGTAGTGGCTCCCCTGGTGCCCCCAACCCGGAACAAGGGTCCAGGTAAGGAGCTGGGGGCTGGGTGGCATGTTGGGTAGGGCAAAGCAGGATTTGGATGTCTGAATCCTGCTTTGGCTTCATGGGCCGAGGTGGGTCGGGGACCCCCTGAATCAGCCTGAGCCAAATCGGGCATGCCTCGGAACCCCCAAAGTGGCTTCCGAGTTGGATCAGGGGATCCATGCACAGCCCTAGTTTTCTGCCCACCTGGGACAGCAAAAACAAGGATGCAATCGAGCATGACATATGGCTGGCAGGTGGTTTTCACAGCTTGGGTGGGGTCACAGCATACGCAGGCCTGGACTGAGCTGAAGTTGCGTCTCTGACAGAAAATCCTTCTATCTTTTGACAGCTCAATTCTTTTCAGTAAATGCAAGAATTACATCTGGGAAGAGGCCTAGCCCTAATTATGGAAACATTGGGAGGAGGGGGACACGGAAAGAGCAGTTGTTGACTTGCATTGTTGACTGCTTTTATGTCTGATTAGCGATGGTGCTGACAAGTGTTTTGACATGGCAGGTTGTCAGAACATTGGAAAGCAAACACTGTGGATATGAGGTAGAGGACCATGGAAGTAATTTTGAAGAAGGACTGTCAGAAGCAATCAAACAGACACATGGATCTCTATTGCAGGTGTCACTAAACAGTCCCAAAAATGACATAGTAACAGACAGAGAATCACTGGGGACTTCAGAAGTTGTTTTTTTTGCGTCCCCCCCCCCCAGATTTGCAGCCAGCTCTGCCCACAGATAAAGAGAGAGGGTAATCTCTATATTGAACCAAATACTAGTGTAAAGTAGTATATTAAAGTTTGCATGTAACTTACACAAACACCCACACCCACACTGAAATACAGAAATAGGTAATATATTCTCACACTTAAGCAGCTGTATTATATGAGATTGGACAATTTCACCACCAAATAGGGATGGGCAAGCCACCCCACACCCGCCCTGCTCTGCTCACCAGATCCCCACCCGGTTTAGTGTGCTGAGTGAGCTGTCAGACAGTTTGCAGGCACAGGGCAAGCAGTGCGTGGCATCCCCCCATCCTGCGAGCCGTCATTCTGCTTGCTTGCTTGCTTGCTTGCTTGCTTATTTATTTATTTATTTATTTATTTATTTATTTATTTATTTCATCTCTATACTGCCCAATAGCTGAAGCTCTCTGGGTGGTTCACAAAAATTAAAATGAAAGAGCACACAATAAACAAAAAACAAAATATATAAAACATTAAAACCACAGTAAACAATACAACCATAATAAAATCTAGCAGCAGTGCAGGGATTTAAAATACAGATTTAAAACAGCAAAGCTAAAAGTCTAAAGAGCTAAAATGCCTGGGAAAATAAAAAGGTCTTCACCTGGTGCTGGAAAGAATACAATGTAGATGCCAGGCGAACCTCACTAGGGAGCTCCTTCCACAGCCGGGGTGCCACAGCAGAAAAAGCCCTCACTTCCTTTGGCAGGGGCTCATGGATAAGGGCCACTGAGGATGATCTTAAGGTCTGGGCAGGCACATATGTACACATCTGTGTACAATTATGGCTATACATAACACAATTTTTGCAATTTTTCCATTTACTCCTGTAATTTTGTGTAAATGGTGCTATTTACAGCCACCATTTTATGCAAATAACTATTTATGTAAATAGTCAAGCTGCCATTTTTATGCAAAATGGCGGCTCACAGATAAGCACTGAGTCAGGCAAGAGGGGATCTGTGGACCAGCGACCATGGGGCCAAGCTGGCAAGAAATCACCAAGCGTCAAGCCCCAACCAGACTCCCATGACATCCCTAGGGTAAGCTAAAGATGGGTAAGATACTCCTCTGCTTCCCATTTCAATGTGAGCATGCTACATTTGCAGTTCCAAACAGAAAATGTGAACTAGAATGCAGTCTATACATTTCCAAAGTCTGTGCTGCAGTTTGAGGAAATAAATAAATAAATAAATAAATGTTTGAGGAAATAAATAAATAAAGCTTAACAAGATCAACCTCGGATGGCCTTCTCTCTGTCCCATCATCCAGGACAGTTAGACTGGTGGGGACGAGGGAGAGGGCCTTTTCTGTGGTGGCCCCCACTCTGTGGAACTCCCTCCCTAGGGAACTCCGCCATGCCTCCTCTTTAATGAGCTTCCGTCGTGCATTAAAAACGTGGTTGTTCAGGCAGGCATTTGGGGTGGGTTAGGGTATTTTAGAAAATGTTTTTATTGTAGAATTTTATTGTTTTGAACTGTTTTATTGTATGCTGTACATTGCCCAGTGTGGCTGGGTGACCAGCCAGATGGGCGATTAATAAATTTAATAATAATAATAATAATAATAATAATAATAATAATAAATGCATACATACCCGCGTATAATGCACAAAATGTATATAGTGATGAAAAAGTGCACAAAAGCACTTTATTCGATGGGAGAAATGCATACCTTTGCAAAAGTGCACACAGAAAATCACATACATTAATTATTTTTTAAAATGTGCTAAAAATGTATATGATTTCTTGTGAAAACTAAAAAAAAAGAATTTACAATCCAATGCGGAAGCGGCATTGAATTAACACTGGAAAATTAGGAACTTGAACAAAATTGAGCTTGACAAATTTGCTCAGGCCTACTCAAAGACCATCTGCTTCATGAAGCCTTTGGCTTATTCTTTACCCCCAACTGAAATATAACCCAACTGAAATGCCTACCTGAAGGCCAACTGGAATGAATTCTAAGTATACATAACACCGTGTCTTTCCCCATATCCTCACCTCTAGTCATCCTCCTGCCCATTTCTGAAGATATTTTGAACCAATTCATTCACTGCTCTACATGACCTCAGAAGGGGAAGCATGCATGTGCTCATGTGTCCTTGTCATGCCTAGGGATGGGAGAACCAGGTATGTTCAAGCTTACAGAGAGTCTCCAAACTCCACTTTGAAGCTTGGTTCTCCTCTCTCCTTTTTTTCTTTTTTTCCCCAACCTGTTTTTCTTTTTGTTCAAATGGGAAAAGTATACTTTTCAAACAAGACAAGTATGCATTTATGTGTGCATTTTTCAAAAGTGCATACTTTCCCCCATTGGCTACAGTGAAAACGTGTTGTTGTTTTAAAAATGTGCATTTTAAAGTACACCTTTTTTAAAATGCATTTTTTCTAATGTGACTGTAAGTTCAGGAAAGTGCAAGTCTCCACCCCCCACCCCACCCCATGTGCTTCAATTCATGTTCAGAGTTGCGAACAGGACATGTTCCGATGATTTGCAAACTGAAACAAAAATGTCATATGTCACTAGTCATGCCTACAACATAGCATGTGACATACTGCGTACACCATGGGACTGGGGGTGGGGTAATCATGTACAGCCACATTACACAGTATATTGTAAGTGTACTAGTGGGGGCATGGCAGCACACAAATGGATCTCCCTGCTTTCAGTGGGTGTTGCCCCATGATAGGGTGTACTCAGTTATGATCCTCAGGCTTTGGGATGTTCGGCCCAGTGCAGACTCTGATGCCTTTCCAGCTTCAGGTGAAGACCTTTTTATTTGCCAAGAGTGGCCTTTGAGATGCTGAGTTTGTTTGCACTGTTTTAATCTGTCTTAACATGAATATGCTTCTGCTGCAATTATATATTGCTTGATGCAGCTTTCTTTGCATTTACTTTTTTGTGTGTGTTTTTAATGTTTTAACTATGTTAGCCACTCTGAGAGGGTTTCACCAGAAGAAAGACAAATGAACTCCTTCAATAAAAAGGTGAGATATCATGTTTTTCCATGTTGCTCACAGAGGTTTGGATATAGACAGAGGGAGCAATCCTATGGCCATTAGACACTGCCTAGAGGGCCATAGGATTTTTTGGGTTCTGGGAACCAAGGTTGGAGCCGGGGCTCTGAATGTGGTTCCCAGAAACTGTGCTCCCTCTCTCCTCCCCCCTCCCCCCTCATAGCCAGTGCGATTCTCTCCATGCCAGCTATGTCTCTGTGCTCAGGAAAGGAGCCCAGAGACATGTAAAGGGACAATCCTGGGGGCGAGGAGGGAAGGACACCACAAAAGCCACTGTATGCAGTTTCCTTTGCACCATGTGGCTTTCTTCCCTCCTCAAAGCCATGGCTAGACAGCCAAAACTGGCCAATTAGATGAAAATGCAGGGCAGCTGGAGAATGGAGGTGAGGATCGCTTCTGTGCTACGGCCACCCCGCATTGGATACTTGGAAGCCTCTGACTTTGGAGGCTGCTGACTATTGCAATAGGATTGTGTCCTTAGCCATACTTAGAGGAGTAGAATAATTGAAATAAATAGATCCACTCCAGCTATGGCTAATTTTGGATCCAACCCAACTCAGAAGGGCCATGGAGAGAAGTACATAAACTGGTCCTATGGAAACGAATCAGGATGGGTATATCTATCTAGCTTATTTCTGTGGACTCCCACATTTTCCTACATCCAAGTCTATTCTGTGAATGTTCCATACAGCTTTATTAATATTCTTAATTTTTTTTAAAAATGTATCTGTATGTATTTTTGTGCACATTTTCCAAATGCACATATGAATGGACCCATGCCCCCTTTGTCTGAAACATGTTTGTGTAAATTGATTTTATCTGTATGCTGCCCTGAGATCTTAATGATATAGGGTGGGATACAAATGTTTTAAACAAACAAACGTCCAGAAATGTGTGCACAGGTTTTTTGCACATGTTTCAAATGTGTGCATGTTGTCAAATGTATTTCTTTCTTTCATGGACTGCTGCATTGCATAACTAGAAATGTCTTTCCAACTGCTTTCAAAATTCCCTCTGTTTCTGCATCCAGTTCCAGGATGTGTATAAAAACTCTTGACAAGAATAAATTACTCACCCATCCAAAACCAATATACCCAGTTGTGTCAGTACCCCCAAGAAGCCGAAAGGGCAGCTGCTAAATCCAAGCCTGACTTTTACATTTTGCTGTTGCATAAATCCTGGCCAAAAAAAAAAAAAAAGCCTTCCTGCTTGGTGTTATAGCCTGTAATCAAGAATAGGGATGCAATGAAAAAGCATACTTCTCAATTGTGATGGGGAACACAGTTCCTTCGGCATGAGATAGGTGAAAAAAATGTATTATTTTCTTCTTAATTATTAAAGAGCTACCCGTGGCATGCTAATAAATTGGTGGGGTCACAAAGGATGCCAGCAATACATTGACTGCAGTTCATAAATCTCCAGTGTATTGGGGAATTACCAATGCCTCCAGGAAACAGAAACACAAACAGCTTGTTCGATGTCAGTTTTGCAGCGATGGCAAATACTTGAGCAAATAATGAGAGAGAAAGTGATGCATAATTAAAGGTTTCTTCCAGATAAACTCCAGCTTATGTTTATTTTAAGGGTGGCAGCAAAATACATTTGCACTCATGTATGTTTCCAGAGGTGTCATTTTCACATCGTGCTGCACAAATACAGCCTAAGCACATAATGCATTATTAAGCGCAGAGTTGCATTTCAAAGAGAATGTGGCTACACACAAATAAATCAGACCTTTAATTTGAATAACATGGAAGAACTATAGGCATTGGAGCCTGGGATAGATTTAAACAGATGACTCACAGATGCCCATGTCCAAACTATAAGCACATGTGACTAGATTCCTGATTGAATTAACAGAGGGGTTTTTTGTACATAGATGAAACCAGGAAAGTTGGACATGGAATCCACAGCTGTGTTGCTGCTCCAGTTCAAGGAAAAGGCCAAGGGAAGGGAGCTAAAATTCAGTAATTGAGCAACTCCTTGGTATGTAGCAGAGGGCTTCTCCAAGGGGACATTCCAGGAAATCTTAAACTTCCTTGGAAGCTTCTACGGACATAAGAGGAGTCCTGATCACACAAGAACCCTACCTAGTCTACCATCCTTTTCCCCAGAGTGGGTCAAAACAGAAGCCTATGTGAATGGAAACCCACAAGCAGGTCTTGAAGGCAATTGCTCTCAGCCACTGGTTCCCCAGCAACTAGCATTCAGCGCATATGGATTTTAAAAAATCCATTCCATCCATGTTTCGTGGATTGCCATGTGCCCTTTCTTTCATTGTCCTCTTGTTGGGAGAATCAGATTTTTTTCCAATTTCTTAAATTTGCACACATTCACACTTGCACAAATTTGCAATTGTGAAAATGCACAAATCCACCCCAAAAGCACAGCTTCCCCCCAAAATGTGCATTTTCATGCTTTAGCCTATGAGGGAAATGTGCATTTTGGGGTGTTTTTAAATATATGTATGTATTTTTCTATGACTAAATTTGTGTAAAATTCTGGAAAGGTTTTATTTCTTTATTTTTTTAAGTCCACACATTTGCAGAATCCATGTGACTCAGGAAAAGCCAGTCTGCTGTGGGATCCACAGGTCAGATTCATGGAAATCTTAGGTCATTTTGATTCTGTTGTGGATTTCTCCAGCATCCCTAATCCAGAGGCATGAAGGATTCTGGAGGTAGAATATAGCCATCATGACAAGTAGCTTATCAGGTGTTACTCAAGGGGGGGGGGCAGTAATGGCCATGAAGCCTCCCTCAAAGCCAGCTTTTCTACTCCTATTAAGTGGGAGAGGGCTTTCACTTAGTGGTTTAGAACATACTTTGCATGCAGAAGAAGATCCCAGCTCCAAATCCAATCCCTGGCATTTGCAGGTAGAGCTAGGAAAGAATTCTTCCTGAAACCCTGGAGAACAGCTACCAATCAGTGTCAACAATACTGGGCAAGATTGACCAATGGTCTGAGTCAGTATAAAGCCACTACTTTTTTTATTTATTTATTACATTTCTATACCGCCCAATAGCCATCCAGAATCAATTAAAACTTATCACATGCTGCCAAATGCCTGGAAGAAGAGAATGGTCTTAACCTGGTGCTGAAAAGATAACAATATTGGTGCAAGGCGGGCCTCATTGGGGAGATCATTCCATACTTGTGTTCTTATGTTGCTAAGTTTACACCGTAATATTAGGAACAGGCGAGAAACTCATTGGGTTCACGTATGTGTGTGTGCATGCAAGAGAGAGACAGAGAAACAGAGAGAATATCAAATTAGCACTGAACTGAATGCAGACCCAATTTGTGGCTGAACATCATTACATATTTGAGTTTGCGATGTATTTTGGAAAACCAAATAAAAAATGCATTCAAACACTAGGGATGGGTAGGGATGGTGGAAAATTCTGCCATGGACTCCGAGGGGCAGGGACTCTTAGACTCTGCCCCCCCCCCGGAGTCCATGGAGGAATGAACCACCCCACCCCACCACTCCGCGAAGTCCGTCTCGGCCGGCTTCTACCTGGCACCGTCGGGTCCGGGTCTAGCAGGGTCCATCCGTGGCTGGTCTTTGGACACGAATGGCGTCCTGCCTAGCGGATGCCATTTGCATCCCTTCCCCATACCATGGTAGGCTACGTAAATCTTTACATAGCCTATCACGGTAAAGACCAGGGACACAAATGGTGTCCACTAGGCCTGTTACCATTTGCATCTGAAGACCGGCTGCGGCCAGAAGTCTGGCTGCGTCTGGCTGCGTCTGGCTGCGTCTGGCCCCGGCCGGTGGCTCCGTGGCCTTGCCGCAGAGTGGAGCTGGCCAGGGAGGATTCTGGGGGGGGAGGACTGGATGGCCTCCCCCCCCCCACAGACCCTCCAGCAGACTCCAGTTAAGGGGGTTTCGTACACTCCTAGGGTTGGGAGTAGGGATGGCAGAGAATTCCACCACGGATCTCGGTGAGGCCGAATGCCAGTGCATTTGGCCCCCTGAACATCGTGGCGGAACGGCCTGCCACCCCTCGCGGATCTCCCCCGCGGATCCCCCCTGGGACGAGAATTACCTGGGGCGGATCTTCCGGGCAGCGGCGGCTCCGGCAGCAGCTTCAGCGGTGGCGGTGGCTGGTCTTCCGACCGGCTGTTGCCGCCGCCATTTCCAGTGTTTAAAAAAAAAAAAAGACGTGATAGGCTACGTAAAGATTTACATAGCCTATCATGGCTAGGTTAAAAAAAAATGACATGATAGGCTACGTAAATCTTTACGTAGCCTATCACATCTGACTTTAAAAAGAAAAATGTATGTACGCAAATGGCGGCGGCTACGGCCGCCACCATTTGCATTCCTTATTTTGGCCCGTCTTAGTCTACGTAAATATTTACATAGACTAAGTCGGCAAAAATAAGGGGGAATGCAAATAGCATCTGCTACGCTATTTGCGTTCCCCTTTTTATCGCCGTCTTAGTCTACGTAAATACTTACATAGACTAAGACGGGCCAAAATAAGGAACACAAATGGCGGCGGCCGTAGCCGCCACCATTTGCGTTTGCGCGTTGTTGTTTTTTTTAAAGTCAGACGTGATAGGCTATGTAAAGGTTTATGTAGCTTATCACGGCTGACTACAGGGATGCAAACGGCGGTGGCTACGGCCACCACCATTTGCGTCCCTGCTAGCCAGCAGCTGGATGTCCGGCTGCTGGCGGAGCCGGCCGGCGGCTCCCTGGAATCCCCGTGGAGCAGAGCTGGCTGGCCAGGATACTGGGGGGAGGGACGGAGCGCCTCCCCCCCCCAGCAGAACCTGGCAGAGCCAGGTAAGGCCAATTTCGTACATCCCTAGTTGGGAGAACCAGCTTGCCAAGTCTCTTAGGGATTTACAAAAGTCTTACCTGGGAACATGCTGGGCAAGCTGCGGTGGGGAGGAGGTGCTCCGTCCCTCCCCCTGGAATCCTCCCCGGCCAGCTCTGCTCTACAGCGGCTCCATGGAGCTGCCAGCCAGGGCCAACCACAGCCGGAGTTCCAGCCGCAGCCAGGCTGCTGTGGCCGCCTTGCAGTCAGCTGTGATAGGTTATGTAAGTATTTATGTAGCCTATCACGGCTGACTGCAAGGATGCAAATGGGGGCCACTATGACAGCTGCCATTTGTGGCCGCAGCAGCCTGGCAGCAACTGGCCAGGGAGACCAGCTGGAGCCACCGCTGCTGCTGCCAGGTAAGTTCCATCCCGGGGGGATTCCGCTGGGTGGCGGGGGGGGGGAGGCTGTTCCGCCATGGATTCCAGGGGGCTGGATTCCATGGCGGAATTCTCTTACATCCCTAAAGATTCTGAACTCCACTTTGAAGCTCAGTTCACCTCACTCCTGTATTCATTTGCGACCTGCTTTTCCTTTTTTGTTCAAATTGGAAAAGTGCACATTTTTCAAAAGTGTGCACTTTATGCCCATTGACTAAAGTGTGAAAATGTGTATTTTTGGGGGGGAAATAAAGGGCACTCTAAAAAAAAGAAAAGCATTTTCAAACACGATCACAAATTTGGAAATGATGAGCTTTTTCCATTCGTGTTCATGTTCAGGGTTGTGAATTGGGCAGGTTCTGAAGTTTTGCAAACTGAAACAGAATTCTTGTATCAAACACATGTGCACGTTTGAAGAATGTGCACAGGAGAATGTTTACATTTCAAAAAAGTACTTTAGGGAATGGATGCATGCATAGAAAAACATGGCCGCATTCCAAAAATGTGTACAAGAAGAGTACACATTTCTGTGCAGAAAAAAGAAAAGAGAGAAAAAAAGGCTTGCCATCCAATGAAGAACCAGGGCAGAATAAGCTTCGTTTTGGAAAAATTAGAACCTGAGTGGGCTAGAGTGTCACAGGTTTGCCCATCCCTATACAGTGCACTGCCACAAAGTGTCGGGTGCGTTCTAGACTGCATTCACAGGTAGCAAGACAGAGGCCAAACAAGCCTGCTCAGTGCTCCGTGTGATCTCACTGAGTGTTTTACCGTGTGTTTCAGAAACCCCTGAGGTTTGCAGGGTTTCTGTGGCAGTTGCACAGGGGTACCTCAATATATGTGCAAACACTGAACACCAATGAGTAAGATGCAGTACTGTCTGTATACAAGACAGCTGCTTGCTGAGAGATGTAGTTTAACCACAGAGGAGACAGGAAATAAGGAGGAGAGGGTTGGCCTGAGCCTAGAATGAGGGCCAATCAAACTAGATGTGATGTTAAATTAATATAAGAGGGGGAAATGCAAGTAATATTTTATCACATTTTCTGGCCAAGGAGAGCAAATTATTGGGATAACTGAAAAGCATTTGGCACTAGGGATGCTGGAGAAATTACATGCTGGACAGACTAAAATTGGTTGTGCATAACTCTCATGCAATCCGTTGTGCAACATATTATGGATGACTTGTGCCACACATTGTGCAACCTCTAATGCAAGCAGTTGCCCATTATGCTTGGACAACCCATTGTGCAACCACGTGCACAACTGCTTTCACAACTGGTTGTGCAAGCATAATGGGCAATAGATTGTGCAACAGGAAGATTTGGCAGAGCTCCCCTAGTGCTATTCGAGCTTGCAGAATTGACACGGTTGGGTCCTGCCTGCCCTTTATTTCCCTGCCATGCCTCCCCTCCCCAACAAAGTGCCTCTCCAAAGCAGCTACTTGTATTTTAAGGGAAAGCTGCCAAGAAGGACATCACAGCTGGCTGCCCTCCACTCACCATCCTGCCTAGGGAATGGCAACAGCCAGATCTGTGGCTGATTGGAGTGGAGGGATTGGGGCGGCTTCCAGGATATCAGAGAGAAAAGAGGGAGTGTGGAGAAATGGAGGAGGGGGAAAGAGGATGGGCAACAAGAGGAGAAAAGGAACAAACAATGGGCAAAAGAGAGAAAGCACAGAGCGAGGAATATAGGAGTTAGCTGGAAGAGGGTGAAGGGCTGAGAGAGGTGGAAGCAGGGAAGTGGAAAGTAGGGGGAGAGAAAGAGAAAAGAGTAAAGGAAAAAGAATGTTGGAGAGGAAAACAGAGGAGAAAGAAGACCACTGGGAAATAGAAGAAGCAGAAGAAAGAAGACAAAGAGAGGGATTTCAAAAGCCAGATACTGGAAGGCAGGTTCTGAGTCAGCCCGCTCACCACAGGGAGGAGTTTTTGCCCACCTCATGGTACTCCTGTCAACAATCAACCAGGGAAGCTTAACTAGTGCTTCTGCAGCTTCATTACTCAGCCAAAGCCATCAGACCTTTCATGGCCAGACTGATCATCCATTTGCCATAGGAAGAGCCTGGACTCAGCTTGCATAGGGGCTTAAAATGCAAACAGGATGAACTTCTCTCCCATCCTTAGCTTGGAGCCTGTTTAGCTATTTTACACTGTGATGTGCCATTAACCAGCATGATCATATGTCCTTATGGTAGCAGCAGCAGCAGCAATGAAGGGAGCGTTAGCTGTGCTTTTTGAATAGTCATTAAAATCCATTTTGCAGAGCTCCTATTGATACTCACAAGTAATATACCACTTCTGCTGTCTGAAGTGCACAACCTCTCAAAGGTTTTGTTTTGGGGTGTAAGTAGTCCAGTGGAAGTAGTCAGTCACCGGATGGGTGAACTCACCCTAGTCCAGGTTGCGTGCTGCTCACAGGACCCCCACCAGCCACCCGCTCCCGCTTGTGTGTAAGGCGGGCCGCCAGGTGGTCCGCAAGTGCCTGGTCAGAGTGACACATAGCTGCCTGATCCCTCACCAAGCACTGTTTTGCATCAGAATGGTGGCTCGGCCTTTTTTGAAAATGCCCATGTGCGCAAATGGCAACTGTAAAGGGGCCATTTATGCAAAATTACAGGTGTAAATGGTCCATTTATGCCTGTAATTTTGCATAAGTGCCCACTTTACTACTGTCATTTGTGCACATGGGCATTTATGAGAAAGGCAGAGCCACCATTTTTACACAAAATGGTAGCATGGTGAAGGATCAGGGATGCCTGTGCTTGCTCAACTTGTCGTGCAGTGAGCAGGGAAGCATGGGGGTCCATGGACTGGATTCTGGTGGGTCAAGCAGGGGGATGTCCACCCAATTCCACCCCCTTCCCAGACTCCTGCAACATCCCTAAGTTGTCCAAGCTAAATATTCATTGGGAACATTTGCTCATCATGCTAAGACACCCTGAGAAGAAGCCACCATTAGGGATGGGCGAACTCCCCTACACCTGCCTCGTGTGCTGCTCACCAGACCCTTGCCATTTGCCCAACCCTGGCAAGCATGCAGGGCAAACCACTGGATGGTCCATGAGCATGTGGCATGTGGTGTCCTGTTTTCCCACAAGTTGTCATTTTCTCAGCCCTTGTGAACGCAGTAGCTCATTTGCAAACCTCTTTTTTCTGGGTACTGGGCAGTGGACAGTGTAAGGGCACTATCAGCTATTTAGCCCAGCATATCAGTGTTTCCCATCTTGTCAATATCCTTGTCCATTTCATTCTCCACTTCTGGCTTCCTTTGCTAGAGAACTCCTTAAAAAAAAAAAAAAAAAAAAAAAGGCTGCCTCATGTATTACCAAGCTCCTTCTCCTGAAGCTGCCAGATGTTTTTGGCTCCGCATTCCTTTGCACTTCTCTCTTCCCTCCACTGGTCTCCATTGTTAGCTGTTAAATATGTATATGCGGGTTACAGACCAGTTATGGAATTGGTAAAGCTATGCAAATTTCAAGATAAAGAGAAACAAATTTCAAGGCAGAGCAGGGAGTGAGGGGTATTAGTAAAGCTATGCAAATTTCAAGGCAGACAAGTGAGGGGAATCAGTAAATACATGCAAATTTCAAGGCAGAGCAGTGAGTGGGATCAGTAAATATATTCAATTTTCATGGCAGAGCAGTAAAACAGATGGGAAAATTACACAAATTTGAGTAGAGAAGAGAAGAGAAGAGAAGAAGAAGTTGTAAATACATTCAGGACACTCTCCAGTGTCCTTTCTTTTCAGGTATTGAAAGCATGGGGTGGAGGGCATTGAGAAGGGATGAGAGGGTGGTAGCAGAACTAGTGAGATACTGATTACGGATGTACGAAAGTCACTTACCTGGTCTTGCAGCTTTTTTCGCGGTGGGGGGGAGGCGCTTCATTTCTCCCCCCGAAGTTCAGGCCGGGGGGGGAGGCTTCCCGCCTCGCCCAGCCGAAATTCAGGCCGGGGGGGAGGCTTCCCGCCTCGCCCGGCTGAAATTCAGGCCGGGGAGAAGAGCCCCGTCTCCCCGGCTGCGAACTTCAAAAGAAAAGTAAAAAAAAAAGCCCCATGATAGGCTACGTAACGATTTACGTAGCCTATCATGGCTAGATCTGCAAAGTCAGCCGTGATAGGCTACGTTAATCGTCATGTAGCCTATCACGGGTGACTTTGAAAAAAAAAAGCGCGTACGCAAATGGCGGCCCCCATAGGGAGCTGCCATTCGCGTTCCTTATTTGGTCCCTGTAGTCTACGTAAAGATTTACGTAGACTACGGAGAAAATAAGGGCAATGCTATTTGCTATTTGCGTTGCCCTTATTTTCGCCTTAGTCTATGTAAATCTTTACGTAGACTACAGGGACCAAATAAGGAATGCGAATGGCGGCTCCCTATGGGGGCCGCCATTAGCCGTACGTGCTTTTTTTTTTTTTTAAGTCACCCATGATAGGCTACGTGATGATTAACGTAGCCTGTCATGGCTGACTTTGCAAATCTAGCCGTGATAGGCTACGTTAATCATTACGTAGCCTATCACAGGGGCGTGGGTTTTTTTTACTTTTCTTGTAATGGCGGCGGCGGCAGCTGGTCAAAAGACTGGCTGCCGCCCCCGCCCCTGACGAAGATCTGCCGAACTGCCGCCGGGACCCACCGCTGGGAGGGACATTCGGGAAAGGTAAGTCTCATCCCGGGGGGGGGGCGGGGGGGCAGAGAATTTCTCCCCGAACAACCTTCGGAGGACCGAATGCTTTGGCACTCGGCCCCCCGAAGTTTCGAGGAGAAATTCTCCCCCATCCCTAGAGATTGCAAACAGTGGCAGGGCTTTTTGCTGCTCTTGCTGTGTGGCTCTCTAGCCATTCCCGACAATCCATGAAGAAGTTGCCCTGCTGGGTTTGGACATCGTAACAAGCCATCCTGAAAACAAGCCTCCCTGAACAACCCAGCAACAAGCCATGGGTTCTCAGGGTGGCGTGTTCTTGAAAAATAAGCCACCCTGCAGAAAACGTGCCGAGTTTAGACATCACGACAACCCACTATGGGTGATCATCCATGGTGGGGTTTTGTGTCACGTGATACAAGTCATTATATCTCCTGAAGCCAGCAGTTTGAAATGAAAAGTCAGTGTTACAAGCCTTTCACATGGTATTCAGAGTATTACCCATCATGCTTCAAATGAAGACTTTACTTTCCAAATATCTTTTTGGCAGCCATTCTATTCCCAACAGAACAGAACTCTTTGTTAAATTTACTGGAGAATCAACAACCCCATCAAGTCAGTGCTTGTCTTGACTGCAATTTCAATGCACAAAAGTCCCCCTGTTTTAGATGCCTAGAGATAATCGGAATCTGAAACCAACTGTGTCCACAGGCAACTGTAAAAGAAGGAATACTCTTTCTCCATTCGTCCTTTGTTCATTCTTTTGTTTATCACAAGGCATTAAAAATGGGCCCTGCTCCAGGAGATAATTACACATTTCACAATAAATTGCTGCTATGTTCAGGGAAGGAAGGAAAAGATGGTTCCTACAAACGATCCACAAATGCCTTATTGCATAGTACAGACATATGTGATATTGGCAGCATCAAGATATTTCAAATACCCCTTTTTTTCCTGATGTTTCAATACGGGCTTGTTTACTACCAGTGAAGTTTTAAGAACAAACATTTGCTGATTCAACCACTGAGAACACACTGTGCAAACTTGCCTTTATCAGGTGCTCTGCGAGTTCAAGTTACTTAGGGGGGGAAAATAGAGGCAGGGAATTGGAGATATAATTTTTTTTTATGTGAGTCAGCAGTTTAGAGGTACTGCAAGATTGTGAGTTTCATAACATTCTTCATTATGCTCCTGCCCCCCAAAGAGAATGGTAGTAAATTATTCCTTGATTTTCCAATGTTGTTGACATTCAGCTGTGAGTGTTGACAATAGCCAACAGCCAACTTGGATGAGGGTTGGCAGCTGGGCTGGAACTGTAGGGGTTTGATTGTTGTTAATTCCTGAAGCAGTTATCATTTTTCTTCACTCACTGGCAGTAGCTCCCAAACAGGAGATTCAGGAGGTTGATTTCACCCAGAAAGGCTCATATGAGGCTCTCAGCCAACAACGTTTGCACTATCACCCAAGGGAAATGTTGAAGAGTTTTCTGTCCTTTTTATTAGGTCTTTGTGCTTCCTGAGTGCTTTCTTGAGTAAGGACTCAACCGGCATTGTTTCTAGTACTGTAAACACTAGAACCTGAACACAGCCCCAGTCATGTGTTCAAACATACTGGAGGTAACAGGGTTATTCTTGGGGAACCTGACTTTTCTAACAGCAGCTTTTCCCAACCTAGTGCTCTCCAGAATAGGTATGTGAGACTGCAACTTCCATTTTCCCCAGACAGCATGGCCATTGGCCACACAAAGCTTATGTGGCCATATTTGGTTTTTGTCATCCTTCTCATCCCCTACCCCTTAAAAAAAAATAGAACTTCTTAAGTGGCCATTCCAAGTGGCAATTAAAACTAAGGGTGTACAGATTAATCATCCTGTGGGGGGGGGAGCTGTCCACTGGGGGGAGGGAGGCGATCCGTCCCTTCCCCGGATCCTCCCTGGCCAGCTCCATTCTGCAGTGAGCTCACAGAGCCCCCGGCTGGGCCTGCCCACAGCCAGACATCCGTAAATAAAAAGTATTTACATAGCCTATCATGGCAAAGAATATATACGTATATACATAAATATATACTTAGCCTATCACGGCTAACGCAGGGACGCAAATGGCGTAGCAGCTGCCATTTGCGCCCCTGCATTAGCCATGATAGACTACGTATATATTTGAGTAGCCTATCGTGGCAAAAGGCAGGGATGTAAATGGCGCGGACGCTATTTGCATCCCTGGTCTTTGCCGTGATAGGCTACGTAAATACTTATGTAGCCTATCACAGCTAAAGTAGGGAGGCAAATGGTGGCTACAGATTGGGGCAGCCATTCGCGGCCACAGACCAGGGCAGCCAGATACTGACCGGACCGGACGGCCGTCAACAGGTAGGGTCCATGCCGGGGAAATTTCGCGGGGGTGGCGGGGATTGCTCCATTCTGCCATGGACTCTGGGGGGCCAGATTCTAAAGAATCCGGCCTCACTAGAGTCCGTGACGGAATTCTCTAACATCTCTAATTAAAACTGACTTACTGAGATGCTCATTGATCATGAATACAAACTAAAAACAGTCTTGTGTTTTAGGTGGCTGTTAAATGGTCATTTCTTTACTCATGCCTCCCCCAAATGATTGTGCTGCCCATTTAGCCCACCTATTACTCACTGTGCTTTATACTTTGGTTTTATGTATTTTCAACATTTCAACAGATGAGGGTTTTTTTGTATTTGTAATGATGAGTTATGATCTGTTTCTGTAAACTGCTCAGTGCTTAGAGATATCTTTTTATATGATAAGTAGTATATTGGTGTAATTTGTTATTATAGTGTTTTGTAGTATTTTATGGCATATTTATTGACTCATTTTGTATACATGTGTATTTTTTTTTTTGTCCTTTATGCCACCTTGAGGGTTTTTACCCTTAAAGGAGGCCTAAAATGATTTTAAATAAAATAAAATACAATGAATTGCTTAAATAAACACCCATAAAGTTTCAGAACCTTGTCCTTGTTAGTGCCCCCACAGAATTAGGTGGGCTTAAGCTGTAGATTGAGGATCTTCTTAACAGCAATAAAACTCCACCACCACAACCACCACCACCCTCTCTCTCTCTCTCTCTCTCTCTCTCTCAGGAATCAGAACCAGATTTAGATGTCAACCCAGAGAGAAAGAGATAGGCGACATTATCCATAAGTGCACATTCAAGAATCTGCAGATGAACGGAAGGGCTGCTTTGCCATCTGCAGCTCCTTCTCTCCCCTCCCTTTGGAGGCAAAAGCCTGGGATCTGGACTGCATCACCAGTTGCCTAGGACCAGAAGAGCCCACCATATGTGCACCAGGCATCCCAATTATATTGCACTTCCGTGTGGATTTTTTTAACTGCAAACCTTCCACAGTGTAAAAGCTGGTGCAGTGAGGTTCCACAAAGACCCCAACCCCACTGTTTGCAAGTTCCAATAGCTACACCAGTGGTCACTGCTTGCTTCCGACAATGGATGTGGTGTAATGCAGAGGCAAAGAGATCAAACTATGAGTCAGGAAGTCTGGAATTTGAATCTTCCTTCTGTCAGAGGAACTCACTTGATTGCCTTCAGCAATATGCTCTCTCTTGGGGACAGACAGATCAGTCTATTTCTGGTCTGTGTCTCTTTCACATGCCCCCATTTATAAGTTGGGATGTATGAGAGATTCATTTCAGTTCATGTTTGACCAGGATTTTACCCAGTTCACACATTCGGGGCCGAACAAGGACTCGGACTCAACCTACAGTTGAAGTTTGCACATTTCTGTGCTTGCAATGTGATTTGTGGACCCCCCCAAACATGTTCAATGGCATGCGTGCATTTGAAAAATGTGCAGGAAAAAATGCATACTTTTGAAAAAATGTGCACAAATACATGTTCATCAAAGGGAGAAGTGTGTGTGCATTTCAAAGATCCACACAACTGATGCATACATTTGGAGAAATATGCATGGAAATATGCACAGATTTTTATGTAAAAAGAACAAACAAAGCTCAAAAGCTGATACAGACTCAAGATGGACTAAGCTTCGAGATAGGGATGTTGTGGGCATCTGACTGGGGGCTAGAGTCTGTTGGACTTCCCCATGCTCAACACCCTCCAAACTCGGCTCAGTGAGCTTCTGGCCTCGCCCATGGAGCTGCGCGGCTGGCCTGGACTTAGGGCACCCATCCGCTCATGCCCAGCAGTCACCATTTTTATGGAAGTTGGGGGCTCTAGATTTTCATATATCTGATGTTGCGCACAACGGCAGCTATTAAGGGCCCTTTCCACCCTTTTCATATATCCAATGTTGTGGAAATGGCCCTCTATGGCCACCGTTGTGTGCAACATTAGATATATGAAAATCTAGAGCCCCCTCCTTCTGTAAAAATGGCAGCTTGCATGGAGCAGCAGGTGGCTGCGGGGTGCTCCCAGACTGCTCACCGAGCCCTCCGGGGGCTTGCATGACCCGGCTGGCATAGGTGAGCCACAGTGGCAGCTCCTTTAGTACCTGCTGAGGGCAGACTTGGGTGAGTCCGTCCATCCCTGCTTCAAGATGGAATTCTGAGAACTTGGGTGAGCTCGACTGCTGATTCAGTCATCCTCATTCATAAGCCTTTTCCATCTAATTTCTGTATCAATCTGATGTAAACACACACACACACAATTTAATAGGCTTTTCTGTCTTTCAAAAAATAACATATTTGTACACATTTTATGCTGAAGCACTCATTATCTGGTACACGTTTTAACCTAAAATGCACATTCTTATGTGCATTTTGAGCTGAGAAATGAAACGGAAAGATACCTGTGTTCTGATCTGTGCATGGGTCATGGGAAGTGAAAAACAGGTGGGTGTGTATCCACAAGCAGCCATATTCTCTTTCAAGGTCCCCACCACTGCCCCCCTAAAATATAGGGATAATGCGCAATTAACCTGATGGGGTTGTTGTAAGGATGACAGCATGACTAATGCCCTACCCCGACGTCTGGCTTGCCTGGCCGTGGGTTGGGGATGTTGCAGGCGGGTGGGCTGAAAAGACGTCTTGGGATGCAATTGGGCATCCCCTATGACACCACTCTAAAGGGCAGGGGCTGGTGAAGCCCCTTTATGCTCTGTGCCCCTCCCAAACCAGTCTCTTGCTCATGCGGCTAAGAAGTGGTCTGCATGTGTGCCAACGGCCCAACGAGGAGAGGCGAAAGTGGCGATGGCGTGATCACCAGCAGGCCGATTGGCTGCATGATGTTTCTCCTTTTCTGCCACCAAAGATCGGTGGAGGCGGCAGTGGCCATGGGGACACAGCTAAGCCCTCTTCTTTGTAGTTAAGGAGGAGGCGGCGGCAACGAGGACCCGGCTATGCCCTCTTCTTTGGTGGCCTGTGTGGCCCATGCAGTCACAGCAGAAATGGCAACAGGCCCTGGCTGGTGCTGCGGCAGAGCAGCTGCTCCCATACAGGGCATCTGATCCTCCCCACACCGCCAGTGGCCTCAGGGCTGACTGTGTGTTTCTTCCAGCAGCCCTGATCCTTCTAGGCATTTCACCGCGTTCTTCAGGGCCATAGGCCTGAGGTTTGGAGGAAAGGGGCACAACCCTGGGGGGTGGCCCCTTTGGGGGGTGTAGGTTCCTGGGCCCTGTCCTCCCCCAGCTGGGGGGCTCCTATAGGGTGGGGTGGGCTGCTGGATTTGGACCTTCAACACCATCCCCCTCCCACCTTGGGGCGGCTACCTTGCTGAAGCTGGACTAGCTCAGTCTGATATTTCACCACTTAGCAATTTTGTGTAGTTGTCCCCATCCCAGCATCCCCCCCCCGGGCCTCCCCCCTTTAGGCTTTCCTTATCAATTGGCACCATGCCTCTCAAAAAAGGACAGGTTGGCAAGAAGGGAAAGGGTAGGGCCCCATGGCCCCCTGCAAAGAGGACGCAGGATAGGCTTGATTCTTCTTCCAAAGAAGAGGAGGGCCTGGATTTGGCTATGATCCTGGCACACCTAGAGGCCATAGAATGGGGCACCAGGATTGTTCCTCCTGCCCCAGCCAGGCCAAGCAAGGACAGGGCTTTGCAGCCCCCAAAAACAAGGCAATAGACCCAGAGCTCACTGTTACTCTCCATTTCAGCATGCTTAGATGCCACTTAGGCATCTTCCACCCCTGCTTTAGCCCGCCCTGGCATCGATCATCAGCCTGAAGAAGTTCAAACTTCAATAGGCTTCATGTGAAAAACAGGGATGCAAATGGCATAGTGGATGCCATTTGCAGCCATAAAGCTGTTAGATCAACCTAAATGCAGCCATAATCTGGCTTCCTTTTTTACAGGAATTTAACAGAGTCTCCTTTTGGAGGCGTGAGTTGCTCCTCAAAGCCGACCTTCAGATTCATTCTGATGCTGCTGGGGCACTGGGTTTCAGTGTCATATGGTGGGACCAGTGGTGCTTGGGGCAGTGGCCCGAGAGCTGGACAGCAACCAGAATCTGTAAGGATCTTCCCTTCCTGGAGTTCTTCCCTATTTACGTGGCTGTACACCTTTGGGCTGACCAAATGGCCAACTCCATGGTTCTCTTCTGGTGTGACAACCTGACAACTGTTCACGTTATTAATAGACTGTCCTCCAGAAACCAACCATAGGGTTATGATGTTGGTAAGAGCATTTACGCTTCATTCCCTGTGACATAGTATCTGGTTCCGCGCCTGGCACCTGCCTTTCTTGGACAATCCAATCGCTGATGCTTTGTCGTGTAACCAGATCAACAGGTTCTGGGAGTTAGCCCTATGGGCTCATCCACTGCCAGACCCCATGCCCGCTGCACTATGGGAGATTGGCTCACTGAAGCACGCTGTGATGAACTCCACTGAGCATGCCATGATGAACTCCATAGCTCCCAGCACTAGAGTCGCCTACAACAAAGCCGGTAGGGAGTTCCTTGTCTTCCGGAGCGAACTACAGTTGCAGCACTTGTGGGCCATCCCAGTGGATCACTTGCTTCAATTCTGCATGTACTCTAGGAACAGGAGGCTCTCAGCCAGGACCATAACCGGTAAGCTGGCTGCGTTGGCCTTATGAGCTAAAATTAAGGGTGTAAGCGATTCCATGGCAGATTTTAGGGTGTGACGCGCCGTTCAGGGCTGGGCTAGAATTTTGCCTGCACTGGTGGACTCTAGGCACTCTTTTTCTCTGGATATCCTTTTGGGTTTCCATAGACTGTGGCCATCCATTTGCGCCTCACGCTATGAGGCTGCACTGTTCCACATGGCAGCCTTAATGGCCTTCTTCAGGGCCCTTAGGATTTCCAAATTAGTCTGGGTGTCCAAACGGGGTACGTCAGGGAGGGGCCTGAGATATTCTGATGTACAGGCCCATCTGGATATCGTTCATCTCTGCATATGGAGATCTAACACTGACCAGTGCAGCAAGGGCACAGCGGTGTCCCTCTGTCAAGCTCAAATTGTGGAGTTACGCCCTGCCAGGGCATTAGAGGTTTATCTGGGTCTTCGTGGGTCAGCAGACAGCCCTTTATTTTGTCACTCTGATGGTTCCCTGTTGACAAAATTTCAATTCTGCGCTGTTACCAAATCAGCACTGTCTACTCTCAGCCTGTGTAATTTCCTATTTGGGATGCATTCCTTCCATATTGGAGCTGCTTCCACAGCTGCTTCTTTCGGTTTTTCACATGATCAGGTGAAAGTGGTGGGCAGATGGCATCCAGGGCCATTCAGGGTCTGACTACCAATTTGTGATACATCACCTCTTTTCCTGTCCTTAATGTTCTTATTTCCTTAGATCGATGGAATGGACACGTGCCAGTATGGGTGCTCATATATGGGCACAGTGTGGTGTTCTGGGCTGCCCGGAGGGCTTCCACATCTGGCTGCGGATCACAGCTTGGACATTTCTGGCGTGCTACTGTCCAGTGGCTTGGTGGATGTGTCATGTGGTGGGAGTAATTAATTTGTTATTTATGTTAATTTATGTTAATTTATGTTATGCTATGTTAATTTGAGGAAAGGGAATAGGGTCTATTCCTTTTCCCATTGTCCTTTACTGGTATCATTACACATTAGTAGCATGACAGCCATTGCAGTATGGCTCCTTCCCATGCCACCCAGTGATGTTAGTAGCCTGTAGTCCAAGGGAACAAAATCTCCAGGATGCCTCAGATGATCCCACCCCCTTACCCAGACACCACCCCTTTTCCATGACCACCAATCTTTGGGTGATTTCCTGGATTTTGTGCAGTCCCCCCCCCCATTCTAAAAGATTAAAATTACTCTCCCAAGGCTTAGCTACCGGCAGTAAGAGCTTTAAGCTAAAATCAGCTGGAATCTTTGGTATGTTTGGTCCCACGTCTTTTGCCTTTGGCCTGACTGCTTTTGTTTTTGGCCCTGCCCACCACTGGAATGACCTGTCCCAATGCGGAAACAAGCACTTCCACTCGTTTCAGGGGTTCATTTACTGAGCTGGACTGAAGCAGCCTCATTGGATAACACTAAGGATGTACAGATCCCCTTACCTAGGGTCCATGGGGGGGGTCCACAGGCAGGGGGAGGCGATCCGGTCCTCCCCCTGGAATCCTCCCTCCAGCTCCGCTCCGCAGGGAGTCGGTGGAGCTGTTGGCCGGCTCCGGCCACTGCCGGACTTCAGGCTGTGGCCAGTCTGTGGACACAAATGATGTCTGGTATAGGGGATGCCATTTGCGTCCCTGCTGTTTGCCGTGATAGGCTATGTAAATATTTATGTAGCCAATCATGGCCAACAGCAGAGACATAAATGGTGTCCGCTACACTGGATGCCATTTTGTTCCTCAGCCTGGCAGCGGATGGCTGCAGAACAAAGACGGTGACTCGGACCAGTCGCTGCCAGGTAGGTTCCATCCTGGTGGGATTTCAGGGGGTGGCGGGGTGGGGTAGTCCGTTCCACTACAGACTCTGGGGGGGGCAGATTCCAAAGAATCCAGCCTCATTGGAGTCCATGGCGGATTTCTCCCCCATCCCTAGATAACACCCAAAGTTTTTAACAAAATGTGTAGCTCGGCCCTCAGCCTACTTCCAGGCCCAATTAGAAGTTCTGGTTTTAACCTTTAAGGCTGCTCATGGATTGGGACCTCCAGACTTAAAAGGTCTCTTCCCACATGAGGAATGGTGGGATGCTATAACTGAACAGGGCTTCTCAGTGGTTGCAGAATGCCCTGTCCAGAAAAAAATCCATCTGGTGTCTGTTTGGACATCCTTTTGGTGCCAAGAAAAGTCATTTTTTTATTCCCCAACTCCTTTAAATCATGTTCCTGTTTTAAGTTGTTTTAGCATTGATTATTTTATTTTTGCTATTCATTTTCTGTTTTGGTTTTATTCAGATTCCTTAAGCTGTTTTGTATTGTACTGTATTGTATTGCATTGCATTGCATTGTATTGCATTGCATTGCATTGCATTGCATTATACTGTAGTATTCTTAACTTGTTATTTTTATTCTTGAGCCACCCAGGGAACTTTTTGGTACAGGGCAGCCTACAAATAATGCAAATAATGAAGTGATGGAGAGGTCATGAGAATTTCAAGCTAACACATTGCACAATGCAAGGGATGCACTGTTACATTCTGTTCATCACTCTGATATAAATGCAGCCGACATTTAAATCTTCAAAGTAAATCCCTAGAGATACCTTAGAAGGGGATGCTGGAAAGAAATTGCATCTCCACCATTCTTTTTGGTCTTATGAACAAATCATACGGTGATGAATAGTCCAGATGATAATTCCATTCAGCAAAAGATGGAAACCTATTTTCAAATCAATAGAGTTTTAAAGTTATTGACTCCAACCTTCCTAGGATTGTGGAACCAACCACTTTTCATATGCATTTTCGGGACTTACACAAAGTCGAGCAGAGATCAAGTTACTCTCATCATTGGTATCAAGGTGTCTTTGATCACTGCAATAGAAGAAGGACAAAGGATTAGATAATACCTCAGACGGCATCATATTTTATGCCTAAAGTGGTACCTAAGTGAGACAGCTTAAGAAAAATGACAGAAGCCTTAACCACTTGAACGCCATAAAAGGATATGTACATTAATATTCTTGATGCAATACCGAAACCTTTACGCCAGTGAATGAATGAATATATATATATATATATATATATATATATATATATATATATATTTTCAGTGAAGTAGACTGAATGTTATTACTGACTGTACTTTGCTGGATTGCATATTATATTTCTGAGGTTCATTTTATGAGGAAGTCCAGCAGGAAGGGGGAAGAACTCACACTGAAACAAGACATGACGTTTGAACTAGGGATGTATGAAAGTCACTTACCTTTTCGCAGGGGTGATTTGCAGTGTGGGGGGGTGCTTCACTTCTCCCCCCGAAGTTCAGGCGAGGGGGGGAAGGCATCCCGCCTCGCCCGGCCGAAATTCAGGCCGGGGAGAAGCGCCCCGTCTCCCCGGCTGCGAAAGAAAAAGTAAAAACAAAACCAAACCAAAAAACCCCTATGATAGGCTACGTAATGATTAACGTAGCCTATCACGGCTAGATTTCCAAAGTCAGCCGTGATAGGCTATGTTAATCGTCACGTAGCCTATCACGGGTGACTTTGGAAAAAAAAAGCACGTATGCAATTCCTTATTTTGGAACGCAAAATGTTCCTTATTTTGGCACGTCTAGTCTACGTAAAGATTTACGTAGACTATGGCGAAAATAAGGGCAATGCAAATAGCAAATAGAATTTTCCCAAATTCTCCTACTTTGAACTGGTCAGTCTAATTCAACACAGGCTGGTTTTACCCCAGAGACAAAAACAGCAGAGGGGCAACACAATCAGCTGCCTAGAATCTGACTAGGGATTTACGAAAGGCACTTACCTGGTCCCGCAGCTTGCTTCGCGATGGGGGGGAGGCGCTTCGGTTCTCCCCCCGAAGTTCAGGCCAGGGGGGGAGGCGCCCTGCCTCACCCGGCCAAAATTCAGGCCGGGGACAAGCGCCCCGTCTCCCCGGCCGCGAAATACAAAAGTGAAAAAAAAAACCACCCGTGATAGGCTACGTAACGATTTACGCAGCCTATCACGGCTAGATTCCCAAAGTCAGCCGTGATAGGCTACGTAAATCGTTACGTAGCCTATCACGGGTGACTTTGAAAAAAAAAGCGTGTATGCAAATGGCGGCGCCCATGGGTGCTGCCATTTGCGTTCCTTATTTGGTCCCGGTAGTCTACATAAAGTTTTACGTAGACTACAGCGAAAATAAGGGCAACGCTATTTGCGTTGCCCTTATTTTTGCCATAGTCTACGTAAATCTTTACATAGACTACTGGGACCAAATAAGGAATGCAAATGGCGGCGCCCTTGGGTGCCGCCATTTGCATACGCACTTTTTTTTTTTCAAAGTTACCCGTGATAGGCTACGTAACAATTTACGTAGCCTATCACGGCTTACTTTGGGAATCTAGCCGTGATAGGCTACGTAAATTGTTACGTAGCCTATCACGGGTGTTTGGGGTTTTTTACTTTATTTTGTAATGGCGGTGGCGGCAGCCAGTCAGAAGACCGGCCGCCGCCCCCACCCCCGACAAACCGCCGACGAACTCCCGCCGGGACCCGCTGCCGAGAGGGACATTCGAGGGAGGTAAGTCCCATCCCGGGGGGGGGGCGGGGGGCGGAGAATTTCACCAACAATTTTGGGGGGCCGAATGCGTTGGCATTCGGCCTCCCCGAGGTTCGTGGAGAAATTCTCTGACATCCCTAAATCTGACAGCTGAAAAAGAGCTTTTCGCTGGCACCTCATATACCTCTTGAGATAGCTGCCCATGGGGGCTGGTGGCTCTGATTTCAGTGGGGCTGTAATTCCATTCTGGATTTTAGCCAGAATTCTAAAAGAGTTCTCCAAGGTGCTGAACCCACCTGGGGCTAGGGGTCAGCACCTTGGATAGCTCATTTAGAGTAGGGGTGTTGGAGAATTCCACCACAGACTCCAGTGAGGCCGGATTCTAAAGAATACGGCCCCCTGGAATCCGTGGTGGAATGGCCTCACCCCCCATCCCCCCCCGGAATGGACCTACCTGGTGGCAGATGTGGTGGCGGCAGCGGCGGCTCCGGCAGCAGCTCTGGCAGCGGCTCCAGGTCACCTTCTGGGCTGCTGTGGTCGCAAATGGCAGCCATTGTGGTGGCCACCATTTGCGTCCCTGCTGTAGCTGTGATAGGCTATGTAAATATTTACGTAGCCTATCACTGCTAAAGCAGGGACACAAATGGCGGCCGCTATGCCATATGCGACCCTGCTTTTGCCGTGATAGGCTACGTAAGTATTTACATAGCCTATCACGGCCTAGCTTAGGGACACGAATGGCATCCCCTATGCAGGACGCCATTTGTGTCTGCAGCAGCCCAGCAGCGGATGGGTCCCTGGCTGCGGATCAGCCCGGCCGGTGGCTCTGTGGACTGTCTGTGAAGCAGAGCCAGCCGGGCAGGATTCTGGGCGGGAGGACCGGATACCGCCCCCCGCGGAACCCAGCGGAGCCAGGTAAGTGGGATTTTGTACACCCTTAATTTAGAGTTCTGGCTCGTTCTGACTGAAACCCAGGATGGGATCACAGCCTCACTGCACTCAGAGCCACGAGCCTCCCATGGTATCTGCCTCGACACCACCACATGAACTGTCCATTCTAAACCCCCACTCAGAGTTTAAATCAACCATCGATTTCATAACCAGTTCTGATGGATATCTGGACAAAATGTCTAGCTCTAGCAAATTATTTTCAAAATTCTGACCATACGTATTTATGCTACAAAGCTACAATTAGTGGTGAGGAGAACAATACCTGGCCACACCTATGCAAACCCAAAGTAAATCTTTTGATAGTGCCTCAAATCTTTGCTCAATTTCTGGACCTGGATGATCAAAACACCTTCCTGCTGTGTGTTATTGATTTATCATTCCACCCTTCCACTAAGCAATGTTAAGCAGCACAAACATGGTTATTTCATTTGATCCTGCGATGTGGGTTAGGCTGACAGATGGTGATTTTGCCAAAGTCATCCAACAAGCTTCCTGGCCAAGTAGGAACTGGAACTCAGTTCTTCAGGCCCATAGCAATAAATTTTGCAATGAGGGAGCATTGACTGAGTGGGGAATCAATGCCAAACAACCAGAATAATATTTTTTTTAAAAAATGCAGGTAGCTTGATATATTAAAGTTCTCTTTAATCTCTTTAGATGAGGAGTGGTATACAAACGTTGTAAACAAACAAACAAACAAACAAACAAAGTTATTTAGGGCATAGTCCCATTGGATAGATTCTTGAACAATAAAAGCCTATGAGGTCAAAGGCTTCCACTCATACTATACCCTGCTTTTTTTAGTCTCTCCATCCTCCTTTGCAGTTATTTATTTATTACATTTCTACAGTGCCCAATAGGCAAAGTATTTTACCCTAGAAGATCCTGTGAGCCCATCTTGCTGAGTTGTGCTGCACAGGAGCTGAGAGAGACTGTTGAATCCAGCACTGGATCCACAGGTCTTCCCCTTCCTGCCCACTGGCATTCCCCCATCTCTTCCTCTTCATCTCCTTGCTGAGGTCAGAGCTTCAGCCTTGGGGAAAGGACCCAGCATGAAGCTTGCTGTGACAGTTGGAAGTAGGGATGGCGGAGAATTCCGCCACAGATTTCAGTGAGGCTGAATGCACTGGCATTCGGCCCCCCAAAACCCGTGGCAGAACGGCCTCCCACCCCCCCACGGATTCCCCCCCAGGACGAAGCTTACCTGGGGCAGATGTTCTGGTGGCGGTGGCTCCAGTGGCAGCTCCAGCAGCAGTGGCTTGTCTTTTG
Source organism: Heloderma suspectum (assembly GCF_057233095.1). Classification (NCBI taxonomy): domain Eukaryota; kingdom Metazoa; phylum Chordata; class Lepidosauria; order Squamata; family Helodermatidae; genus Heloderma; species Heloderma suspectum. Next base: position 211,393,945 of record NC_139462.1, read on the forward strand.
ACCGGCTGCCGCGGCCGCCATTTGCGTCTGCTGTTTGCCGTGATAGGCTACGTAAGTATTTACATAGCCTATCACGGCAAGCAAAAAAAAATAGCATATGCAAATGGCGGCCACTGTAGCCGCCGCCATTTGCGTACGCTGGGGTTTTTTTGGCCTGCCAGCCCTTCCCCTGCCTGGCAGTGCCACTGGGGGATACCTAATGGGACAGAGCCACCCCTTCTCTCCCCACCCACCCACCAGCAATGCCCCCGCCTTCTGCCAGACAAGCTGGCACCAGGGTTAGGGCATTTCTTTAGCTACGTGCATAGTAAAAGGCAGAGGAAAGAAATGGTGGTTCAGCTATTAAATAAGGATGGCAAAATGATAACAGATTACAAAGAAAAAGCAGAGGTGCTCAATTCCTACTTTGGCTCAGGCTTCTCCCAAAAGAGGGTCTATGACCCCCCTAGCAAAGGCAAAGTACAGGCTGAAGGGGCAGAATTGCAGCTTGAGATCAATAGGCATATGGTCAAGGAACACGTACTTACTTTGAATGAGTTCACATCTCCAGGGCCATATGAACTGCTCCCTAGAGTAATAAAGGAACTGGCAGAAGAACTCTCAGAATCGCTGTCTATTCTCTTTGAGAAATCATGGAGGACGGGGGAAGTGCCAGATGACTGGAGGAGGGCTAATGTTGTCCCTATCTTCAAAAAGGTTAAAAAGGAGGAACCTGGGAACTACAGACCAGTCAGTCTGACCTTAATCCCTGGGAAAATTCTGGAGCAGATGATAAAGCAATCCATCTGCAAGCACCTTGAAAACAATGCCGTGATTACTTGAAGCCAGCATGGATTTGTGAAGAACAAATCCTGCCAAATGAATCTGATCTAATTTTTTGATCAGGTCACCTCCCTTGTGGATTGTGGGAATGCTGTGGACATCATATACCTCGACTTCAGCAAAGCTTTCGACAAAGTGCCCCATGATATCCTGATGAGCAAACTAGCTCATAGTGGGCTAGATGAAACAATGATCAGGTGGATCCACAGTTGACTACAGAATCGGACTCAAAGAGTGCTTATCAATGGGACCTTCTCAAACTGGGGAGAGGTAACGCGTGGGGTACCACAGGGCTCATTCCTGGGCCCAGTGCTCTTCAACATTTTTATTAATGACTTGGAGGAGGAGGTGCAGGGAATGCTGATCAAATTTGCAGATGGCACAAAATTGGGCAGAATAGCTAATACCTTGGAAGACAGAAACAAAATTCAAAGTGATCTTGACAGACTGGAGCACTGGGCAGAAAACAACAGAATGAAATTTAATAGGGATCAATGCCAAGTTCTGCACCAAGGAAAAAGAAACCAAGTTACAAGATGAGGGAGACTTGGCTCAACAACACTACAAGTGAGAAGGATCTTGGTATTGTTGTCAGTCACAAGCTGAATATGAGCCAACAATGTGATGTGGCTGCAAAAAAGGCAAATGTTATTTTGGGCTGCATTAATAGAAGTATAGCTTCCAAATCCCGGGAAGTACTAGTCCCCCTCTACTCAGCACTGGTTAGGCCTCATCTGGAGTATTGTGTCCAGTTGTGGGCACCGCACTTTAAGAAGAATGCAGACAAGCTGGAGAGGGTTCAAGTAGGGATGGGGGAGAATTTCTCCCCGTAACTTCGGGGGGCCGAGTGCCAACGTATTCGCCCCCGAAATAGTTTTGGGGAGAAATTCTCTGCCCCCCCGCCCCCCCCGGGATGGGACTTACCTTTCCCGAATGTCCCTCCCGGCGGCGGGTCCCGGCAGAAGTTCGGCAGGTCTTCGTCAGGGGCAGGGGCGGCAGCCGGTCTGGGGCGGGGGCGGCAGCCGCCACCATTCCAAGAAAAGTAAAAAAAAAAAAACGCCCCCGTGATAGGCTACATGACGATTAACGTAGCCTATCATGGCTAGATTTGCAAAGTCAGCCATGATAGGCTACGTAAATCATCACGTAAATCTTTACGTAGACTACAGGGACCAAATAAGGAACGCGAATGGCGGCTCCCTATGGGGGCTGCCATTTGCGTACACGCTTTTTTTTTTTTAAGTCACCCGTGATAGGCTACGTGACGATTAACGTAGCCTGTCATGGGTGACTTTGCAGATCTAGCCGTGATAGGTTACGTAAATCGTTACATAGCCTATCACGGGGCTTTTTTTTTTTACTTTTCTTTTGAAGTTCACGGCCGGGGAGACGGGGCGCTTCTCCCCGGCCTGAATTTCGGCCGGGCGAGGCGGGAAGCCTCCCCCCCGGCCTGAATTTCCGCCGGGCGAGGCAGGAAGCGAGGCGGGGAGCCTCCCCCCCCCCCCGGCCTGAACTTCAGGGGGAGAAGCAAAGTGCCGCCCCCCCACCGCGAAGCAAGCTGCGAGACCAGGTAAGTGACTTTCGTACATCCCTAGTTCAGAGGAGGGCAACAAAGATGATCAGGGGACTGGAAACAAAGCCCTATAAAGAGAGACTGAAAGAACTGGGCATGTTTAGCCTTGAGAAGAGAAGACTGAGTGGAGATATGATAGCGCTCTTCAAGTACCTGAAAGGTTCTCACAGAGAGAAAGGCCAGGATCTCTTCTCAATCATCCCAGAATGCAGGACACAGAATAATGGGCTCAAGTGACAGGAAGCCAGATTCTGGCTGAACATCAGGAAAAACTTCCTGACTGTTAGAGCAATATGACAATGGAACCAATGACCTAGGGAGGTGGTGGGCTCTCCCACAATGGAGACATTCAAGATGAGGCTGGACAGCCATTTGTCGGGGATGCTCTGACTTAGATTCCTGCATTGATCAGGAGGTTGGACTTGATGGTCTTGTAGGCCCCTTCCAACCCTACTATTCTATGATTCTATGAACAATAATAATAATAATTTTTAAAAATACAGTTAAATACCTGGGAGTAAGTCCTATTGAACAAAATGGGGCTCAGTTCTGAGTAGACATGCATACGATTGCATTGTAAGTCAGAAAATTGAGGAGTTCCATCAAGTTAAAAAGGAAATGGATGAAGGAGAAGCAGAGAATTCTATGGATTCTCTAGGGTTGGCAGAGAAATTTGTTTTTTTCCTAAACTGCACTTCCCAAACTAATACAAACTGGATTGCAATTCTCCTTCATTTGCCATGCTTCTCTGAATTTTGTGATGCAGTTCTCTGATCAAAAACTAAGTATGTAAATGCACATATTAGGATAGAAATGGTGTACAAAACAGCTTATCTTAGGGGAAATTGCTTATAAAAATGGGTATATTAGGGAATATATATGCCAAAGTATGTATATTATGAGAAATACTTATGAAAACAAATACCAATTTTGGCACAGGAGCTGACAGAGGCAAAATTCTCAGACCAACATGGAAATAGAATGGAATAGACATTCGCTTCAAACAATTCTGAAGTTGGAGAATGAAATGGACAGATTTGCCCATCTCTTATATTTCCTATTTCCTTAGAAATTTCCTAATTTCCTCTTATATATCCTAAAAGATATTTAGGAGATATCTTCCTGTTCCTTGGAAGATACATAGAAACACTTTTCATAGGTATTAAGAAAAGAAACGAAAGAAAAGAAAAGAAAAGCTTTACAATGCAAGGGAAAACAGAAGAATTGAAAGCTTCTTGGTTTCAAAAAATAATAATAAAAGCCTTTATGCTTCACCACTGACTCCGCACCAAACCCTTTTTATTCATTCATGTTCAGTTTTGACCCTTTATTCATGTTTATTCATTATCATTCTTGACCCTTTCCTTGTTGTTGTTGTTCAGTCATTCAGTCATGTCCGACTCTTCGTGACCCCATGGACCATAGCACGCCAGGCCTTCCTGTCCTGCGCTCTCTCCCGGAGTGTGAAAAAATATTGTTCTTTACAGCATCGGATTTTCTTTTCACCACCAGACACATCCACAGCTGAGTGTCCTTTCAGCTTTGGCCCAGCCGCTTCACTCTTTCTGGCGCTACTTGGAAATACCCTCTGCTCTTCCCCAGTAGCATATTGGACACCTTCCGACCTGAGGGGCTCATCTTCCGGCGTCATATCTTTTAGCCTTGTGATACGTTCCATGGGGTTTTCTTGGCAAGAATAGTGGAGTGGGTTGCCATTTCCTTCTCCAGTGGACCACATTTTGTCAGAACTCTCTGCCATGACCTGTCCGTCTTGGGTGGCCCTGCACGGCATAGCTTATGGCTTCACTGAGTTACGCAAGCCCCTTTACCACAACAAGGCAGTGATCCATGAAGGGGGACCCTTTCCTACCACACCTTTTAAATATGGCATAATTTGCTCCTTTCCTTAGTTTGAGGTGCTAGGTCTGATATGAAGGTGGAGATCGGTATAATGGTGAATGATGTCACAAATGCCTTCTACAACAGAGGAAATTAGGTGAGAGTGGCAGATTTCCTAAACATAGCCAATTACTTTCCCCTCCCTCTCACCTTCTCAGTCATTTCATACCTTACTTGCTCATACCAGGAAAATGATTCCAGCGAAGAGGACATAAAGACATACTTACAAACATATGGGACATCATTATATGAAAATATATTCTGAAATTTCTTCCCATCAGTGAAGTGAATGTTATTTTCAGTCAATTCTCTTGCATGTCCAATGCATAAATATGCTCTGATAATGTCTTCAGGCATAGGATTTGTAGACACTATAATATTCTGGAACTTCCAATAAAGAAAGTTAATATAATTCTAAAGGAAGCAAAAGGTTAACAAGATAAAAATGATTTCATGCCCAAAAGAGAATGTGAAGGGGAAAAACTCCACTCCTGATACATGCAGCAGAACCCTGAACACTAATTTAAGTTGTTATAGAGGATCAGTTGATTCAGAGATTGAAAAATAATGATCCCATCAAACTACTAATGATGATGTACCAGAGTTAAAATGAAATCTTCTCTAACTGACCGTGGGCTGAATGATGTTTGAAAGTTGATGACAAATTAATAGGTTCCAGTATGACATGCCAGAGACGTTTTCCTGCAGAGAAACCCTTAATTAACTGCCAAATTGCCCATAGCCTGACTACTGTCAGCCATTCTTGCTAATTATTTACCGTGAACTGTAACCACTCTACTCTGATTTTCAGATGCAGGGTGGGTTTCCAATGTTATGTCATAAACACCATTCAATAACTTGAGAACTCCTCTTCTACTCCCTCCATGAAAAAGTTGTATTGATTATTATCATTATCATTATTATAACTCATTTCACAAATTCATCCCATTACCTTAGCATTTCTCATTTGTTCCCTCTTTCTGTTGATCATTACACTTGACTATCCCTTACTCATTTTTTTCACTCCCCTCTCAAAATGTAGATTGCAAACTCCTTAAGGCAGATAACTTTTTGTGTTGCTCTGCAAAGCATTATGGCTTGGGTTCTAATTAGGCCTTTGAGAATGAATTGGAAGGGCGCCTTTCATTCATGGATGAGCCTGAGATCCACCAGAGGGTCCCAGCGATGGAAGAGTGGATGCAATTTTCCCAACTCTCCCTCTGTCTCCAGAATCAGTCCCTACACTGCTCCAGAGAGTCCCCCAATCCTCTGGAATAGATTGGAGGGGGGCAAGGGGCTACAGGGGGAAATGGGAATCCATGAAAGTCATCTCCCCTCTTCCACTCTCAGGAGCATCCCATGAATGGTATTCCACTCATAGAATACCCCCATTGGTAGGAGCAAATTCAGGATCCCAGCTAATGTCATTTGTACACAATATTCATATATATTTATGGCTATTTCTATAAAATGTCAGAGTAATCCTGTGAGGCTACTGTCAAATATTTCCTTAACAAAAATAAATAAATACAGAATAGAAATGCAGTAAACACCAACTATTAGCCATTATTTCTTTGACCTAGGCAAAATATAAGATCCAATTTTATGTCATGCTAATTAGATTAGTAATTTAAATTGAATTAGTTCATTTCCCCACATCATAAATAAGTTTTACATTAAAAATAACTCTTGTATTGCAGAGCTGTGCCTGATCTGGACAATCAGTAAGGCAACTTTATGGACATGATTTATCCACCAAAAATAATTTAATTGCTTCTAATCAGACGAGGAAAAAAAAAGGGGGAAAGTAGAGGTGCTCATTTGGGAAATGAGTTAAGCAATGTACAGCATCATAAAAATGAACAAAATTTCCAAAGCTTGTATGAAGCCCTGGTAGAAATGTCCTCCTGTGCAAATAGGCAGAAACAGACAACACAGTTGACACCATAGCGATATGACTACTGGGCAAAGTCCTCCTCATTTGATCCCTTCTTCTGTTTTTAATGTTGGATAAATGTTGGAGGCAGGAATTGGCCTAAACTGTAATTTCTTCCCATTGTGACTTGGCATTCATGAAAATTATCTGAAAAATTATTAGCATTCCTAATGTCCATGAAAACTATTTGCAGAATGTATTGATCAAAAGATTTGCTTTTCTGTTTTTATAATAGTTGCATGGAATACTTAGAAAGGTATTTTACATTGGTTACAGGGCATTTCCAAAACTGTATGACTGGCAACATTCCCATCAGCATGCCATCTGTCAAGAATGATAGCCTGTTTTCTATCGGGTGATTAAGCTATGTTGTCCCATCTAATTGTATGTTGGGATTGTATGTTGTCTAGAGGCTCCTCGGCCCTCTGCTACAGGCCAGGCGCAGTCTCTGTTAACTGGGAAATGCTAATAGCTGGAGTTGGTGGGGAGATCCAGCCTCTTGGAGGCAAGGTCCACCCAGGGGCTGAGCCAGTGATTGGCTAAAGGAAAATCTGCCCTGGGTTGCTAAGGCTGGGCTTTAAAAGAGGACTGAGGTAGAGGCATAGGGTCTCCCTTTGTCCTGGTGGTTCTGGACCTACTGATGGCTGGTTGCTATCCCATGAGACCCATACTTAGGTATGTTAAAGATAGGCCAGGTAGCTTTATTATTTTGCTTGGGTGTGCGTTCATAAAGCTCTCAGTGCATGTTTAAGTAATTTGGCTTTGTACCCTTTTGTCTAATTTGCTACTTCCATTCTTCCCTTTCCCTCTACCCCTTTATTTTTAGCTTAATAAACCTTGTCCAATCTTTAGTTGGTATGATTTCTCTGCATAATGTCAGTACTAATTTCAGTACCTCTTGGCTTAGGAAGGTGGCTACTAGGTATTTGGGGGGACTGGAAGGCCAGGTTTGGCCAGTCCTATTTTGTAGGAAAAGCTGGAATCAGTTTTGGAGCAGTCCTACCTCACAGGAAGGTTGGAGGTGGTTCTGGCAGATCCTTCACACCATCAATCTCAGATGATTTTTGAGAACGGCTGAAAACTCAGGCACCCATGAATGTTGACATCAATGAAAAATAATTGTTTATTTTTGTTTATATTGTGTGGGTTCTTAATCCTCCCAGTGCAACCCAAGTCTCCTGCCACCCACATCCCCACTGTTATCTCTGATCCATGATCAGACATAAGAGCTGAGATTTCCCTGCACATTGCTCACCCAGGCAGCATCATGCAGGGGAAATCCCCACTATTATGTATGATCCAATGGCCATTACAACACGTTTATTAAAATATCAACAGTGCACAGGAGCTTAATAGCAGTGGAGTTAACAAATATATATTTTAAACACTTTACACAAGCTGCTTTTTTTAAAAAACATACCTTTCGAAATTCATTAAAAATAAGTTTGTTCCCTCAAAATATAGCAGTGGGAGGGACCATACCTCAGCGACAGAGGGCATGTCTTTCTTGCATAAGGCCCAATGTTCAATCTCTAGCATCTCCAAAGGATCTCTGGGAAATACTCCTAACCCTGAAGAGCTGCTGCTATTCAGAGTAAGAAATATAAAGCTAGATGGACCAATGGTCTAACGCCATATAAATGTTGTCCAAAAAGACCATCTGCTTTTTCCTCTTCCTTCCCCACCCATTTTTCATTGTTCTGCCATATTTATTTATTACATTTATATTCCACCTTTTTTCCTTCATATCTTTTTTAGATTGAAAGCCTTCAGGCAGGGACTGCCTTGTAGGGATGGTGTGGGTGCCCGACTAGGTCCGGGAGTCCATGGGACTCCCCACCCCCACCTGCTCACCCCCTTGAATCCAGCTCAGAGAGCTGCTTCCCCTGCCTGCTGAGCCGTACGATAGACCAGGACTTATAGAAATTAAGATCATAGAATCATAGGGTTGGAAGGGGTCTACAGGACCATTGAGTCCAACCCCCTGCTCAGTGCAGGAAGCCTGATTCCCAGCCAGTCTCCCATCCAAGTTCTAACCATGGCTGACCCTGTTCAGCTTCCAAGATCAGGCAAGATCAGGCACACCTAGCCCTCTTTTGGACCCGTCCTCTCATGCCCGGCAGCTGCCTGTCCTCCTTTCAAGCCACCATCTTTTACACAAGATGGGGCCCTATATTTTTGTATATTCACTGTTGCACACAACGGCAACCCTAAAGGGCCATTTCCACAACATGAGAGGCCTCTAATGTTGTGGAAATGCTCCTTTACAATCAACGTTGAGCACAACAGTAGATGTACGAAAATATAGAGCCCCATCTTGCATAAAAGATGACCAGTCACATGGAGGAGCAGGCAGCTGCAGTGTGCTCCCAAACAGCTCTCTGAGCCCTCCAGGGGCTCACACAGCTGGGCTTGCATGGGTGAGCAGCAGTGGTGGCTGCTCAAGTTCCTGCCGAGCACCGACTCCATTGAGTCCGTCCATCCCTACTGCCTTGTTTTTGTGGATTGTATGCAAACCACTCAGGGAGAACTTTTTGGCTGAGCAGCAGTACAAAAATGTTTAAAATAAAGAATAATTAAGTCCTAAGATGCTGGGAAAGACTGAAGGCAAAAGGAGAAGGGGACGGCAGAGGATGAGATGGCTAGATAGCATCACCAGTGCAATGAATATCAACTTGAGCACGCTCCGGGAGAGAGCGCAGGACAGGAATGCCTGGCATGCTATGGTCCATGGGGTCACGAAGAGTCGGACACGACTGAACGACTGAACAACAACAAAGATGTTGCAATATATCTGTACTTTGAACCAAACTTCAAATTTGATGACAGGATGGACAAATCACTTTGTTTCTGATCCATGTCAAGTTTACATAGGTTCACTCATCAATCTGTTCCGTCCCGTTCATAGTATGATCTGTAAATTTGTTTGCTGCTGTTGTTGTTAATTCACATTTAAATACTTTTTAAATGTATTTAAATAGTAAATGTATATTAACTGTAAATATACATTTAAATGTATATTTTAAATATATTTTCTCTAAAGATCTGCATTTCTAAATATATTTTCTCCCAAACTACAGGTTTCTAAGTGTGTTTCTAAGTGTGTATTTTTGCTTACAAATGGTGCATTTAAATGCAGGTGCATTTAAATACAGGTTTCTAAGTGTAGAAATACAGGTTTCTAAGTGTGTTTCTAAGTGTATTTTTGCTTACAAATGGTGCATTTAAAATGCATACCTATTACTGCTGTGCCGAAAATGTCTTCTGCATTTGGCCATTCTCATACCATTTGATAGAAACAAAGTTGTTTTCAAAAAAAAATCGAAGGAGATGAACATTTCAGAGACATTCTCATGCTTTGGGTTTGGGGGTCTTGTGCTTACCGGACTTGCAATGTTGCCAAGAGGAGTTCTGCCCCCATAATGGTGCACCCTTCACACCTGCTATGGGACTTGTGGAGGATGCGAAATGGGTACCAGGCTGCCAACTCAGTGGCTGTGGTTGCCACTTGCAGTGGCAGTGCAAAAAATCAAAAGAAAAGAAAAAAAACTCAGGGAAAAGGAAATAAGCTGCGCTGCAACCCCTGCCAATGCTGAGCCCTACTTGTGAGAAAATGCTCGAGAATTTCTCCTCTCCCTGGAGACATGTGGTGAAACTGCCCCACCCCCACCCCTGCCACCATTTCTCTGCCCACAAACAGGGTGGAGAATTTTGAGAGGCCCCTTTGCACACCGCTGTAATATTTATACAGTTCTTGGACTGAGAATTGCATCAGAACCTTTGGGAAGAGAGAAAGCCAGTGGAAAACTAAAGGCTTAGTCCGGGAAGTGCGAATTGGATCAGGTCATGTCAGAATTCACAAGGGCCAAATTCCCCAGGCACTCCTCTTCTGATGAAATTTTGGCTCAGCTGCACGGGAGAATCCATGCAGAGCATTAGCTAATATGTTCATGAAGTTGTGGAATAAAAGTAATTGTTTAAATTGATACATTGCTCCCCCCCGCCCCAGAGTTATTACAAAAAACATCCTGACTTTTCTCAAGCTAGGAAATATATTCAATTTCTTTGGGAATATACCTTACTTCTGTCTGATTTACATTTTCTCTTGGATTCAAAAGCCATGTGGCATGTTCATAGCTCTCTCAGCAGTAATAATAAAAAGTGTATCTGCAGTTTCATTCCTATTTATAAACTCCTAAGTTCCTCTTAAGAGCAGAAAGATCAACTGGATATTGTCAGCATTCCATTCAAAGAAGGAACTGGATTAGCTGTGGGATCTATCCTTCCTTTGTTATGCACATGCAAACTCTCATTAATGCTAATCAAACTCAGAGCTGTGCATTGAAGAATAAACCACAGAGTGTTGTAATGTGATGGTGTATGTGAGAAAAATACTAGAGGTTTTAATTAGCGCTTTAAAACTTGTTGAAACAAGAACAACTGCATATATCATGAAAATCTTACTGGAACAATGTACTCCAAAGCTTTGTTTTTTTTCCTTTTTAACTCAGCCAGTTGGATAATGTGGGGATGGATGAATTGGTCAATTTTGGTTTCACCTCATTTCTCATTTTTCCAACTTTAAGGATGCTGTCCTATCAATTAAGACCCCAATGATCAGAAGACCCTAACTCAGAGGCTTCCAATCATGCAATGCAGGGTGGGTGAAGCAACAGAGATGCTCTTCACCTCCCTGTCCTCCTGCCCTGCATATTTCACTAGACAGACTTTTTATCCCATCTAGCAACAGTGGTTCAAAGGGTGAGGGAAAGAGGCTGGCAGGATAGCTTATATCCTGGCCTTTCAAGTCTCCTCCTTTCCCCACCCACTGAAATGCCCCCTTTGCCCCCTCTATGTGGTCATTTTTTCTGACTTCAGTGGGCAACTGGTGTGGTTCTTTCCATGCCAGCTGCAAGGGGCAGGGGAGGGGGCGGATCTCTCATTACCCCTTCTGAGGTCGGAGCACTCTCTCCAGCCTCATAGGGGGGAATCCCCAGTATCCTATGGCCACTAAGAAATGTCTAGGGGGCATAGGATTACTCCCTACGTTCATTTCATCCTGTTTCTGCATCAGTTCGCAAAAAGTAAAAATAGAAATCGAAGTCCAAATGACAATGTATGCATTTCTCCGAACTTACACATTTTTATTCACTGTTTCCCCTAATATAAACATTTTCTGCAAGTAATTTTCCATAATGTACTACATTTTATGCATTATTTTCTCTAATTTTACATTTCTCTCTGGACTTTTCCCCATTTTTGTACTCATTTGTCTTTTTTTTTAATTGGAGTGCAAAATTAAGGAAAGTGTGAATATCAAGGTATAACTGCATTCCAGTCAGTGCATTGCAGGGGTGCAAAAAGTGTGTCTTGTGGGCTTCATGTGAATGGCTCAGTGGGCTTCATTTCCGCTGAGCCATTTCTGGCTGCCTAATAGACCTCCTGCAACTGCCACAGTGGTGGCAGAGTCTGGGGTTTCCCTTTCTAGCAGAAGTGCTAGTGAGAGAAATCCATCCTCCATTGTTGATCTCTGGTGAGAGATCAGAGAAAAGGAAAGGAATTCCCTTGACTGCATTAGCAAGGGAATCGCCAGGTGCGCATATGCGCATGTGTGTCTCTGTGTGTGCGCACATGTTCATGTGTTGTGCACCTCCTATCCCCTGGCACTGCCCAATGCGGCCCTCAGGGCCAAAAAGATTGTGCACCCCTGGTTTATGGGTTCAGATAAGTGCAAATCAGGTAAGTGCTGTGAACTGAGCTAATTTATCCCCTATCCCTAGATGACGGGGAGCCGGGGAGATGTGTCCTGGGTCATCAGATGACAGGAGGTAGATAGTGAAAAGCAGATCGTCACTGTGGATTCCAAGATGTTTGATGCCAAATTCCACTGCTGGCACACCCAAATTGCAGCTTTTTCTATGTTGGCTGAACGGGGAAGAGAAACGAGGGGGACTGGGTTTGCTAGTGTTCTTACCCCTTTTCCAGTTGCCATGATTGGGGGGCAGGGGGCAGTGGAAGAGGGTATAGCCATCCGCAGGGACTGGATTTGGCCCCCAGGCCTGAGGTTCTTCATCCCTGCCCTAGATGTGAGGGTGTGATCACAGACAGGTCCATCGAGGGAAATTTGCACAAATTGAACATGTTCAAGAATTTTCGAACATTTTCGGTGGACACCTTCTCCTGCTCATGCTCATGTTCATTATTGTGAACAGGGCATGCTCAAATGTTTAGTGAGCAGACATGAAAATCTCAGACAAGATAAGGGGAACGCAAATAGCGTAGATGCTACGCTATTTGCGTTCCCCTTATTTTCGCCGTAGTCTACGTAAATGTTTACGTAGACTAGACGTGCCAAAATAAGGAAAGCAAATGGCGGTGCCCATGGGCGCCGCCATTTGCGTACACGCAGGTTGTGTTTTTTTTTAACTCAGCCATGATAGGCTATGTAAACATTTACGTAGCCTATCACGGTATTTTTTAAAAATCTAGTCGTGATAGGCTACGTAAATCTTTACGTAGCCTATCACGTTTTGGTTTTTTTTAAACTTGGAAATGGCGGCGGCTGCGGCCAGTCGGAAGACCGGCCGCCACAGCCACTGCCGCCGAACTGCCACCGAACCGCCTCCGGAGCCACCGCTGCCAGGGAGATTTGCCCAAGGTAAGTCCTGTCCCGGGGGGGCTGGGGGGCAGACCGTTTCATCACCGATTTTGGGGGGCTGAATGCTCTGGCATTCGGCCTCCTTGAGATTCATGGCGAAATTCTCTGACATCCCTACATGGTGGCCATATCACTGGCAATCCGAGCCGGAGAATCTGGCTGAAAAGGATTCCACGTGGAGGCAGGGGTAAGTCTTCTGTTTCGCCATGGACTCCAGAGGGGGTGGATTCTAAAGAATCCAGCCTCATTGGAGTCCGTGGCAGAATTCTTTGCCATCCCTAGAAATCATTGACATTCTTTTCCTGTGTGCTTCAACCCAAATACTGAATTTTTGTCACCACGATTTTTACAAGTCTACACATTTCTCAAGTGGCAGTATTAATAAATGTTCCCCTGAAAGGAATGCATCAAGTGCATGTGTCACAATGCTCCAAGAAAGTAAATTAAATATTAATTCTTTCCATATGGCATTAAACATTCATAAAGCTTGGAAAAAATTGAGGGGTTGTGTCAGTTCTGAGAGGAGGGAAGTATGCTTTTGTTTTATTCTTGACATTTGAATTGGAAGGCTGGCCTACATACGTTTCCTGAGTTGTCTCTAGATCTGCTAATTATCATGCTGTAGGGTTGTTGTTTTCCTTTAAAAAAATGGTTTTACTCTGTCAAGCTGAAAAAAGTTATTGTATGATTACACACACACACACACACACACCCTGGTGTAAAGCAACACAACAGCAAAGCAACATTGACGCTCAGGATCCACTGTGGATACAGACAGTCTTATGGTAAAATGTATAAGAAAGCCAGAAAGACTGACAACACAATATTAAAATGCATATTAAGCTAAATGTTTTGGCTTCTGCCCTCATCAGAAGGGACGGTATGGGCACCTGATTCAGTCCAGGAATCTGGAGGAACCACCCCTGCCCACACCCCTGATCCCCACTCGCCAAGCCCCTGCCTGCACTCAGCAAATGGTCTGCACTCACCCCGGTGGCCTCGTGAAGCTTCATGGTCTCCCTTTTTTGAGAAATAAAATGGCGAACGCAAAAATGAGCACATTTGCACACATGCAAAACTGTGCAGTTTCACGAATGCACATATTTACGTAGGCACCAAAATGTGCATTTTTGCAAAAATGTGCATTTAGTGCAAATACAACTATGAGCCTTCCCAAAAATGTGCATTTTCGCGCATACAAAAAATGTGGACATTTTTTGTGATTGCCATTTTATTTTTCAAAAAAATGGAGACCGCAGAGCTTGACGAGGCCACTGGGGTGAGTGCGGGCTGCTCCTTGAGTGTGTGAGGGGCTTGAGCGTGGTCTGGTGACTGGTGAGCAGGGGCAAGGGTAGGCATCTGGAGAACTGGATGGGGGTGAGTTCGCACATCCCTACTCATCAGCCCATGCCCAGCTAGTGATGAAGGCAGAAGCCAAAACATTTACGTGTGTGTATATATATATATATATATATATACACACACACATACATACATACACGTGTGTGTGTGTGTGTGAAAGATAGGTAGATAGATGATAGATGATAGATAGAGAGAGATAGATAGATAGATAGATAGATAGATAGATAGATAGATAGATGGCTTCAAGTTGCATTCATTGTTTTACTTAAATTGCCTTACCTTCTATAGAAAAAAAAATGTTTTAAGGAGAATTTTTAAAGGAGTTTCACAACTCATCCAAACTGGTACTACCATGAGATCATCGCATAGGTGATCATGTGGAGAATGCAAAATGTGTGAAACGGAGTTGAGGCCCTTTCACAACAATACTTCACATTAATTTTAAGGGGGTCGTTATCTGGTGGGGGCCATTTAACCTCAAAAATGATCTTGCAAGTGAGCCCTAAATGGCAGTTATTTTCCTTATGAGAAAGCTGCAATGTGAACTAGTTCCGCTAAAGCTAAAGTGGAATGAGAAGAGAGGGAAAACAAAGAGGAGACTTGGGAAAGACTAGCAGAGCTTCTGAAGAAGGAGGTGTTAGGGGGAACAATAAAGAAACTTAACAAGAGGCTGTTTCTTTCACGGAGCCACGTTTGCTGAGGGCTAGACAGCAACTGAAATACAGGGTCACAAGATGGCTATGACCCTTGAAGGGAGTCTAACAAATTTCTGAGCCTTCAAAATTCATAGCTTGAAATTAGACTGCCAGAAATATTACATCAGGGGTGGGGAACGTTGCTGGACTGCAATATTGTAGTTTCTCTTACATTAGAGGAGAAAAATCTTGGTTGGGACCAGCCAGCCTTTTTCTCACACATAGCATTATGTCTTTGACCCTGGCCTTTTCTTGACCTTGATCATATTTAAATCATATTTTCTTGACCTTGATCATATTTTAAATCATAAATATGATCATATTTTCTTGATCATATTTAAAACAGGGAAAGATTTTTAAAAATCTGTGCAAGCCCAGGTTTTGCAACCCTCTCAATGTAACTTTTCCAAACTACTTGCCGTTCATGAACCCTTTAAACCTGTTTTTTAAATTATGTATTTCTTTACAGTGGTGATTAAATTTTTATGGCGCACCATTTCCCTTCTTAACTTAAGGGATATATGTGCTATGCATGATGATCAGATTAATCCTATGCCTTGATAAAATAAAACTAAAGTGAAATAGGTGGGTATAGCATCACTAAAATGAACATGCACTACAAAACCAGAAGACCAGCTGGCAAAGGTAAAAAGTACCCATCGAATGTCAATGGACCTATATTAATATATTTTGGTTAAATGTCTGAGTCATGGAATTGCTTCCTTATTATGATTTAACCCCATCTCTGAAATAAATTCATTGTATTTGCTTTACAGTTTACCTATGTCTAGCAGATGGTTATACAGCATTTGCTGTATCAGAAAATAATAATAATCATTGTTGGAGGAGATGGTAGAAAGAGGCCAACATGAGAGCTTTGTATGAACTAGGGGCACTTTTATTTAAATTTTTGTTAAACACAGATCCAACAGCAATTTGTATAGGGATGTTAGAGAATTCCGCCATGGATCCCAGGGGGCCGAATTCCAGGGGTCGGAACGGAGACCCCTGCCCCACCACCCCACGAAAGCCTGGCGAAACGGAGCCTACCTGACTGCAACTCTGGCTCCAGCTCCGGTGGTGGCGGTGGCAGTGGTGGAGGCAGCGACAGTGGCAGTGACTCTGGCCGCTGCCAGGCTGCTGTGGGTGCAAATGGCAGCTGACATAGCAGCCGCCATTTACGTCCCTATGCCAGCCCGTGATAGGCTACATATATATTTACGTAGCCTATCATGGCTAAAGCAGGAACGCAAATGGCGTAGGGGATGCCATTTGCGTCCCTGCTTTAGCTGTGATAGGCTATGTAAATATTTACATAGCCTATCACGGGCCGGCGTAGGGACGCAAATGGCATCCCTTACACAGGATGCCATTTGCGTCTGCAGCAGCCCAGCAGTGGCTGCAAGCCCCACTGTGGGTTGGCCCGGCCGGCGGCTCCGTAGCCTGACTGCGGACAGAGCCAACCGGGCAGGATTTCAGGGGGGAGGAACGGATTGCCTCCCCCCCATTGAGGATTCTGGGGGGAGGAACGGATTGCCTCCCCCCACCTGCGGAACCCGGAGGAGCCAGGTAAGTGGGGTTTCATACACCCCTAAATTTGTAATGATCGTTATCCCTGGCCAACTGTACCCTAACCTGGAAATCGGCCAAGGCCCACAGGGTGAGGTCCTTGCCTTTCACAACCAAGGCCATTTCTCCCTAGATCTAGGGATGTCGGAGAACTTCTCCACGAATCTCCAGAAGGCTGAATGCCAACGCATTCGGCCACCCAAAATTGGTGGGGAAATTCTTCGACACCCCCTCCGCCACCCCCCGGGATGGGACTTACCTCGGGCGAATGTCCCTCGCGGCGGCAGTGCGGCGGCGGCGCGGCGGCGGCAGCCAGTCTTCTGACCGGCTGCCACCACCGCCATTTCCAAGTAAAGTAAAAAAAAAAAAAAAGTGATAGGCTACGTAAAGATTTACGTAGCCTATCATGGCTGACTTTGAAAAAAAAAAGCGAGTACGCAAATGGCGGCGCCCATGGGCACCACCATTTGAGTTCCTTATTTGGGCACGGGTAGTCTACATAAAGATTTACTTAGACTACGGCAAAAATAAGGGCAACACAAATAGCGTTGCCCTTATTTTCGCCGTAGTCTACGTAAATCTTTACGTAGACTACCTGTACCCAAATAAGGAATGCAAATGGCAGCGCCCATGGGTGCCGCCAATTGCGTACGCGCTTTTTTTTTTTCAAAGTCAGCCGTGATAGGCTATGTAAAGATTTATGTAGCCTATCACAGCTGACTTTGAAAATCTAGCCGTGATAGGCTACGTAAATCTTTACGTAGCCTATCACATTTTTTTTTTTTACTTTATTTTTTTCTTTCATGGCCGGGGAGATGGGGCGCTCCCCGCCGGCCAGAATTTTGGTGGGGAGGGATGGGGCGCCTCCCCCCAGCCAGAATTTTGGTGGGGAGGGGTGGGGCGCCTCCCCACCCACAAAGAATTTTGGGGAGAGAAACGGAGCACCTCCCCCCCCCAAAAAAAGCTGCGGGACCAGATAAGGGACTTTCGTCCATCCCTACCTAGATCAGGATGAGGGATACACACATCCCAATGCAGAGATACCCCCACAGCTATTTCCTGGTTGGCCTTCCTGCAGGGCCCACTCCAAGGCTCGCTGGCCACAGCCATTCCTCCATTTCACCCTGGGAAGCAAAGTGAGCTGAAGAATCTTCCACCACAAGCTGTGTCAGCCCAAGACTTGACTGTTGGCAAACCAGGAAAGTCCAAGCTGGCACCACCACTTGATCTGTGAACCCTTTGACCGGCCCCGCAGAGCTTCATCCCAACAACTGAATGGTGGCACCATCTGCATCCACAATGGCTCTTCAGCATAATCTGGAAGCGCTCTGTCTGGCCCATTTCACTCCTGTGCAACAATGGAATGTTGGCACATCAGCTGAGTCAAAGCAGGCTCCACAGCTCGATGTGGAAATGCCCTGTCCAGGCCAAACATAGTGCTGTGCCTTTGTGTGAGCACATGCACTGGTTCCCAAGAATCGAATGATCTGAGGGAGGAAAACCAACAGGTGAGCTTGAACATGACTTAAGGTTGCATCTTTGTGCCAGGAGTGACTGCATATATAAATTGAAAGGACTTGGAGCACCACCAGTCCCCACCTGAACTTTGTCACGTACAAAACTAAGGGAGATAGCTGAGGAGGTGGTCCAGGTATGAAAGGAATGCAAAGGCTACAAGGCCGCCCTAAAGAAAACTGTCAATAATGCAGCAGGGGATAATTGCATCATAAAGGGAGTTGCACTGAAGGCTGCTGGCCCCATAGATGTGAAGAACAAATGAGGTGGGGGGGGGCATGGGTGAATGACATATTTCAATGAAATCATCAGACCAGATACCTGCCAAATTCCATAGGGTGCACTGGACCCGGCCTAAACTCTGTGGTAAATATCAAGCTCCTCTCAGACTTGACCAGAAGACAAATGCAGCCAGTGCACTGCTAGCAGTCCAGGCTGGGAGTTCTACACTCCAGAAATGGATGAGGGACCATAATGGTAAATGACCAAGATGGCAACAACCACCACCGATGAATGTCAGAGCCAAAGGCCACGGACTCCATATCTACCCAGGTATAAAAGGCCCTAGTACTGTGTTCTATGGGGTGCACCATGGCTTGCCCACCTTAAATGCACCTCTCCCCACAAGAACCTCTGGCATGGTCTCTGGAAGTGCCAGCACCCAGGGATCCCCTCGTGCCCTAACATTTACATCTGGCCACGCCACAAAAATGCTGTCACTGGCATTACCCTGGTCAGTTACATGCCGCATGAAAGACCAGGTATTGTGCAGGAGGTTGTGCAACTAAATGCTACAACCAAGCCAAAATTTTCAGATTGAGGGAGGACTATGTTAAAAGAAAAGAATGGAGGCCTTCTCTTCACATGCAAAAGAATGAAGAATTAGGCATTAAATCGGCCCATATAAGTGCTGCCATGTATAAGAGGAGTTCTAGTGAATGGGATCCTGAAAGATAAGAGAGCCAACCCTCGGGTCTGCCACTCCACATGCAATGAACTTGTCAATTGACCTTAAGACCCAGCCCTCTAGCGGCATCAGGGTAGATCTACAGCTCCACCTTGATGAGGAATTCATGTTTCCAGAAAGGAAACTCTGGCAAGCTCTGGAAAATTGAGGCCCAAACAGAAATCCTCTCTCAGAGTGGGGAAAAAACCCTAATGTGATGGTCCAGGAGCCAAAGCCCTGGCATGGCACAGCGCAGTCTCTACCAAAAGGCCAGCATGGGACAACAGCCCTGCTGGCAAAATAAGGAGTCTGCCACTTCCCAAAGGGCATGAAGTGAGACATTATGAGAGTGCTTGATCACCAAGATCTTGTCTTTCAATGCCTGAACCTCATCCGATGTCAGAGAATTTCTCCACGAATCTCCGGGAGGCCGAATGCCAACACATTCAGCCCCCCGAAATTGGTGGAGAAACGGTCTGCCCCCCCGTCCCCCCCGGGATGGGACTTACCTTGTGCGAATGTCCCTGGCGGCGGCAGCTCCCGGTGGCGGTTCGGCGGCGGCTCGGCGGCGGTTCGGCGGCGGTGGCTGTGGTGGCCGGTCTTCCGACCCGCTGCTGCTGCTGCCATTTCCAAGTAAAAAACAAAACAAAACAACAAACGTGATAGGCTACACGTTTGCATAAGATTTGCATAGCCTATCACGGCTAGATTTTCAAAAAACACTATGATAGGCTACGTAAAACTTTACGTAGCCTATCACGGCTGACTTTGAAAAAAAAAAAAAAAAGCCCGTACGCAAATGGCAGTGCCCATGGGCGCCGCCATTTGCATTCCCTATTTTGGCACGTGTAGTCTACGTAAACCTTTACGTAGACTACGGCAAAAATAAGGGGAACGCTAGGGATGGCTGTGAATTTCTCCACGAATCTCGGGGAGGCCAAATGCCAACGCATTCGGCCCCCCGAAATTGTTGGTGAAATTCTCCACCACCACCCTGCCCCCCCCCCCGGGATGGGACTTACCTCTCTTGAATGTCCCTCTCGGCGGTGGGTCCCGGCGGTGTTTCGGCGGCATTTCGGCAGCGCCGCCATTACAAAATAAAGTAAAAAAAAACACCAAAAACACCCATGATAGGCTATGTAACGATTAACGTAGCCTATCACGGCTAGATTTCCAAAGTCACCCGTGATAGGCTATGTAACGATTTACGTAGCCTATCACGGCTGACTTTGGAAATCTAGCCGTGGTAGGCTACGTTAATCGTTACGTAGCCTATCACGGGTGTTTTTTTCACATTTTCTTTTGTATTTCGCGGCTGGGGAGACGGGGCACTTCTCCCCGGCCTGAAATTCGGCCAGGCGAGGCGGGGCGCCTCCCCCCCGCCTGAACTTTGGGGGGAGAACCGAAGCGCCTCCCCCCCACCGCGAAGCAAGCTGCGGGACCAGGTAAGTGACTTTCATACATCACTAGAACGCTATTTGCGTTCCCCTTATTTTCGTCATAGTCTACGTAAATGTTTATGTATACTACGCGTGCCAAAATAAGGAACGTAAATGGCGGCGCCCATGGGCGCCGCCATTTGTGTACGCGCTTTTTTTTTTTTTAAGTCAGCCGTGATAGGCTACGTAAACATTTACGTAGCCTATCACGGCTGACTGCAGGGACCCAAATGGCGGCGGCTATGGCCGCCGCCATTTGCGTCCCGGCAGGAGACGAGGTTGCGCAGCCGGAGGGACAGGGCGCCTCCCTCCCGGCCAGAATTTCGGCCGGAGGGACAGGACGCCTCCCCCCCGGCCAGAATTTCAGCGGGGAGTGACGGGGCGCCTCCCCGCACCCAGAATTTCAGGGGGAGGGATGGAGCACCTCCCCCCCACCGTGAAGCAAGCTGCAGGATCAGGTAAGGGACTTTCATCCATCCCTAATCCCATGGGATTTTACAGCACCAATTAATGGAGTCCAGCGCAATCACAGGGACATTAAGCCAGTTGATGGGCCTTTGGTCAGCTGATCAGGAAGGATATTCCCATTCCTTGGTCACTGTTCTGAACCCTTAGGTTAAATGAAAGGACTGGGCAGCAACCCCCAGGGCCCATAACAGAAAACTCACCTGAATCATGGACCATACTCTGCAAACCCATCCTGTCTCTCACCTCCCATTAAAAAGGTGCCCACTGCCAAGTCAAAAGGATCATAGGTCAATCTGCATCCCAATGGGTGCCCTCTAGGCACTATTGCGTAGGAAAATACTCTCGGATTCAGAACAGCCAAGGCCGCAAACAGGCATAGCATCTTGCATGCTGCACCTCCTCATCCATATTAATTTAACAAATGTACCTGCTGTAGGAAAATTTCTGAATCAGAGAAAGGTGGGACTAGGAAGAATCTGCATTCTCCTGCAACAGGACCACCCCAGCAATCAAGGGGGGGTCAGTTCAACTGGGAAGGGCCCTTTCTGGGTAGGGCTGCTGCCTGTGCCAGCCTTCCTGCCCCCTTTTATCCATACTAAGGCCCTGCAACCCTTAAACTTGGGGGCCACTGGGAGAAGAATATAATTTACTTCCTATTGAGCCTTCCTAGTACAATAAGCACACCTGGGTGTGGGAAACCCGTAAACAAAGCCCCCAGCAGAGGCAGGATACCCTGGAATGCAGGGGTCAAAGGCCAGTGTAATCCCTCTACAGAAAGTTCCTTGGGGAATACCAAGTAGGCTGTGTATGACACAATCTTGTCTCATCCTGTCCTGTCCACCATCCTCTGGCCTGGCTTATCCTTCAACATCTCTTCACAGAAAGGGGGAGAAGTACATCTACTAACTCACCCCCCCCCCGCCGCAACTTCTCTGGTAACTGATGGTAGATTAGCATCACATAGGTGATAGTGACGACAGTTGGAATTGAACTTTTATCAACCCTAACATACCAGACATCCCTCCCTTAGGTCGAGTGGGACTGTGCCAGTGGGTCAGGGCACACCCGCCCCTGCTATACCACTGCCCCATTATATGTGCCCTGGTGGAGCAGTTGCCTCAGTCCCAGGGCATGTAAGAATGTGACCCTTGTCACCTCATTCCTGAATTACTGTGGCAATGGCATAAATAGCCTAGCATGGGTCTGCCACTACAGACACCTGGGAGATGGCTGGTGTAGGGGGGGAAGAGTTGATCATGCAGGTACTAACTAGGGATGTACGAAACTCACTTACCTTTTCGTGGATTGATTTGCGGTGGGGGGGGAGGCTCTCCGTCCCTCCCCCCGGAATTCTTGACGGGGGGGGAGGCGATCCAGTCCTCCTCCTCGGAATCCTACCCGGCTGGCTCCGCTCCACGGTGGCTCCGTGAAGCAGCTGGCCAGGGCCGTCCGCAGCCTGAGTTCCGGCCGTGGACGGGCTGGTGCGGACGCAAATGGCGGCCACCGTAGCGGCCGCCATTTGCGTCCAGCCAGGCTGCCGTGATAGGCTACCTAAGTATTTACATAGCCTATCACGGCTAACCCCCCCAAAAAAACCCAGCATAAGCAAATGGCGGCGGCTATGGCGGCCGCCATTTGCGTTTCCTATTTTTCGACGTTCTAGCCTACATAAATACTTATGTAGGCTAGAACCGTGAAAAATAGGGAACTCAAATAGCATAGTGGGTGCTATTTGCGTTCCTTTTCTTTTCACCGTTCTAGCCTACGTAAATATTTACGTAGGCTATTACGGCGGAAAAAAAAGGAATGCAAATAGTGCCCACTACGCAATTTGCGTTCCCCTTTTTTTTGCCCTAATATCCTACGTAAATATTTATGTTGGCTAGAACGGCGAAAAATAGGGAATGCAAATGGCGACCACCGTAGCCGCCACCATCTGTGTACGCTGTTTTTTTGTGTTTTTTGGGGGGAGGGGGATTAGCTGTGATAGGCTACATAAATACTTACATAGCCTATCAGAGCTGCAAGGACAGCAATGGTGGCCGCAGCAGCCCGGCCGTGGCCAGCCAGGAAACCAGCCACTGGAGCTGCGGCCACCAGAGCTGCCTCCGCCAGACCCGCCTCTGCTGGAGCCACCACCGGCGGAACCGCCGCATCCACCCCAGGTAAATTCCGTCCCGGGGGGATTCCGCAGGGGCCAGGGGGGCAGAAGGCCATCTGCCACAGATTCCAGTGAGAATCCACTGGAATCCGTGGAATCCACTGGAATCTGTTGTGGAATTCTCTGCCATCCCCAGTACTAACACTGAAGTTGACTGTCAGCATGGAAACTGAGCCCATAGAACCTCAGATTTAAAGATTTACGTAGGCTAAAACAGGGAATCAAAAAGGGACGCAAATAGCGCCCGCTACTCTATTTGCATTCCCCTTTATTTTCGCCATCATAGTCTACATAAATATTTACGTAGATTAAGACGGCCAAAAAGAAGGAATGCAAATGGCGGTGGCTGTAGCCACCGCCATTTGCGTACGCGTTTTTGTTTTTTTTTTAACCCAGAGCCCTCCGCGGCCAGAAATCCAGCTGCGGACGGCTCTGGCCTGGCCGGGCCAGGCCTGGCCGGCTGCTCCATGGAGCTGCCACGGAGCACAGCCGGCCGATCGAGGATTCCGGGGGGAGGAACGGAGCACCTCCCCCCCTGGCCAGGATTCCGGGAGGAGGGACGGAACGCCTCTCCCCCCACCATCAACATAATCCGTGAAAGGTAAGACACTTTCGTACATCCCTACAAGACCCAAGGCCGAGCCATGCTGGAAGAAACTTCAGGACAGCTGGAGCTGAGATACCTGCAACCGGGGTAGGTGGCATCACCCCACCCATTGGAGCCTGCGGTGTCGTAGGCGTAGTGCTTTCCTCAACTAGGAGGGCTGGTCCTGAACACAGAAATAGGATGTGAGTATGTTGGCTATACTGAAATGAAAACTTCCACATTTTTTTCCTTCCCCACCCCTTCTTAAAAAACAGGCCCTCATTAGTGAGCTGCTTGGGATGAATCCCCTTGGCCTGTAAACTGTCAGGCCGTTGAAGGGACCCTAATAGGGGTGGGCTGGTCACTTATCTGGCTCTGTTCAGGGGATCTGCAGTGGGGGAAGGCAATCCTTCCCTCCCCCCGGAATCCTCCCTGGCTGGCTCCGCTCTGTGGCGAGTACACAGAGCCACCAGCCGGGGCTGCCCGCAGCCGGACCTCCATCCACTGCTGGGCTGTGGCCGCAAATGGCAGCTGCCGTAGCGGCCGCCATTTGCATCCCTGCATTGCCGTGATACATTATGTATATATTTATGTAGCCTATCACAGCAAAGAGCAGGGACGCAAATGGCATAGCGGCCGCCATTTGTGTCCCTGCTCTTTGCTGTGATAGGCTAT
The DNA here is from genome assembly GCF_057233095.1 of Heloderma suspectum. Classification (NCBI taxonomy): domain Eukaryota; kingdom Metazoa; phylum Chordata; class Lepidosauria; order Squamata; family Helodermatidae; genus Heloderma; species Heloderma suspectum. The sequence goes on from NC_139462.1 coordinate 211,418,249, forward strand.
ATAAATACATACGTAACCTATCACAGCGACGCAGGGATGTAGATGGAGTAGCGGCCGCCATTTGCATCTCTGGGTTAGCCGTGATAGGCTATGTAAATACATATGCAGCCTATCATGGCTAACGTAGCCTGACCTGATCTGTCCCTGCTTAGCTTCAGTAAGGCTTTGGACCATGGTCTTCAGCATGGAAAAATAAGACCTCAGTTCCATGCTGCCTCCCCACGGAAAGGAGACCCTCCATGTCAGTCTGAAAAAAAGAGTGGGGAGGGAAACCCTGGGGGTGGGAATGGAGGGAAGCAACCCTTTGAATTGTCCCTCCCAGCCTCCCTGGAGCCCCACCAAACCTTGGGCCAGCCGGCCCTAGTAGAATAAACTTTTCTCCTGTCGCTCGCTCCCACCACGCAGCCTCTGCGCAGCCTCCTGCCAACGAAGCTGTCAACCCTCAGGGAGGGAAAACCTCCTCCCCTGGCATCCGGAGCACCACCATGGCTGAAACCAGCCTATTCCCATCCTGGGAGGAGGCGCGCTGTCGAAAGTCTCCATGCCCCCGGTTTGGCCACTGCCGCTGCACCGCTCTCCTTAGGGCTGTGCCAGTCAGCTGCAGAGGCGCATGGCACCTGCCCTGCAGCCATGTGTCAATGAAGCATTTGGGAGGGGCTAAAAGAGGCCACTCCGTCCCCTCCCACCTCTGGTGGCCCCACTGCCGAGCAGCCAATGGCTGCCAGGCACGTCTCCTCTCCCCCCCCCCGCCCGCAATCCTCCCCCCCGCCCATGACCAGGCAAGCCGGACACGGGCTGGGGCACTTTCAAGAGCACATTTTTCAAAAATATGCATTTTTTAATGTGATGGCAAGTTTGGCAATGTCCAAGTGTAACAGTTTTCTTCAGGGTCTCTAAGGGGACTCACAGCAAGGGCTTTGTACAGGGACAATTAACAGATATTTTAATATCTTAATTGAAAACAGTAATAATGCGCGTGTAGTATTTTTTCATGCATAACCATACACTTCTCACCAAAACAATAAAACAGAGCACAGCGCTCCCATCATTCTGTCTTCCGTTCAGCTTGAGTCCACAACAAAAATATAAATAAAACTCCTCTCTGAAGCTTGTTTTGGTTTGGTTTGGTTTGGTTTGGTTTTTTCCTGATGGCTGAAGAAGGAAAACAGTCTCTATTGCGTTCACTGCAGGTCCTCAGCAATCTTCTGAAAATTGGATCCGGATCCAGCAACACGGGAACTTTGTTGAACAGCCTTTTATAAAAACACACACACAAAAACAAACAAGGAACTCATAGTGTTTGTAAAAGAAAATCATGACTCTTTAAAAAAAAAATCAAAAGGAAACCTCCCGACTAACCTGTCTTACAGGAAGGAGAAAACAAGCTTCTTCTACACACCAGTTCTGGTAACTCCTAAAATGGTGGCCACTCTCTAACTCACTCCTTTACTGAGCACGTGCAGGAATATTCCTTCAGAACTCTTGAAGGAAAATATATCAGTGGGTTACACAAGCTTTTTCAGGAAATTGCACTTGCATTTATGCTCACATTTTGGGTTGTAAATAGGACAAGTTCTGATGTTTTGTGAACAGCCAATCACCATAAAGGTGCCTTGGGGGCTCACCGAGTCATCCTTACCTGCTAACCTCCTTCTCATCCCAGTTAGGGAAGGCTGGAACCCCCCGTACCTGTGCTGTGCTTTGCCTGCTGAACCCCTGCTACTTACCTGACTCAGTGAGCAGCACAGGGTGAGCCAATGGGTCCACTGGGTGGGGGCTTGGCAGTGGTGAGGGGTGTCCGTTTGTTTGGCTGCTGGCCCAATCTCCATGCAAGCCTCATTTTAGCATGAGATGGGGACTCTGTGTTTTTCTTAGATATACTTCAGTGAACAATGGTGACGGTGAGGGGCCATTTCAACCATATTAGAGGCACTAAAATGGGGCTTGCATGGAGACTGTGTGGCTGCTGTAAGTCCTGGTCTCTTGCATGGCATGGGGGAGTGGCGTTTGCCAAAACAGATTTGGGGGCACGGATGGGGGGGCTGATTTGGTGGGTTCCCAGACCCAGCTGGGTGCTTGCGCTATCCCTAATCCCTGCCCAGGTGACCAATTCCCCTCTAACCCCAACCCCGAAGCCTCAGCACAGACTAGGCAAAAAGCTCTGCCCACTCAGTAGGGATGGGCGGATTCCCTACCTGTCGTTCTGGCCGGGAATCCACCCTTGGGGGAAGGCAATCTGTCCCTCCCCCCAGAATCCTAGCCAGCCAGCTTCATTCTGTGGTGATCCACAGAGCCGGCAGCTGGCTCCAGAGTGCCAGTGATACAGCCACCATTGCTGTATCGCTGGCTGAGGCTGTCTCTGGATGCAAATGGCGTCTGCTATGCCATTTGCTGCCGTAAAGCCCTTAGACTAAGCTAAATGCAGCCATAAATGGCTGCATTTAGCTTAAAGTAAGGGCTTTATGCCCTTCATGAATCATTGCCTTCTTGTGGCGAAGGGGCTTGCGTAACTCAGTGAAGCCATAAGCTATGCCGTGCAGGGCCACACAAGATGGACAGGTCATGGTGGACAGTTCTGACAAAATGTGGTCAACTGGAGAAGGAAATGGCAACCCACTCCACTATTCTTGCCAAGAAAACCCCATGGAACGTATCACAAGGCTAAAAGATATGACGCCAGAAGATGAGCCCCTCAGGTCAGAAGGTGTCCAATATACTACTGGGGAAGAGCAGAGGGAATTTCCAAGTAGCGCCAGAAAGAGTGAAGTGGCTGGGCCAAAGCTGAAAGGACACTCAGCTGTGGATGTGTCTGGTGGTGAAAAGAAAGCCTGATGCTGTAAAGAAGAATATTGTAGGGATGTCAGAGAATTCCGCCATGGATCTCGGTGAGGCCGAATGCCAGTGCATTCAACCCCCCGAACTTCGTGGTGGACCAGCCTGACATCCCTCACGCCCCGTGCGGATCCCCCTAGGGATGAGACTTACCTCGGGTGAATGTTCCGGATGGCGGCGGCTCCAGCGGCAGCTTCGGCGGCAGCAGCGGCGGCTGGTCTTCCAACCGGCTGCTGCCGCTGCCACCACAATTTGCAGTCTTTCCCCCCCATTCGTGATAGGCTATGTAAAGACTTACGTAGCCTATCACATCTGGGTAAAAAAAAAAAAGTACACAAATGGCAGCGGCTACGGCCGCCGCCATTTGCGTTACCTATTTTTGGTTGTCTTAGTCTATGTAAATATTTACGTAGACTAAGACAGCGAAACTAAGGGGAAACGCAAATAGCGGAACCCAGCGGAGCCAGGTAAGTGGGGTTTCGTACATCCCTAGAATATTGCTTGCATGGTGAAGATGATCTTAGGGTCTGGGCAGGCACATATGGTAGAAGGCAATGCTTCAGATAACCTGGCTAGGGATGGAGGAGAATTCCACCACGGATTTCAGGGAGGCCGAATGCACTGGCATTCGGCCCCCTGAAAACCGTGGCGGAATGGCCTGCCACCCCTCCACGCCCCTGCAGATCCTCCCGGGATGAAGCTTACCTGGGGTCGATGTTCCGGATGGCAGCAGCTCCAGAGGCGGCTTCGGTAGCATCAGTGGCTGGTCTTCCACCTGGCTGCTGCTGCCGCCATTTGCAGTCTGGTCTGTTTTTTTTTACATTGACATGATAGCAGGGATGGCAGAGAATTTCTCCACGAATGTTCGGGAGGCCAAGTGCTGACACATTCAGCCCCCCGAAATTGGTGGGGAAATTCTCCGCCAGCCCCCCGCCGCCCCGGGATGGGACTTACCTTCGGCGAATGTCCCTCTCGGCGGCGGGTCCCGGCGGCGGTTCGGCGGGGGCGGGGGCAGCAGCCAGTCTCCCGACCGGCTGCCGCCACCGCCGCCATTACAAAAAAAAAGTACAGTAAAAAAAAAACACACACACACCCGTGATAGGCTACGTGACGATTTACGTAGCCTATCACAGCTAGATTTCCAAAGTCAGCCATGATAGGCTACGTAAATCATCACGTAGCCTTAGGGTTGGCGGAGAATTTCTCCCCGAAACTTTGGGGGGCCAAGCACCAACGTGTTCGGCCCCCCGAACAAGTTTCGGGAGAAATCCTCCGAGCCCCCCCGCCCCCCGCACCCCCCCTGGGATGGGACTTACCTTCGCCGAATGTCCCTTCCGGCGGCAGGTCCGGCCGATGGTTTGGCGGGTGTTCAAGCAGGGCGGGAGCGGCAGCCGGTCTTTCGACCAGCTGCCGCCACTGCCATTGCAATAAAAGAAAAAGAAAAAAACGCCCCCTGATAGGCTACGTGACGATTCACATAGCCTATCACAGCTAGATTTGCAAAGTCAGCCGTGATAGGCTACGTCAATCGTCACGTAGCCTATCACGGGTGACTTAAAAAAAAAAAAAGTGTGTACGGATAATGGCGGCCCCCATAGGGAGCCGCCATTCCCGTTCCTTATTTGGTCGCTGTAGTCTACGTAAAGGTTTACATAGACTACGGCGAAAATAAGGGAACGCTATTTGCGTTGCCCTTATTTTCGCCGTAGTCTACATAAATCTTTACGTAGACTACCCCTGTCCAAATAAGGAACTCAAATGGCGGCGCCCATGGGGCGCCACCATTTGCGTACACGCTTTTTTTTTTTCAAAGTCACCCGTGATAGGCTACGTGACGATTTATGTAGCCTATCATGGCTGACTTTGGAAATCTAGCCGTGATAGGCTATGTAAATCATCACGTAGGCTATCACGGGTGTGTGTGTGTTTTTTATTGTACTTTTTTTTCGCAGCTGGGGAAACGGGGTGCTCCTCCCTGGCCTCAATTTCCCCAGCGAGGGATGGGGCACCTCCCCCCTCAGCCTGAATTTTGGCCGGGAGAACCGAAGCGCCTCCCCCCCACCTCAAAGCAAGCTGTGGGACAAGGTAAGTCCCTTTTGTCCATCCCTACGTGATAGGCTACATAAAGACTTACGTAGCCTATCACATCTGAGCAGGTAAAAAAAAAAAGCATACGCAAATGGCGGCGGCTATGGCCACCGCCATTTGCGTTCCTTATTTTTCACTGTCTTAGTCTACATAAATATTTACGTAGACTATTATGGCGAAAAGAAAGCGGAACGCAAATAGCGTAGTGGGCACTATTTGCATTCCCCTTTCTTTTCGCCGTAATAGTCTATGTAAATATTTACGTAGGCTAAGACGGCGAAAAAGGAGGAACGCAAATGGCAGTGGCCATAGCCACCGCCATTTGCGTACGCTTTTTTTTTTTTAACCTACCCAGACATGATAGGCTATGTAAATACTTACGTAGCCTATCATGGCTAAATACAGGGATGCAAATGGTGGTGGCTACGGCAGCCGCCATTTGCATTCCTGCAGGCTGTCCAGTGGCCAGATGTCTGGCTGTGGGCAGTCAGAGTTGGCCGGTGGCTCCGCGGCTTGGCTGCGGAGCGGAGCCAGCCGGGCAGGATTCCAGGGGGGGGGGAGGGATGGAGCGCCTCCCCCCCAGCGGAAACAGAACAGAACGGAAGGTAAGTGTTCCGTCCATCCCTAAACCTGGCCTCAAGCCATTAATGGCTCTGAATGTTAATACCACACTTTGAATCGGGCCTGGAAATGGACTGGCAGCCAGTGCAGCTGGAAAAGTACTGGGGTAATGTGATCTCATTGGCCATTCCCTGTTACCAATGTTGCTGCCCTATTTTGGACTAGATGAAGTTTCTGGAACATTTTCACAGGCAGCCCCACGTATAAACGCGTTGCAGTAATCCAGATGAGAGGTTATCTGAGCATGGATAACTGTAGCTAGGCTATCTCTGTCCAGAAAAGGGTGTAGTTGGTATACCAGCCTAAGCTGATTAAGAAATTTTGGAGAAAGTCTCATAGGCTGGGTCTGGGTTTCTTGAGCTTACCTTACTTGGGAGGTTGCTGAGGAGTGAGCATAAGTGTCCCATTTTCCATTGTACAATCATCTCTCTGGCCGCCTCTGGCCTCCTCATCCTCCTGCCCTTCAATGAAAGCCCAGTTTAAGGCACCTTGAGGTCATTCTTCCCATAGGGCTTTTTCAGATCAGGATGTGCAGCCAGCCTGGGGGGCTAGCTGTGATTAGGTAAGCTCAAAAACACCATGAAAATAAACTATAAAACATCCTGAATGAGGCAGAACAACGGAAGCCTCTTTCATGGGGGGAGAAGACTTTCAGGAAATTGGAGGACAGATTTTGGCGGAGTGCTAACAACTCCTCACCCTGGAGCTGGACACAACACTGCCCCCACCTACATTGCAGTGGATGCAAACTGGGGGCTGGCCTGCCAGGATAGCTGATGCTGTTGCAGCACGAACACCCCCAAAACCCTTATGAAAAAAGAAAGAAGCTGTGCTACAAGCCCTGCCAGTGGGGAGCCCTCCCTGGGAGAAACAGAAGAGAATTTTTCCTCCTCCGGGGGGGGGGGGAATCAGTGAAATGGTCTCCCAAATTTCTCTGCCCACAAGTAAGGTCGAGTATTTTGAGAGGACATTTGCGCACAGCGCTAATCTTGAGGCAACCAGGGCTAGAAGGCACTTTAAAAAGGGACACATTACTATGATCTTAGCATTTGAAGCAGGGCTGAGGAATCTAGGGCCTTCCAGATGTTTTGGACTCCAAATCCCAGGCAGTATAGCTGATGGTCAGAGCTGATGGAAGCTGTACTCCAAAAACATCTAGAGAGCAACAGGTTCTGCACTCCTGATTTAAAACATTGATGATGTTGATGATGACCCTTCTGCCTGGGCTAGAATGGCTGCAGGTGGAAGACACATTAGTGGTTGGGGAGGAGGGGGCAGGGACGCATGCTGGATTCGGGATGTATGAGAAGTTCACTTCAGTTCATTTTTTGATCCGGGTTTACCCAGTTCACACGGTTTGGATCTAAAACAGACTCAGACGTAGGGATGGCACAGGCACCAATTTCAGTCTGGGAGTCCAGCAGACTGCCTGTGTCCCTGGGCCATTCCTACTGAGCCCCTGCCCCCCGTTTGACCACCCCCCCCTGTGCTTGCTGAGTCACCTGCACTTGTGCCTGTAATCTTGCATATATCAGCAATTCACAGTGCCATTTTGCTTGTAAGTCTATATACACATTTTTGCGATCGCTGTGTTTTTTCACAACATGGTGCTCGCAGTGGAAGAGGATGGGGCCTGGGTAAATGTGGGTGGCTTGGTGAGCAGGCATGGGGTTCAAGTGTGGGTCTGGGTGAGCACGAGCAGGAGCAGGGGGTGGACGGGCACCCAGACAACCCAGAAGGGGGGGGTGCCCATCCATCCCTACGGAGATGTAATCTATTGTCGAAGTCTGTACATTTTTGCCTTGCAATATGATTTGCAGATCCCCAAAACTGTGTTCGACAGCATGCAAACATTTGAAAGATACATCTGAAATCATGCATACTTTTGAAAAATGTGCAGAAACATGCTTTAACCAACCAGAGAAGAAGGTGTACATTTCAAAGTTGCACACAATTGATGTATACATTTGGAAAAATATGCACAGAAATAAACACAGATTTTCATGTGAAAAGAAAAGAAAAGAAAACCAACAATGCTCCCAATCTGATACAAACTTGAGATGAAATTCAGAGAACTTTGGCTAGCTTGGGTTTTGCTGATTTGCACATCCTTAACTCCTCTTCATGGATCACTGCCTTGTTGTGGAAAAGGGGCTTGCATAACTCAGTGAAGCCATAAGCTATGCCGTGCAGGGCCACCCAAGACAGACAGGTCATGGCAGAGAGTTCTGACAAAATGTGGTCCACTGTAGAAGGAAATGGCAACCCACTCCAGTATTCTTGCCAAGAAAACCCCATGGAACGTATCACAAGGCTAAAAGAGATGACACCAGAAGATGAGCCCCTCAGGTCGGAAGGTGTCCAATATACTACTGGGGAAGAGCAGAGGGAATTTCCAAGTAGTGCCAGAAAGAGTGAAGCGGCTGGGCCAAAGCCGAAAGGACACTCAGCTGTGGATGTGTCTGGTGGTGAAACGGAAGTCCAATGCTGTAAAGAACAATATTGTTTAGGAACCTGGAATGTCAGATCAATGAATCAAGGTAAGCTGGAGGTGGTCAAACATGAGATGGCAAGACTGAACATTGACATCCTGGGAATCAGCGAACTAAAATGGACAGGCATGGGTGAATTTAATTCAGGTGACCATCATATCTACTACTGTGGGCAAGAATCCCTTAGAAGAAATGGAGTAGCACTCATAGTCAACAAAAGGGTGGGAAAAGCAGTACTGGGGTACAATCTCAAAAACAACAGAATGATCTCAGTACGAATCCAAGGCAAACCATTCAACATCACAGTAATTCAAGTCTATGCCCCAACCACTGAGGCTGAAGAAGCTGAGGTTGATTGGTTCTATGAAGACCTACAACACCTTCTAGAACTAACACCAAAAAAAGATGTCCTCTTCATCATAGGGGATTGGAATGCTAAAGGAGGAAGTCAAGAAATCACCGGGATAACAGGCAAGCATGGCCTTGGTATACAAAATGAAGCAGGACAAAGGCTAATAGAGTTTTGCCAAGAGAACACGCTGATCATAGCAAACACTCTTTTCCAACAGCACAAGAGGCAACTCTACACATGGACATCACCAGATGGTTAATATCGAAATCAGATTGATTATGTCCTTTGCAGCCAAAGATGGAGAAGCTTTATACAGTCAGTAAAAACAAGACCTGGAGCTGACTGTGGCTCATATCATGAGCTGCTTCTTGCAAAATTTTGGCTTTAATTGAAGAACGTAGGGAAAACCACTAAACCATTCAGGTATGACCTAAATCATACCCCTTATGAATATACAGTGGAGGTGAGGAATAGATTTCAGGGATTAGACCTGATAGACAGAGTGCCTGAGGAACTATGGACAGAGGTCCGTAACATTGTTCAGGAGGCAGCAACAAAATCCATCCCAAAGAAAAAGAAATGCAAGAAAGCCAAGTGGCTGTCTGATGAGGCTTTACAAGTAGCTGAGGAAAGAAGGGAAGCGAAAAGCAAGGGAGAAAGGGGAAGATCTATCCAACTGAATGCAGAGTTCCAAAGAATAGCAAGGAGAGACAAGAAGGCCTTCTTAAATGAACAATGCAAAGAAATTGAGGGAAAGACTAGAATGGGAAAGACTAGAGATCTTTTCAAGAAAATCGGAGATCTCAAGGGAACGTTTGTGCAAAGATGGGCATGAAGGACAAAGAAGGCAAGGACCTAACAGAAGCAGATGAGATTAAGAAGAGGTGGAAAGAATACACAGAAGAACTATACAGGAATGATCTGAATGTCCCTGATAACCATGACCATGATAGTGCACTCACTGAACTTGAGCCGGACATCCTCGAGAGTGAAGTCAAGTGGGCCTTAGGAAGCATTACTAACAATACAGCTGGTGGATATGACAGTATTCCAGCTGAGCTATTTAAAATCCTAAAAGAGGATGCTGTTAAAGTGTTGCACTCAATATGCCAACAAATTTGGAACACTCAACAGTGGCCACAAGACTGGAAAAGGTCAGTTTACATTCCAATTCCAAAGAAGGGCAATGCCAAAGAGTGTTCAAACTATCGCACAGTTGCGCTCATTTCACATGCCAGCAAGGTGATGCTCAAAATCCTACAAGCTAGGCTTCAGCATTATGTGAACCAAGAACTACCGGAAGTACAAGCTGGGTTTCGAAGAGGCAGAGGAACTAGAGGTCAAATTGCCAACATTCGCTGCATCGTGGAGAAAGCAAGAGAATTCCAGAAAAACGTCTATTTCTGCTTCATTGACTAGGCTAAAGCCTTTGATTGTGTGGATCACAACAAACTGTGGCAAATTCTTAAAGAGATGGGAGTACCAGACTACCTTACCTGTCTCCTGAGAAACCTGTATGAGGGTCAAGAAGCAACAGTAAGAACCGGACATGGAACAACCGAGTGGTTCAAAATTGGGAAAGGAGTACGACAAGGCTGCATATTGTCACCCTGCTTATTTAACTTATATGCAGAGTACATCATGAGAAATGCGGGGTTGGATGAATCACAGGTCAGAATTAAGATTGCCGGGAGAATTATCAACAGACTCAGATACACAGGCGATACCACCCTAATGGCAGAAAGCAAAGAGGATCTAAAGCCTCTTGTTGAGGGTGAAAGTGGAGAGTACAAAGGCTGGTTTGAAACTCAACATTAAAAAAACGAAGATCATGGCATCTGTCCCCATCACTTCTTGGCATATGGAAGGTTAAGAAATGGAAGCAGTGACAGGTTTTATTTTCTTGGGCTCCCAGATCACCGCAGACGGTGACTGTAGCCATGAAATTAAAAGACACTTGCTCCTTGGGATTAAAGCTATGGCAAACCTAGACAGCATAGTAAGAAGCAGAGACATCACCTTGCTGACAAAGGTCCGTATAATCAAAGCTGGTTTTCCCAGTAGTAATGTATGGCTGTGAAAGCTGGACTATAAGGAAGGCTGAGCGCTGAAGAATTGATGCTTTCGAACTGTGGTGCTGGAGAAGACTCTTATGAGTTCATATTCATTGCATCACCGATGCAATGAATATGAACTTGAGCACACTTTGGGAGAGAGTGGAGGACAGGAAGGCCTGGCGTGCTATGGTCCATGGGGTCATGAAAAGTCGGATATGACTTAGCAACTGAACAACAACAAAAGGGCTTTATGGCTGCAAATGGCATAGCAGATGCCATTTGCATCTATGGTTTTTCACGCGATAGGCTAGCCTATCGCGTGAAAAACCACAGATGCCAATTGTGTAGCAAACACCTTTTATGGCTGCATTTAGCTTAATCTAAGACCTTTACAGCCAAAAACGGCGTAGTGGATGCCATTTTTGTCTAGAGACAGCCTCAGCCAGCGATACGACAATGGCAGCCCTATCGCTAGCGACCAGGAGCCAGCAGCAGGGAGGATCCAGCTGGCAAGGACTTTGCAGGGAGGCGGAGGTAAACGATCTGTTCTTCCATGGACTCCAGAGGCCAGATTCTTTTGAATCTGGCCTCACTGGGGTCCGTGGAGGAATTCTCCAAGTTCCTTCCCACCCAGCCAACTTGCAGAAAAAATCCTATTTGATTCTGCAAAAGGAGTGACCGCTTAACTGACCTGAACTCAGGGAGGGAGGAAGTGGCACTAAAGTGGACACCACCATGAAAAGGGGGTGGAGCAGGTTTATACAGCTTATAACCACCAGCTCTGCCTCTCTACATCATTGCAGTTAGGAATGTGTTGTTGATGTTGTTGTTCAGTCGTTAAGTCATGTCCGACTCTTCGTGACCCCATGAACCATTGCACGCCAGGCCTTCCTGTCCTCCGCTCTCTCCTGGAGTGTGCTCAAATTCATATTCATTACATCGGTGATGCTATCTAGCCATCTCATCCTCTGCCATCCCCTTCTCCTTTTGCCTTCAATCTTTCCCAGCATCAGAGTCTTTTCCAGGAAGTTTTCTCCTCGTATTAGGTGGCCAAAATATTTGAGCTTCAGCTTCAGTATCTGTCCTTCCAATGAGCAGTCAGGGTTGATTTCCTTTAGGATTGACTGATTTGACCTCCTTGCAGTCCAGGGGACTCGTAAGCGTCTTCTCCAGCACCACAGTTCGAAAGCATCGATTCTTCAGCGCTCAGCCATATATAGCCATATATTCCTTATAGTCCAGCTCTCACAGCCATACATTGCTACTGGGAAAATCATAGCTTTGATTATACGAATCTTTGCCAGCAAGGTGATGTCTCTGCTTCTTCCTATGCTGTCTAGGTTTGCCATAGCTTTCCTCCCAAGGAGCAAGCGTCTTTTAATTTCATGGCTACAGTCACCGTCTGCGGTGATCTTGGAGCCCAAGAAAATAATTTAGTGGGGGTTTTTTACCTACCCAGATGTGATAGGCTATGTAAGTCTTTACGTAGCCTATCATGTCAATATAAAAAAAACAGACCAGACTGCAAATGGCGGCGGCGGCAGCCGGTCAGAAGACCAGCCGCCTCTGCCACCGAAGCCGCCGCTGGAGCTGCTGCTGTCCGGAACATCTGCCCCAGGTAAGCTTCGTCCCAAGGGGATCTGAGGGGGCATGGGGGGGTGGCAGGCTGTTCTGCCACGGTTTTCGGGGGGCCGAATGCCAGTGCATTCGGCCTCCCTGAAATCCATGGCGGAATTCTCTGCCATCCCTAGCCAGGTTATCTGAAGCATTGCCTCCTACCATCTGTGCCTGCCCAGACCCTAAGATCATCTTCAGGGGTCCTTCTCTGGGAGCCCCCACCAAAGGAAGTGGCTACCAGGAGGAGGGCCTTTTCTACCCTCCCCCCCCCCCGCTGTGGAATGAACTCCCTAGAGAGGTTCGCCTGGCACCTTGTGCTCCTTCCTGCCCCAGGTGAAGACCTTTTTATTCTCCCAGTTTTCAGCATTTTAGCTCCTTAATTGTTTAGTTCTGTTGTTTAAAAGCTGTATTTAAAATATCTGCATTGCTGCTAGGTTTTATTCCAGTTGTATTGTTATATTGTGGTTTTAAGCTTTTATATTGTTTTATGTTTCACTCTGTGGTTTTATTTTTTGTGAACCGCACAGAGGGCTTTGACTATTGGGAGGTATAGAAATGAAATAAATAAATGAAATCATTGAATTTCTTTTCAAAAGCAATTTCTCTTCTATCCAATTGAATGAGAATGGTAAAAAAAAAAATGTGGGAGAAATTTTTGGCACAGCACTGCTCAAGATAGGCTCCTGTTTTGGACTGGTAATGCCCTTTTCTGTACATGGGAAACAGGCAAAATAGTGTGCCCACACTCTTTTTACTCCTCCCTTCCTACGACCTTTTCTGCTGCCACCAGGTGGAAATTTTGTTTTTCTCTGCTGCCTCCACCAAACTCTCTTTAAAACTCCCCAGGTCTCAGTAATCTACTGTAAGTATTGGGAGGAGGGGTGCTATTAGATCTGGTGGGGAGGGTTACACAAAAAGAAAAGACCATGGCTGTCGGTACTGAAAACCATAGCAAGGTCCAGGAAAACTATCAGGTTGGCTCTCCTCCTGCATATTCCCCAGCATAAGTCATTCACCCGTGCAAGCAATGCTGTTTCTGTACCAAAACCAGGCCCATACCATGGTTTTGAAGTCAGATCTGACAGCCTGGTTTTTTTAGGACTGTGGAAATTAATCATGCCAAAGATTATAACTTATGGAAGATTAATATAAGTTGCCTTTGTTTTTAAAAAAGGAATATTTGTACCACCACCACCATCCTTTCCTACTACTGCTACTTCAGTTATGACGGCAACTACTACATTATTGAATTAAATTAAGAATGGCTCTGCTATTGGTCCCCCCACCCCACCATGGGAGCAAGATCAAGCTGTAACCTAAATGCAATTTTCATACTTCCAATGATAATGCTAAGTGATATGGCAGGACATCCATCACAAGTCAGTTCCTGGGCATATGCCACAAAGCTTTGAGAGTTAATATGCCAAGGAAAAAAAATCTATCCAGTAATATTGCTATGTCACTGCAGGACAAATGAGCTATGCTAATGCAGCTGAATGGAAATCTGATTGTTTTGACAGCAAATAATATTGCTGGAGAATGAATGTAAATGATTTTACTACCCGTATTTTACACATTCCACAAAGGACCATGCCAGCCCTTCTCCTACTCTTTTGCATGGATGAGCTATTGTGACCTAAAAATAAAATGTAGAGTGTGGTTTTCAAATTTGTATGCATTTACATAGAATACTACTACTAATAATAATAATACTAATAATAATAATAATATAAGATTTTTGTAAAGAGTTGCATAAAGTGGGACTATTTGTATTGTGGAAAACCCTGGGCCACAATTTGCAAATAATTGCAACACTCTACAAAATTTCACAAGGTCTTTGCTTAAAGGAAATCTCTGTCCTTCTGTACCCAGTATAGTGTGTGTGTGTGGGGGGGTCAATATGCTTTCTTTTTGAGAGTGAAATCCTATGCATGTTTAGACAGAACAAAAGTTGTACAATGCTGGGAGTTGTAGGACTTTTTTTCTCTCTAAACATGCATATGATTGCCTCCTTAAAAAAGAAAGCAGATTAGTCAGTAACTTAAGTCACTTGATGCAGAATGAAGACCACATGTCTATGTCAGTTAAGCCATGTCATTGCAAGTACAACAAAGCAGTTTCTCTCTGTTTCTCATTTCTCCAGTCTTAAGTTTGCTTCATCCAAACTTTGTGATCCTTCTTTCTTTTAAGTTCACATGAATATGTGTATTCGTTTCTCCTTATGTATATACAGTTTTGCCTAATATATAATTCTTTGCACATACTTTTCCTACAATAGAGCATAGTTAATGTTATTTTTACTCATGTACGCGTTATGTGCACATTTCCCTAATGCACACATTTTTGTACACATTTTTGATTAGAGAACTTTATTCCAAAATTTAAAGAAGAGTGAATTTCAAAGGGTAACTATGCTTTAGTTTGCATAGTTGTTCGAATGTGTGGACTTAGATAATGTTGGCATTAAAATGCGAACCAAACAAAATTATCCCCCATTCAGTGAAGGATGACTCATCACAGTAGACCATATATGTAGAAGCAAGTTATGATTGGATTGAGAACCAAGGTAGATGATACATAGAATTCTTGTATGCTTTTAGCAAGGCATGGAGACAAAATTTGTTAGGTTTGCACTTTAATAAGAATTGATCTCATTTATACATCCCACGCTAATACACAAATCAGAATGCAATCATCCTTCCATTTTCACATTTCTCTGACTTTTGAGATGCAGTTCTCCAATCAAAATGTGCATATTAACGTTGTACAAAAAACTAGATGATGAATACTCCTAGAACTATTTTGTTGATGCGTGTGTGTGTGCACATGCGCGCGCGTGCCTATCGACACAGCTGCATAAAAATTTGGACTGTCCTTGGGGGCAAGGCTATGGAGACTGTCATGAAGAGTGCCTGCACTTCAAATTTATCATTGCACCACTAGATATAATGAAGAACTGGAAGTGGGATATCTAATTGGATGGAACGGGATCAAACAGCTGGAACAGAGCATAATTGGAACTCAGTGAACAAGGACAGCCGTGTGGTCGCTTCCGCAAGAATCCTAAATTGTACTGAACAAAGGTCTGCTGAGTGTGAATTCCCCTGGGCCCTCAAAAGATAAAAGAAAAGAACATTTTGGCATGTGTAATGACAATTAATAGCAACCACTTGTGTGATCATGACAGTCCTGATCTACATTTCATAGCAAAACTAAATATTGTTGAATCATGAACTTTGAGCCATTGTTTCCATCAATCTGAAACCTGCATGGCTTAACCAAAGACCCTCTGAATCTTACATGGGAATTATAAAGATAAGCTGAGGATTTTATTTGTTTGCAATATGAATGTCAACATGTGTCACTGAAATGGTGTGCTGTTAATCCCATTTGGGGTGTGTATGGGGGATATCTTCTAAAACACGGCTGGGATTTTTAAGGAGCTAGCTCTTAACATTTAACACACTCATTCTCAAGGTATTAGGAGATCAGGTGATCTGTAAGCTAGTGGAGATATTCCATATATATTCCATTGTGAGCAGAGATGGGGAAATAAGGAGACTGACACAGGTTCTTGGGTTCAAATTGGGCCACATTTCTTGATACATCTGCAAAGGGGAAAACAGGATGCGCAACTGAACTGGGCCAGCCACTAGCTGTCCCTGACATGGGTGTGGCATTTGTGCCATGGAACTAAGAACCGTGATATAGCTCTGAATGTATATGTCAGGGTGGACACTGAGCCCATAGAATCCCAGAATAGTTCTGATTCTGAGGAAGAGGAGTTGCTCCTGGGAGAGGAGCGTGCTCCTCTTTCCCAGGGCCAACAGCTGACGGAGATTCCTCCCACCAGCATTCCTAGCTTAGATAGCAGTCCTGGGAGTGACAGAGCACGGGAAGCAGACTTGATGGATGCGCGACGCCGACGCAGAGAGCAGCGCTAAATGGAGGGCGCAGAAAGGAGGCGTAGTGCCCGGTTGGCGCGCAAACAACGGCTGCGCCCAGAGGATCCAAGGGAAAAGGGGAGGGACTCTCCCTAGCCCATAAGTTCAGGGTCTGCCAGTGATTCTCCTTCAAACGGGGACCAACTGTTCCAACGTAGGGCATAGGTACTCTGCTGCTCATATCTAGTTGCTAACAGTAGAGTTGTTAAGTTGTAAAAGAAGAATAAAGCTTTGAAAAGAATCCCTTTGTCGGTGTCTGGACTTGGCTACTGGATTAGACTGAGAGAGGCCTCCAAGGAGCCCTTGACAGTATATCACCAAACAAGCATTTAAAGTAGGCCCAATTTGAAACAGCCCCTCTCCCTAACTTTGCAGACCGATCTGATTTATACTATCCCATCACTGAGGGCAACCAAAGCTTTCTCATTTTCCTTACTTGGACTAGGACAGGGGACAGAACATATTACCTACTGGTGTTGTGACAAATAGGGATGGTGGAGAAATCCACCACAGACTCCAATGAGGCCGGATTCTTTAGACTCTGGCCCCCCAGAGTCCGTGGCAGAACAGATTACCCCCCCAGCACCCCGCAAAATTCTCTCCAGACAAACCCTACTGGCCACTGGCCGGTCCAGGTCCGTCCACTGCTGTCCGCTGCCCCGGTCTGCGGATGCAAATGGCATCCTGAGCAGCGGACGGCATTTGCATCCCTGCTTTAACCATTTGCATCCCTGCTTTAACCGTGATAGGCTACGTAAATATTTATGTAGACTATCATGGCAAAGAGCGGGGACTCAAATGGTGTCCACCATGCCGGACACCATTTGCATCCGCAGCCCAGCAGCAAATGGAAGTCCGGCTGCAGACGGGCCTAGCCGGCGGCTCTGCGAACTCACCGCAGAGCAGAACCAGCCAGGGAGCAATCCGGGGGGAGGGACGGATTGCCTTCCCCCCCCCATGGACACCCTGAACCTGGAACGGTAAGTGAGGTTCGTACACCCCTAGTGACAAATGACTTGCATCCACCACATTCCATCTCTAGGTGTGCATAATTCCACATGATGGATAGAGGCAGGATGTGGATGGGAAGGTGCCACCAGGGGCTTCCCTCCAGTAACAAAGAACATCTTCCAGGGTCAGGGAGGTCATGGGACCACAGCAGCATCGGGATGACTATTTACTGTTTGTTGGTTGGTTGGTTTATACCTGCCCTTGATACTCAAGGTATCCCAGGGCAGTGCACACAACATTAAAATGAACAAACTAACCTAATGTTGTTTTTTTAAAAAAAAATGCAGTCATACATTCAAAGACAAATTGAAACAACCACAAGCAAAGCAATCCAGAACTTAACAATGGATTCAATTTTAAAATGAATGAAAAGTGAATGAATGCTGGCTGGGGCGTGCTGGGAGTTGTAGGGCTTCTTTTCTGTCTAAATATCCATAGGATTGCACCATTAACTGTAAATGGTAAAATATTAGAATGTTAAAATGCTGGAGCCAGTAATGATGATGGTGGTGGTGGTGGTAGTGGTGATGCTGATGCTGATAATAATATGGCTCCTATAAGAAAAGAAAGTTGTTGCTAATCCCCTGCCTCCTGCTCCACTCCTGTCATGGCCCCAATCGCTCCCATGGATCATATATATATATATATATATATATATATATATATATATGTGTGTGTGTGTGTGTGTGTGTGTGTATGCTTAATTAACTTAAATGATGACAGTCTACTCCTGAATGTCCTTCCCACAAAACATTTTATGCAATCCGTGTGTATGTCATTATCATGCCATGCTTTGCACTCTCACTGACATCTCTGCAAGCTCTGCAAATCAAGGAACCATTTTGTGGTATGGTGAACCAGCAACACCCCTCCCATTTCTTGGCCGCAGAACTGGTGTCCAATCAGCTCTGAGGAAGGTGAGTGAACCAGGATTAGGGAGGCAAGGATATGTCAGCTGGGGCCATTGCGCTAGATATTTCGCCATGCATATTTTGAGTTGAGTATAAATCACTGTTTTAAGAAGGATAATCGGGGAATGTAATAAGTGTGGACAACAGCATGAATCTCACCCAATGTTTTGTGCCTTATAAGAGATACTGCTAACTCAACCTAACTGAGCCTCCCGCATGTAGGACCTTTGCCTTTTTCTTTCTTTCTTTTTACACAGAAGCCCATTTTGTTCAGCTGCCAAAGCATCAGCTGCTCAAATTACCACCATGAAGAAACATCAGTTAGCTTTTGTAATCATTATTTTGAACTCTGTGAATAACAGCTACATACAGCAGAGGGTCCCCGTGGTCCAGTGGACCATGTTTAATCAACCAACTTATTTAATCAAGTGACAGCCCTGACGTAAAGTACATCAGCAAAGGGATTTTTTTTAAAGGGCGTATTCACTATCCTCTGTAAGATGACACAAGACTGAGTCAGATGGACCTCCCAAGGCTGGGTATTCCGAAGCTGTGGTGCCACCATGGAGATGGCCCGTTCCTTATAGCTGTCTACCTAATTCCTGAAGGATGCAGCACATAGGCTCTAGAGCTAATGGCTTCACTCCACAGAAGATATGTGGGTAAAAAAAAGTTCATATGGGGAAATGTTTTGCCTTAAATAGTAATCTTATTGCTACAAAGCTGCCAAAGGTCAGTTGAGAAACTGGATGTTGATTGTGTAGTGCACTGCAGTTTTGCAGCCCACTTTGACTTTGACCCAAGAAAATCAGCTGAGATAACCCTCCAACCTCCATCCAATCTGGTCCTGTTATGTGGCCTAGCCCAGAGATCAGCTCTCATCTTCAGATCGCTCTCTGTAAAATTGGGGAGTATCTAGGAAAAGGTTCATAGCTTAATGACAGAACACATGTTTTCATTTATAAGATCTCAGGTTCAATCTCTGGCAATTCAACTTACACGTATCTTTAGTGGTGGGCTGGGAAAGGCATCTGTCCATGACTGTTCTTCCGCTTGAAGGCTTTCTCCACCCAGGTGGCTCACCTCTGGTATCAGAGCTGGTTTGGGGGTGGGGGTGGGAAAATAAAATTTATCAGTAGAGCATGGGGAGGTAAGGTAGGGGAAGGGATGAGTTTTTTCCAGTCTCCCACAGTCTAAGGTAGAACTCTGCCTCCACTTTATACCCAGATCAGCAGGGCTATGTTTAGCAAACACGCACACACACACACACACACACACACACGCACGCACTGGCATGGCCTTCAGAATTAAACAACCCAGTTTAGGATTTGCTTCTGTGCATTCCCACTGTAAACAATGGTTGTAGTGGGCTGTTTAGGTGATACTTATTCAAGCAGATATCCTTAATCCTGCAGGTGATCCAAGAACTTGGGTATGAAACCAGGATTACATCGCCCAGAAGGCAAGGTACTAGCATCTTCTTCTCATTCTATATTATTATTTGCACTTCCCTGAATTCTGTGAAGAATTCATGCCAAATAAATCTAATAAAAATCACACTCATCTCAGCTGCTAGGGGAGTTAGTGTTCCCTTTATATAATAGTGGTGCTTTGAGCATATTAAAGGCCAGACTATGAAGTAAGGGGTGTGTGTGTGTTGACTCTATCCTTTCCCTTTCTAGTAAAACAAGCAAACAAACACACACACAAAGGAAGGGAAAGGATGGGAAGGGAAGAGAAGAGAAAAGAGGGGGGCAGGGACTTAAAAGTGATGATACTACTGAGGACCCGGGGAGGATTAGCCAAGAGATCAGGGAAGAGGTGGAGAACTGAAACCTGCTTTGAGGGTGGGGTACAATCCAGAGGAATGAATTGTGGCCTTTTTTTCGAGTTCTAAAACACTGAGCACAAATGTGGGGCCCTCAGAGGCCTACGTGACTTACCCCAGGTGGCAGAGCTGGAGGCAGAGCTATAGCTGAAGCAGCAACAGTTGAGCCAGGCATTTCCAGAGATGGACATTAATGAGCTCCAAAGGGAGCTGTTAAGCAGTGGAGGCTGGTGGCTCTGATTTCAGTGGGGCTGGAAAACCATTCTGAATTTTATTCAGAACCAGCCAGAACTCTAAAGGAGCTATAGTAGGTGCTGAAACTATTTCTTTTTTTTGGGGGGGGGGCTAGTGTTCAGCACCTTGGATAGCTCCTTTAGTGTTCCGGCTGGTTTTGACTGAAACCCAGAATGGATTCACAGCCTCACCGAAATCAGAGACACCAGCCTCCACTGGTGTTAATCCAGCAATGTCCAGAAGAGACTGAGCACCTTGTATACTCACTGCCAGCCCTCTTTGTCCTCCTAGTCCTCAGCTGGGTCATTGTTTACAGCTGGATCTTCTCTTTCCTCATAAGTATAGCCCTTCTGGCAGCCCAACAGGTGGTCCTACAGTGACTCAGGGCTTCCCACGGGGTCTGCCGGCACCATCAGTCTGGAATCTGGATAACCAGGTGGCAAAGGGGAAGGATCATGGATCAAGACAGGACTCTGGTCCTTGACTGAGCCAGAAACCCTCCTCATGCGGAAGAGCTCCGGCCACACATGAACATCTTTGGAGAGCCATTTCCCATGCTGTCCAAATACATGGTTGGTAGGGAAGTGTTTCAGCCACAGTCCATGGCAGTGGCGGCTGGAGCTAACCCACAAGGGTCATGCATTCTTAAACATGTTGTGGGGCGGGGTGGGGGGAGGTCATGAGAACCATCCTAGTGAATTTCATAAATGAATGACGTGTTGCTGGAAGAACTGCTTTCTTTTGCCCACTATCCTGCAAATAAATATAATTGAATGACTCAGTTTTAGTCTTATGAGAGAATGTGAGTGATTTTATAAACCTCTACCATGTCAACTCTTTTTAGTACAAAAAGCTTATTCCCTGTCCACCTGCCCATCCTGCCTGCTGTCTACTTCTACACATACTCCATGGTTAGGATTGTCACAGGTGCCCCACTGGGCCCTGGAGGCTGGCAGGCTCCTCTGCACTCAGCCAAGCCATGGGGCTCTGATGGACCTGGCTGCTGAGTGCCCCAGAGCTTGGCAGCACCCAGGATGAGCTTGCCCCTTGCTGCTGGAACCACTGCTGCCTTCTTCCCCTCCCAGCTTGGCTACCGCAGTGGCAACAGCACCAGTGGGGCAGGAGGACAACAAGAGAGGCTTCCCTCTTGCCATCCTCCTGCCCCACTGATACCCCCACAGTAGGCAAGCTGGGAGGGAGAGATAAAGCCGTGCACTCCCTCCTCCTCCTCCTCCCATCCTGGCTACCATGGCTCCAGCAGCACTGGTGAGGTGGGAGGACTTACCAGGCTGATCCATCTGTGCTTGCCCTTCCTCACCTGTCCTCCTTAGCAGGCACCATTTTAGTTCAAGATTGGGGGCCCCTGTTTTTCGTAAGTCTATTGTTGTGGAAATGGCCCTTTAGGGCCACCGTTGTGTGCAACAATAGACTTACAAAAAAGAAGAGCCCCCATCTCGCACTAAAATGGTGGCAGCAAAGGAGGATAGACAGAGGAAAGATCCCCTTGAGCCAGGCTCGGGCACGAGCAGAAGGGTCACTGAGCCCTCCAGGGACTTGCACGGCCTGGCTCACCTGGGTGAACAGCAGTGGTGGCAGCTGGAGCACTGGCCAAGCACGGACAAAGTGGCATCCATCCATCCCTATCCATGGTATGTTGCTGTGACAAGCAGGCATTTGTAGCTGCTTCTTCTGCTAATAGTGCTCCACTTCTATTGACTCTACCCATGTTGACTTTGTGACTATCTGATATCATAAACAAAGTGCATGTGATAACAGCCTATCAGAGAAGGGTGCATTGTCACGTATGATGTTGTGATGCACAGAGGGGGGAAAAGAACATCATATTTAGGGATGTCAGAGAATTCCGCCATGGACTCCTGTGAGGCCGGATTCTTTAGAATCCGGCCCCCCAGAATCCGTGGCAGAACAGCCTCCCCCCTCCCCCCCCCACAGAATCCCCCCAGGACGGCGCTTACCTGACAGCTGATGAGGCGGCGGAGGCTCCGGCTGGTCACCTAGCTGGCCGCTGCCAGGCTGCTGCAGCCACAAATGGCGGCCATAGTAGGGGCCGACATTTGTGTGCTTGCAGTCAGCCGTGATAGAGCGTAGAGGCCACCATTTGCACCCCAGCTCTTTGCCGTGATAGCTTACATAAATATTTACATAGCCTATCATGGCTGACTGCAAGCACACAAAGGGTGGCCACTACGATGGCCGCCATTGTGGCTGCAGCAGCCCAGCCAGGGCCGGAACTCCAGCTGCAGCCGGCCCCGGCCGGTGGCTCCACAGAGCTGGTCCAGGGAGGATTACGGGGGGAGGGACAGAGCACCTCCCCCCCCACCGCCGATGCCCCAGAACGGATGGGTGAGTAGGATTCGTACATCCCTAATCATATTATGCACACCACTTTCCCAAGATGCATTTTGTTGACCTGCATGCATTCACACTGGGTAATACTTTGAACTCTCATCGTAATACAGAACTTTTGTCTGAGTTTTGTAACTTGGATTTGTAACTTGGCAAGCAAATTGCAAATGATCATGAGAGGTCAGTTTGTCCATCACTACTTTTCATTGCTCTAACCCAGGGGCATGCAACTTGTGTCCCTCCAGATGTTTTGGCCTACAACTCCCATCAGACCTAGCCAGCATAGACAATGGGGAAGGATCATGGGAACTGTTGTAGGTCACAACATTTGGAGACCTACAAGTTACCCACTCCTGCTCTAACCCAATCACTCCTGCTTAGCTGAAATCATTGTTTTGAGCACATGTTATAAAAAATACAAAGATGTATAATACTGATCTATGGACACTTCCTTGAAGAGAAAAAAAAAAAAGCTTACAGCTCAGCCTCATGCCAACATTTACCTTTAAATAACTTTCAGATTCATGGGTAAATGTGGTGATTTGAAAAAGAGGGGGAAATTCTGAGTCACAATTTTTAAACATAGATAATCAACTGCCTGAAAAATAAATGAGCAACTTCACTTGAAATAGTTCTTATGACAGCGTATCCGGCTTGGGACATCATATACTGCCTAGTTAGGGAGTCAGGAGTTTGAGTTACCAGCTCCAGCCCTTTCTAGGAATGCAATAATGGTTGGCATCTGCAAGGGCGGGGATGGGGGTGGAATAAAGAGGAGAGAAGTTTGCTCCAGTACTGTGTGATATTCACTTCTGAGTTACTCATGCATTTGTATCATTTTCCAAATAAGATGTTTGATATGTCAGCCAAGAGGAAGATGAATAGGTGGGCCTGCAAAAGTTCATCAGGGAGTGAAAAACTGGGTGAGGTGAACAGAGGGAGACTTGAACAGAGAAATGAGAGTACTGTAGTTCAGGCACAGGAGATTATGGTGAAGTATGTCTGAACATCAGAGGGGCATTTAGCAAAACTTAGACTCTCCAATCTGGCATCGAAATGGAAATTGTCAATATGATATTCCAACGTATCTGTACGAATTAGGGCCTATCCAAAACTGGCTTGCACAACATGGACAGTCAACAGGGGAGATGTACCTGGGCCTGGTTCTCTTCTGATACACCTTTCCAAACATTAAGCATATGCACATTAAGGTGTACATCTACAAAACCTAATGATGGTTTTGGTGTAATGTTCCCAACTTCATAACCCTTCGAGTGTTCAGCCCATACACCCCTTTCTCCCACTTCTCCTCCTCCCATTGTATGCCAACCTCTGGGTTGTTTAAACCAGAGTTCTCCGTTCCACCCATAATGGAGAACTCTGGTTAATGTTGGTTTACTGATCAGGATATTAAGCCAGGATCAGATTAATGAAGCACGATTGATGAAGCTGGGAATTCTGTTGTTATACTGGTATTCTAATCAGAGTATTAAACCAGGATCAGATCCAGATAAACCATGGTGTATTAAGCTGGGAAAGTTATGTCTGAACAAAGTGAGTGACCAAAGTAGCTGTTATGTTTCAGATGAATGGAAATGCTGTTGTCCTTCAATAAAACTTGGCTGCTGGCTTCTCTTAAAGCTATTCTTTCTTTTAGGACAACTTTTAAAAGAGTCTATCTCCTTTGGTTATGAGAAGATTGGAGACTCACAGTGTCTTTGCAATTATCTTCTTATTCACAAATGTACATGTTGAGTAGATATTGGGAGGGGAGAGAAATAAACTTGCAAGTTGGCAGTTCTAGATCCATCACAATATTAGCCCAGTCTGCTAAAGTGCTAAACCAGCTTCCCAGTCAGATGCAAACAGAAGATACTCAGTACTCCTGGCAGGCATATCCCCAAGCACCATATGGGCCAATCGGCCTCAGCCTCCCAGCAGTGAGAATGAGTACATTCCAAGGTGGCTTTTGCTGAAAAGCATCCTAAGGGTCAATTCAATTGTCCATTGTCCAATGATTCAGCCACACCAAGGAGAGAGAGAAAGGCAACGAGAGAGATTTTGCAGAATAAGACAGCATAAAGGACAACAAAGTAACCATTTCCCTTGATTCCATACTTTCTCAGCAAAAGGAAAGTGAGGAGATGAAGGAGCCCTCCTCGTCTCCCTAGCTTATCCAATTTCTTTGTCTTTTTGCCTTCCTCAAACCATGCTGCAGGCGAGAGAAAAGAACAACCTTGAAAATTGAAGGAGTGAACTTTGCTGCCCAGAAGAGAAACCCTAACCCATAATGCAGTTCTTCCCACCTGTCATGGTCCCGGGTATCATGCCTCCACTGGAGGAATCATCCTCAGAGATTGAATTTTCAGAGCCAGCCATCCCTGGGAACAGATCATCTCCAAGGACCCTAGTACTACCCAAGATGACTCTGAGCCCTCAGAGATTATGTCTTCAGATCTGCCTGTTCAAGAGGTAGAGGGCTCAGCTTCTGAGACAGGGGGAGATGTTGAGCCACCACCTAGCCCCTGAGAATGCTGGTGCCTTAAAATTTAGGCTAGGGTGGTGGCCAGGCAAAGGGCACTTGCTGGAGAGGGCTCTGTATGAGTAAATAACTCCTCGTGACTAGGGCCTTCTCATGAGAAGGACTTCTTATGCCATTCTGTCATGTGATACAGCTAAGTCCTGGGTGGGGCTCTGGATATACCAGGATATAAGCCTTCAGTTTAGATCTGCTGCTTTCTGGGAAAGCATCTTTGAACATCTTTCTATCAGTTCCAGTGCCTTGAACCCCTTGCTTTCCTGACTGTGCTTCATGACTGATTCTCTGTTCTGCTAACCTCTGGACTCTTGCTAGACTTTTGTCTTTGGACTGTGCTTGTGTTGGACTGGCAACCTGTGTTTTGACCTTGTCTACACCTCAGCCCTTCTCTTGGAACTCTCCCCGACTGGTAATAGAGCCTGTTTACAGACTTCTCCTGCTTTGAACTGCCCTCTTGCTGGATGGATACAATCATGCTTGAACTTTTTGCCTGTTTGCTCTGTTGCTATCAGATTTGCCTTATGGTTGCCCCTAGAGAGTCTGACCGAGCCATAGGAGGACACCACCTTGCACTGGTGAACAGCCAATATCAGTGGTGCCATTACTCCAACATTACCTTTAGTAATCAAGGCAGCATATGGCTTACTAGGTAATAGAGCTGTAGATAAGTAACTCAGCAGTTTTCAGTTTTATAAGAAGGAAAATGCTGTTTAGTCAGGGATAGGAAGCCTCTGGACCATGGGCTGAATTTGGCCAACTTGTTTCCCTTCGTGGCCCTTCTCCCAGATCCCACCCTCTCCCAGTAGTAGAGACAGGCAGCTTTTCTCTAGCACTGGGAGAGGAAATCCCACTCTGATTTCCGGTCATTGAAGACATGGTTGTCTTAAAGGATTATCTAGTAGAGAAGTTTGGTTCCTCTTCTCCAAATTTAAAATGACTAACTCCAGTTCACCCGGAGTTTGAGGATAGACTCCACTTGATCCGTACTTTTCAATCCTGCTTTGCTTCTACCAACAGAAGAGGAGAAGGAAGAGGAGGATTTGAAGAAGAATATTTTTTGTGTCATCGTTAAAATCCATAAATGAGATAATGAACCATCACCGACACCTTTCTCCACCTCCCTCCAGTTGTTATTAAAATAAGAGAGGTCTTAAAAACCAGGGTGTATCTTCACAGTGTTCTGTTTTCAAAGAAAGAGGCAACTTGTCTCCCTGGCAGCTGAACTTGGCCTAAATGTCTGCCAGACATTGAATCAGTTTTCTTAAATAGACATAGAAATGTGGTTGTTAAGAAATGGCTGATCTGCTTATACCAGATGAACAGGGAGTGACTGTTCTATAGGTAGGGCTATGCCAAATATTTGTGGGGAATGGTTTTAAAACCTGCAGAAAAACAAACACATTTATAAATTGTGATGAGGAAGCATTACATATGGTCTGCATTTTTAATTCACACTTTTCAGACTAATAAGTGGATGAGCACAGCTATGCTCCAAATTGTGCATTTCTCCAAATATTTCAATGTGTGTTTTGGCTCACAAAGTGTGTGCAAAAAATGCAATTTTTTGAAATTATATTAGGGAAATGTTGACTACAAACATGCATATATCAGGGGCAGCTGCATACAAAATGTGTACATTAGGGAAAATTGCATACAGTAATGAAAGTGAATTATCATACTGTTTTAAAATTCACAAAATGATGGTGGAAACTGGATCCAACAGACCTATGATTGAATATATACAAACTTGGCATAGACTGGAAATAGATGGACTGATCCATCCATACTTACAAGGATTAGTGATACGACTAGGAATGTATGAGAATTTTGGTTCAGTTCACAAATCATCCAGACTTGCCTTGTTTGCAACCATAAACATAAACATGAACAGGAACACATTTTTTTTAAAAAAAGTACTCACATATTCCTGAACTTTCGATCACGTTAAAAAAATGTGGATTTTTTTTAAACATAGGCGCAGTTTAAAATATGAATTTTTCAAAAGGTGTGCATTTTAGTCAATGGGGGAAATGCACAGTGTTTAAAACACACAGAGAAATGTGAATTTCCCCCCTTCAAAATGTACACTTTCCCCATTCAGACAAAAATAAAAATGGGTCGCAGATGAAATTGAAAACAGGAGTGAAACAAGCCAAAGGGAGTTCAGAGAAGTTGTTGAGGTTGAGTTTCCCTAGATAGGACTGAAGTGGTCTGAACAGACTGCTTCCCATCCATACTTGCCTGCTGTCAAAGATCTCCTAAATGGTGGCAAGAATGGGGTTGGTGGTAGAGTCTGCTTGGGGGCTTGAGCTTAGCAGATTACCACCAGCTGGGCCCCCCAGGCTGGAGTCTGCAGACCAGGCTCACACCAAGTTGGGCAAGGGCCGCAGTCCCTGTTGCTCAGGGAGCCGCCGTTCTGCACAAAATGGTGGCTCAGACTTTTCTGTAAAGGGAGATTTGATGTAAATTGTGGCTGTAAAGAGGACCTTTTACACAACGGTACAGGCATAACTGGTTTATTTAGACCATTCATGCCTGTAATATTGTGCAAATGGGCCTCTTTACAGATGTCATTTACATAAAATCAGCCTTTGTTGAAAAGGCTGAGCCCCCATTTTGTGCAGAATGGCAGCTTGGCAGAAGAGCAGGACACTGGGTGCTGCTTACCAGGTGCCCATAGACTGGCTGGCAGCTTGCCACATGTGGCAAGCAGATTGAGCAGCCAGCAGGGATCTGACAAATGCTGTGCAACATAGACAGGGGTAAGTTTGCCCATCCCTAGGCAAGAAGGTTCATGACATGGGCTTCCACAGCTTATGTGTGAAGTAACTGAAATTGAAGCATGGAACACGTGCTAGGACTGCAGATGCTATCACTTATGCCTCTATCTGTTAGCAGTAGCTTCTGTAAATAAGATCTTGCAGATCTGCATGACGAGATTACCCAGCAAACAGGACAATGTTGCTTTGCGACTCATGGTGTGGGTGACATTGTCAAATGTTGATCAACAAAACTGTTGAAAGAGGCAGGTTGACACAGTGAATCAAATATCCCAGAGCAAACACGATGAAATATCACACAGCGAACATGGCATCACCATATCCAATGCTATGCAATTAAATACATGGGGGTGAACAAGAATTTGAGGGAGGATGCTTAAGGGTGGCTCAGAGCCAGTGTGGTGCAGTGGCTAGAGTGTTGGACTGGGAGCTGGGAGATCCGGGTTCTAGTCCCCACTCAGCCATGGAAGCTCACTGGGTGACTTTGGGCCAGTCACAGACTCTCAGCCCAACCTACCTCACAGGCTTGTTGTGAGGCTAAAATGGAGAGAAGGAGGATTATGTACACCACCTCAGGTTCCTTAAGGAGGAAAAAAGGCAGGATATAAATGAAATACATACATACATACATACTTCAGCAAGTGCTTTCCACATCAGCACACACAAAAATGGAATGAAAAGTGCTTGAGTAAGTTTAGCTTTGCATCATCAGGAGAATACTTACATATATATTTTGGACTTTACAGTGGTTTCCCTGTATAACCACTTTGGGATTTGTTTCAAATGAGAAGCAGTCTATAAATACTGTTCATAAATAATAATAGTCTATCAGCATGAGTAGACTGAAATACTGGATCCAAATTACACCACCCTTTCCTGAAGCTAAGAAGACTCTGAAAGGTACAGAAAGTTGGGAAAGTGTCTTTCTCACTCTAAAAGGAACGCAAGTAGATCTTTTTTTGGATTTTTTTTTTTTAAAAAAATGTGCACTTTTGCGCACATTTTCACAATTTTTATACCCATCCACCCATTGTGTTTTTGTGTATTTCTGAAATGTATATATCTTTCTTTGTGACTTTTCAAATGTGCAGATTTCATTAGATGTGCATTTTGTTCCGTTGCTTGGGATGCATCACAAGTCTGGTTATGTACAGATTTTGAAATGCAAAATGGGTGTGGTCTGCATGCATTTCTGTGTGATGTGAATTCGAGAAATCCAAGAAAAAATCAGATGGAGCAGATTTCTCACACATCCCTACTTTGAAGAAGGCACTGCTTTTTATGAATCTGTGAATATTATCTGCAAATGTGTTACTGGTTTCAGATATTTATCCATGATGAATATGCAGGACACACAGCAGCATCCTATGTCTGTGTGCCATGCATGCACATGTATATACATCTATTTAGAGTTATCCAACTATCATCACAAATGAAACAGAACCATAGAAAAGAAACTCAGCCAGTAATCACAGAGCTGACTTTAAATTGCCCTAGTGGAGAGGCTAATGGACTTTAAATCATACTGAAATCAGTTACATCAGATTACAGACAAACATACCTTTTGTACTACGACATTTGAGAACTCATGAATAATAGGCTCATGTAATGAATGACTGACAAGAAAATACATGGCTGTCCTCAAATGCCATAAACAAACTAAATAACTAATACCAGATTTGATAGTTTCAATGGGACTCAGCTGAGCTGACTGTTCACATCATCAATGGGATAAGCCACCCCTAGTGCAGAGAATCGGGGCATCTGTTCTTGTGCCTTTCATAAGCTAAGGACCAAAGTAGATGTAACATGCAATGCATGGCTGCATGCAACATGTTTGGTCTTTTCTTCTAAGTAACAGCAGGATGAGGGAGGGGGGGTCAGGATCAAGACTGCAGTCTGCTGGGAAGATGCTTCATCCTTTCTCCCTTGCTGTGGTCACAATAAAAATTGCCCCCTTCCATAGCTGCTTTTAGTTCTGGATTGGAAACTTTCATTGAGGCCAATGGGGGCTTCCTTCCAAAGGCCAAAAGCAGGGGGGTATTTTCATGGGACCACAGCTAAAAATTTACAGATTTTGTTAAATACACTCCATCTGTGTTTTGCAGATTGCGGATTGCCAGGCGTCTTTTTTTCTTTTGTTTTGTTGACCACTCATTGATGGGATTGGATTTTCTTTAGGACTGTACAAGAGTTTTGTTCCACTTGCGCAAGTGCGCATTAGCACAAGTGTGCATTAGTGCTGATGCACACTTACACTCATGTGCATTAGCGCAAGTGCAAATTTGCGCAACCCCCCCAGTTAAAAAAATAAATAAAAAGAAGTCAGCAAGTCTGTGGAATCTGTGTAGCTCAGAAAAAGCTGGTCTGCTGTGGAATACGCAAGTCAGATTCATAGAAATCTAAAATTGTTTGAATTGACTGTAGATTTCTCCAATATCCCAAACCACAGCATGGGGCAGGTTAACTCCCTCCACCCTCAAGTGCTGAGGTCAAAATCATGATCACCTCCTGATTTATTTAGAAGAAAGAAGTAGAGTTCCATGATTTGGGCCAGGAGGTCACAGTTTTCAGCCTTGGGTGGTCCGGCAGTTCAGAGGCATCATGGATCCTCCAAGTCTTTATTGGCCATTCTAAGGAGTGAGATTTGCCATGTTAGGGCCTTAGAAGCTGGTTGTAGTTGTTTTCCTCCTTGGTGTGGGGACATCATTCCCTTCACTTGTTAACAGTTTTGGCTCATAGCAAAAAAGGCCCTTCAGGCTTTGGGCCTCAGGGCATTTAGCTTAGGTGCACAGTGCTTCCACACTGGGACAGGGTCCGTGGCAGCCAAGGCCAGACAGGATAGCACAATTGTGAGATGGTGTTTGGGGGCATTCACAGCTTGCATTCACCAGGGAAAGAATTAAGGGGAGTCATGTTACACTGTCATTGATTACCCGTGCTATGCTGAAAATTTTGATTCTTCCATTTGTCACCATTGGGGGTGAGGGGAGAGAATGAAAACTCTGGCAAGAGAAGCTGGGGAGGTGAGAATGTCAAGTAACTTTCTCCTTGGGGAAGAAGACAGGGTTTCTGCTTACCTTTTTAAGTGTGGGTAGTGGCTGAGGATCTAATTTCTCTTATTTATTTATTTATTAACTTTAAAAACACCCACCCACCCCCACACCTGCAGCTTTCCAGGACTCTTTAGAGAGAAGCTTCTCCAAACTGGCAGGTCTTTCTGAACTCCAAGGAGACCACGTGAACTTGCCCTCTCCTATAGGCTTCAGGAAGGGCTCTGGGGCTGCAGAAGCTCTGCAAAACAAGAACAAACAGGGCTTTCAGAGCTTTAGAAAAATTCTCTTCTTCCTTGCAGCAACTTAGAGCAAGCAACATTAGAGTGTTTTCTAAAGTTCCAAAAGTCCCATTTGTTCTTGTTTACAACAGCTTGGGACTCTTTGCAAAACTTCTGCAGCCTGTGGAATTGTTCCTGCAGGCCTATAGAAGAGGGATCAGTCATGTGGTCTCAAGGGAGTTCAAGAAGTGCTGCTGGGCTGGATCAGCCTATCTGTAAAGAATCTTGTGCTGGGGGCATTTTTCAAGTTAAAAAAAAGAACAAAGATCCTTCAGCCACCTCCCAAACTTAAAAAGGTATATGGAATAGGGACGGGCGGATTCCCTACCTGCTGGTCCGGCTGGGAATCCGCCCTGGGGGGAGGTGATCCATTCCTCCCCCCAGAATCCTGTTTGGACGGCTCTGCTCCACAGCACTTCTGCTGAGCCACCGTCTGGCTCCAAAGCGCCAGCGATATGGCTGCCATGCCGTATCGCTGGCTGAGGGGTATTGACTGTGGACTCAAATGGTGTTCAGGATGCCATTTGCGGCTGTAAAGGTCTTAGTTTAAGGTAAATGTAACTGTAAATGGCTGCATTTAGCTTAAACCAAGACTTTTATGGCCACAAATGGCATAGTGGATGCCATTTGCATCCCTGCTTTTTCATGTGATAGGCTACGCAAATATTTGCGTAGCCTATCACATGAAAAAAAGCAGGGATGCAAATGGCACCCAGGATGCCATTTGCAGCCTTAAGGTCTTAGTTTAAGCTAAATGCAGCCATTTATGGCTGCATTTTCCTTAAAGTAAGACCTCAAGGCCGCAAATGGCATCCTGGACAGCATTTGCATCCACGGTCAATCCCCTTCAGCCAGTGAGATGACATGGCAGCTGTATCACTGGCGCTCCAGAGCTGGAGGATCCAGCTGAAGAGGATTCCTCAGGGAGGTAGAGGTAAGTGTTCCATTCCACCTCAGACTCTAGGGGTTCGTGCTGGAATTCTCCACCATCCCTAATATGGAAACCCTGTCCCCCTCCCCAAGAAGAAAATTCTTCAAAATTCTCTCACTCCCTGTGAAAGTGACAGAAAAAAACAATGCCTTTTTCACAGGGACAGAAAAAAAAAAACAAAATAAGGGGCAGCATTCAGCACAGCACTTTTGTTTATAGCTGTTCTTTGGGCAGGTTGCTGGAAGAGTCTGGAGTAGGAACAGACAAGCCCATCTCTGTCTGGGGTGGGGGGAGCTCAATGAACTACCCCCCACTAGGGATGGACAAAAGTCCCTTACCTGGTCCCACAGCTTTTTTCGGGGGGGGGGAGGCGCTCCGTTTCTCCCCCCGAAATTCTTAGCGGGTGGGGAGGTGCCCCATCCCTCCCTGCCGAAATTCTGGCCGGGGGGGAGCGCCCCGCCTCTCCGGCCGCGAAAGAAAAAAGTAAAGTAAAAAAAACAAAAAACAAAGCCGTGATAGGCTACGTAAAGATTTACGTAGCCTATCACGGCTAGATTTTCAAAAAACACCATGATAGGCTATGTAAATCTTTACGTAGCCTATCACGTTTTTTTTTTTTTACTTTACTTGGAAATGGCAGTGGCAGCAGCCGGTCGGAAGACTAGCCACCGCCGCCGCCACCGAACCGCCGCCGGGACCCACTGCCGCGAGGGACATTCGCATGAGGTAAGTCCCATCCCAGGGGGGTGGCGGGGGGGGTGGCGGACCATTTCTTCACCAATTTCGGGGGGCCGAATGCGTTGGCATTCAGCCTCCTGGAGATTCGTGGAAAAATTCTCCGACATCCCTACCCCCCACCGCTCTCACAGCCCAGACCTGCTCAGCGACCTTCTCTGCTGGCCCTGGCGGCCCATGAGCTGCGCGAGCTGCCCCTCTTCCTTGTGCTGGCTTTCAAGGCCTGGCACAGGGAAAAAGGGCCTCAGCAGCCAGCCCCCAGCCTCTCACCCTGGCCTTCTCTAGAGGAAGCCCAGGCAAGAACGCTCAGGTGCCACCGTTGCCCTTCTCCCTCACACCAGTGGTCAAGGGCTGGTTTAGGGAAGGAGGGCCTCGGCGGCCAGCCCCCAGTCTCTTGCCCTGACCTCCAGTGGGGGGGGAGAAGAGGATAGGTGCCTCCTTCTTCCCTTCACCCACACCTGCTACAGCAGCAGCGGTGGCAAGGGACAAGCTGGTCATTTTCTGTAAGGAAATCCCTGTAGCAAGGATGGGGAAAGGAGGAGAGGCACTGCGTTCTTCCCCTCTCCTTGCTGAGGGAGTGGATGCCTGAGCTCTTGCCCAACTCAGCATGCCACAAGTCAGGCAAGAGCTCAGGTCCGTGAACTGGCACCCGGGGGCCAAACCAGCAACTTCTTGCCAGGCTTCAAGCCCCAACTGGATGCTCGCACCATCCCTAGACTGGAGCCCATGAAGGTCCTCATCTACAGCCATAGCATGTTGTTCTGGGCCAGCCAGAGGGTAGCCCAGTCATCTCTTGGCACACTGATGGGGATCAGCCAGATGGCCTCCATCCAGTGTGTTGTAGACATGTTAAAACTTCAGGTTATGTTGTTGTCTCATCAACACATTTCAGCCAGGCTTAGTTGTGGTCCCCCCACCCCACAGGTGTTGGTATTCCACCTGGGTGGGAATGATACGGGATGTAAAGGGAAGGCCCTGCTTTTTCAAGCTAGGATGGACTTTGAGACCATTTGGCAGATGTGGCTGGACACCTATATTTTTTGGTCCAACATATTGCCATGGCATACATAGAGAGACGGTTGGGACCCTCAAAGCTTAAATAGGGCTAGGAAAAAAAGTGAACAGGGAGATCAGGTTGGCTTTGCAGGATCGTTTCCACTGAGTGCTGCCGCATCCTGAAATTCTTCACTGGGCTGATGGTGTTTACCTTCAGATGTTGGTAACAACACCTTTCTGCAGGATCTGCATGTGTGGCTGTGCAATTTCATCCTGGGCAGGTGGGGATAGGGGCCCAAAGCAGAGCATCCACCATTGGCAGGGATGTACAGGGAATTTAGCAGATAAGCAGGGATTGGTGAGCACTCAAAGGCATGTTATAGTGACTGGGAAATCAGGAGGCCTGCAGCTCAGGGCTGTGCAACTCAAGAGCCAGGATACAGTCTGCCTTTGGAATGGATCTAGGGATGTTAGAGAATTCTGCCACAGATCCCGGGGGGGGGCGAATTCCAGTGAATTCAGCCCCCCAGAATCCATGGTGGAACAGAGCAACCTGCCCCACCACCCTGTGAAAGCCCCGCAAAACGGAGCCTACCTGGCTCCGGCTCCAGCAGTGGCAGCGGCTCCAGCTGCTGTGGATGCAAATGGTGTCCTGAGTAGGGGACACCATTTGCATCCCTATGGTAGCCCATGATAGGTTACGTAAATATTTATGTAGCCTATCATGGCTAAAGCAGGGACGCAAATGTAGGGTTGGCGGAGAATTTCTCCCCGAAACTTCAGGGGGCCGAGTGCCAACGTGTTCAGCCCCCCAAACAAGTTTCGGGGAGAAATTCTCTGAACCCCCCTGCACCCCGCACCCCCCCCCCGGGATGGGACTTGCCTTTCCTGAATGTCCCTCCCGGCGGTGGGTCCCGGCGGCGGTTCATCGGGTCTTCGTCAGGGGTGGGGGCGGCAGCTGATCTTTCGACCGGCTGCCACCGCCGCCATTCCAATAAAACTAAAAAAAAAAAACACGCCCCCATGATAGGCTACGTGACGATTAACGTAGCCTATCACGGCTATATTTGCAAAGTCAGCCATGATAGGCTACGTAAATCGTCACGTAGCCTATCATGGGTGACTTAAAAAAAAAAAGCGCGTATGGCTAATGGTGGCCCCCATAGGGAGCCGCCATTCCCGTTCCTTATTTGGTCGCTGTAGTCTACGTAAAGATTACGTAGACTACGGTGAAAATAAGGGCAACGCTATTTGCGTTGCCCTTATTTTCGCCGTAGTCTACGTAAAGATTTACGTAGACTACAGCGACCAAATAAGGAACGCGAATGGCGGCTCCCTATGGGGGCCGCCATTTGCGTACGTGCTTTTTTTTTTTTAAAGTCACCCGTGATAGGCTACGTGACGATTTACGTAGCCTATAATGGCTGACTTTGCAGATCTAGCCGTGATAGGCTACGTTAATCGTCACGTAGCCTATCACGGGGGCAGTTTTTTTTTTTAACTTTTAATTTCGCGGCCGGGCAAGGCGAGGCGCCTCCTCCCCGGCCTGAATTTCGGCCGGGTGAGGTGGGAAGCCTCCCCCCCAGCCTGAATTTCGGGGGGAGAGCAGCGAAGCGCCTCCCCCCCACCACAAAAAGCTGAGAGACCAGTTAAGTGGGTTTCGTGCACCCCTACGCAAATGGCATTCGCATTTTATGTGTTCCCCTTTTAGCCGTCATAGGCTACATAAATATTTACATAGCCTATCACGGAGAAAACGGAAATGCAAATGGCATAGGGGACGCCATTTGCGTTTCCACTTTAGCCGTGATAGGCTACGTAAATATTTATGTAGCCTATCACGGGCTACCATAGGGACGCAAATGGCGTCCCCTACTCAGGACGCCATTTGCGTCCGCAGCAGCCCGGCAGTGGTTGGAGGCCCCACTGCAGGTTGGCCTGGCTGGCAGCTCCATGGCCTGGCCATGGAGCGGAGCTGGCCGGACAGGATTCCAGGGGGGAGGAATG
This sequence comes from Heloderma suspectum, assembly GCF_057233095.1. Lineage (NCBI taxonomy): Eukaryota > Metazoa > Chordata > Lepidosauria > Squamata > Helodermatidae > Heloderma > Heloderma suspectum. The sequence goes on from NC_139462.1 coordinate 211,453,925, forward strand.
GATCGCCTCCCCCCCCATCGAGGATTTCAGGGGGAAGGATGTAGTGCCTTCCCCCCACCACGGATGTCCCTGGACGAAACCAGGTAAGTGTTTCATTCTGTCTCACCTACATGTAATTGTGAGGCACTGGATGGGGTGAACCTGGTAGGGCCCCCTTACACACATAGGTGTGGCCTACAAGAAGGGTCAGGTCAGAACCTGTCACTTTTCCAAGGTAGAGTTGCTTGCCCAACAATGCAGGCTAGTTGACTGCAGGTTCATTTCAGTTACATTCTTATTCCCACACTTCCACATGACAATCCTGGCTGGGGGGGAGGGGGGAGGGGTTTCCCTGGTTAAAATAAAAATGCCCTAGTTCACCCACGCTCTGAGGTCTGTCTTGTCATTATCTCTATTTCATTCTCCATCTGTTATACAGTTGGAGGCTAGGAGCACAAAGGAGGCAATGACTTTGATACACAGGATGAGATCAAATAGGAGTCTTACAGAGGCTCCTGGCTTCTTGGATGAATTTGGGCTGGCTAGTTCAGCATTACAAAAGCTTAACTTCCATGGGACAAACAGGTAGAGGTTCCCAGAACAAAAGAGACTTTGAGGGATAGCCAGGTGGTACTTTAACCTCCTGATTTACCTTGAAGGGAGAACACTTCAGGATTGGAAGATACTTTACAAAACATCTTAATACCTCTTCATGTAAGACAATCAATCCAACAAACAGGATACATTTGATATTACAATGACATAATCAGGGCTTCTTTTTCCAGGAATAGATACTTGTCATGTAGGGATTAGGGATGGCGGAGAATTCTGCCACGGATTTCAGTGAGGACAAATGCACTGGCATTCAGCCCCCCGAAACCTGTGGTGGAATGGCTTCCCACCCCCCACCACCCCGCAGAATCCCCCTGGGACGAAGCTTACCTGGGGCGGATGCTCCGGCGGTGGCGGCTCTGGCGGTGGCATCTCCGGCGGTGGCTCCAGCGGCGGCAGCAGCAGCGGCTGGTCTCTCAGCCAGCTGCTGCAGCTGCAAATGGTGGCCATCATAGTGGCTACCATTTGCATCCTTCCAGGCTGCCGTGATAGGCTACGTAAGTATTTACGTAGCCTATCACGGCAAAGAGCAGGGATGCAAACGATAGCTGCTATGCCGTTTGCGCCGCTGCTCTTTCTGTGATAGGCTACGTAAGTATTTACATAGCCTATCATGGTAAAGGCAGCCACGCAAATGGTGGACACTATGCCATTTGCCTGGCTGCCTTTACAATGATAGGCTATGTAAATACTTATGTAGCCTATCACGGAAAGAGCAGTGGTGCAAATGGTGTAGCGGCTGCCGTTTGCGTTCCTGCTCTTTGCCGTGATAGGCTACGTAAATACTTATGTAGCCTATCATGGCAGCCTGGCAGGATGCAAATGATGGCCATCATAGTGGCTCCGCGAAGCTGCCATGGAGCGGAGCCAGCCAAGGAGGATTCCGGGGGGAGGGACGGAGCACCTCCCCTCCACCGCGGATCCCTCATTGCAGAGCCAGATTCGTACATCCCTAGTAGGGATGTATGGATTTTGTTAAATCCATTCCATCTGCATTTTACAGATTGTCAAGCATCTTTCATTCCATCGTCTGCTCACTGATGGTAGGGATGTGTGAGAAATTCACTTCAGTACATTTTCATCAGGATTTACCCAGTTTGCACCTTCCATATGAAACAGACTGGGAATCTGGGATGCAATCTGCAGTCAAAGTTCATACATTTCTGAGTTTGCAATGTGATTTGTGGACCAAAAAAAATGTGTTTGGCAGCCTGTGTACATTTGAAAAAAATGCTTACTTTTGAAAAATGCACACACATATGCTTTAATAAATGGGAGAAGAATGTGCACAAAGATGTGCACAATTGATGCATACATTTGGAAACATATGCATGAAAATACACATGGTTTTTCATGCAAAAGAAATTAAAAATAAAGACCAATCTGATACAGACTCCAGTTGAAATGAAGAGCCAGTGTGGTGTAGTGGCAAGAGTGTTGGACTGGGAGTTGGAAGACCTGGGTTCTAGTCCCCACTCGGCCATGGAAGCTCACTGGGTGACTTTGGGCCAGTCACAGACTCTCAGCCCAACCCACCTCACAGGGTTGTTGTTGTGAGGATAAAATGGAGGAGGAGGAAGATTATGTACACCGTCTTGGGTTCCTTAAGGAGGAAAAAAGGCGGGATATAAATCTAATAAAAAAATAAATAAATTTGGAGAACTTCAGCAATCTCAGGTTTTGCAGATTTGCACATCCCCAATTGATGGAATTGGATTTCTTGAATTAGAATTTTGTCTGTTTGCAAACATGCACTTGTGCTCTGATGAACATTAGTGTTAATGTGCATTAGTTCAAGTGCATATTTGAAAAGGAATACAATCGTGCAAATCTGGTCTGCCGCAGAATCTGCTCATCAGATTCATAGAAATCCAACCTCATTTGAATCTGTTGCAGATTTCTCCAACATGCCTATCATCATGTGACTGGCTATCTTGCCCAGGGTGCCTAATTTTAGCTTTAGAATGTAACCACCACATCTCTTATCTTCTCAATGCAGATGTGCATCTATTAGTCTTATGCCCGCTTTTTGCTTAAAGAAATAACAATATGTCAACAGTGCTTCCTTATGGCCACCTCTCACCACCAAACTGAACTGATATATAAACTTTTCCGGGGGGGGGGGGAAGTCAGTTTCATCACAGCCAATAGATTTGCAGCAAGCCATTGAAATGAAGTCAGTTTTGTCTATGCACAAGTCAGCATTTCCTCTTTCTAAAACTTTTTGCCACTAAAATCCCATTATGCTAGAGTTGACAAAACACAAATCTCTAAGTAATCAGTTACACCCTCAGATTTCAATGGTAGCCAGGTATTAAATTTATTTGGAGTAAGCACACAAAAGGAAAGGGCTAAAAAGCAAAAGTATTATTCCCTGTGCTTCATTCCCATTCTTCAACTAGTGTTCAGTCTATGGTTGACACAACCCAGAATGAAGACAAAATGCACTCTAAATGGATTGAACTAAAGGCTGCCACTGTATTAATTAATTTATCTTGTCTGCAATGGAAAAGGTTATACAGGGTGCAATCCTATGGACACCATCACTATTCAGATACCATCAAACTGGGAGGCTTCCAAGCTTCCTATCCCCTGCTGGGCTGAAGACAGCAAGGCAGGAGGAGTGGTGGAGGTGATCTTTGCCTTCCCATCCTTCTGATCTCCTATAAGTTTTCCTAGATGGGCTTTTCAGCCTATCTAGTGAGAGCACTTTGGAGAGGGAAGGAAGTTGGCTACAGGAGGCTCAGGATAAATCATATACTGGCCTCTCTGGTCTCCTGCCCCCCCCGCCCCCTTCTCCAAGGTTGACTTTCTGACCTCAGAGAGGCAGCTGGTGCAGTTCTCTCTGCACCAGCTGTGAGTGGGTCAGGGTTCAGATCTCCAACTCCTCCTTCCAAGGTTGAAGTGCTGCCCCAACCTCAGAGTGGGGAATCGAAGCCATCCTAAGGATCCTGGGATGCTTGCCCAGGGATCATAGGATTGCTCTTTATAGTGTTTTATAAATTAGTATTAATTCCATTTGTACCCTGCTTTCCCAAAAAAAATTATGCCCAAAGCAGCATACATGAAGATGAACAAAGAAAACCAATCATCAATAAAGTTAAAAGGTACATAACACAATGTAAAAATCTACAATTAAGACCACTGAAAACAGCAGCCTTGGATTTTTAAATAGGGATGGATGGACTCGCTCAGGCCCGGCTTCATCAGCCTCTTGCCAAGCCGCCACCCATCCTTGATTACAGCATGGCGTGAGCTTTGTCACAGCCTGGCGAGCCCACTGACAAAGCCACAGGGCTCTCCATCCTCCCTAGCAAACTGCCATGGTGCACAACAAGGGCGGCTCGGGGGCTTCCAGGTAGGTAATGTTGCATAATTGGTGGCCGTAAGGAGGCCATCTACACAACATTACAAGTGTGAATGGAGCATTCACACCTGTATGGCCATCAATTACATAACATTGCCTACCTGGAAGCCCCCAAGCCACCCTTGTTGTGCACCATGGCAGCTTGCTAGGGACGATGGGCAGCTGCTGGGTGCTCACCAAGATGCAAGGTGCTGTGAGCACCCTACAGTTCAGAGTGGGGTGCTGGAGGGCAGGCGAGGGGGAGTCCATTGCACTCCACCCCACCTGTGGACTGTAATGACATCCCTAATTTAAAAGGGCAAACCACTAACAAACACGTTTTCAGAGCCCACCTAAATGTGGGCAGTTTGGACGTTAGGTGATGAACGTATGATCCATTCCAGTATCACTTGCAATTCAAGTTGAGATACCTTTCCTGGTTCCTGCCATGTCCTTTCTGTCTGGTAAATTGGGAGAGGGGCTAAAGAGAGCAGCGGGGGAAGCTGAGAGAGTAGAGGTGGCAAGGAACAGCAGCAGGAAGCCAGCAGGGGAGTGACGGAAGTCTAGAGGAAGAGCAGCGGGAAGCCAGCAGGGACTGGAGCAGCTGGGAGCAACCTGGAGGGTTGTGGACTTGTATGTCTGGACGGATGGGTCCTGCATGCATGTGAGAAAGAGAAAAAGAGGGAGAAAGGGTTGGAGGGGGGTTGGAGGAATCTTGAAAAAGAGTGAGTGTGATTTGCACCTGCAGTGAGGAGCAGAAGGGAGGGACATGTGCCTCTGCATGTATGTGTGCATATGCATGCATGCATGACAGATGCATGCATGCATGCATGACAGATGCATGGTGTGTGTGTGTGTGTGTGTGTGAGAGAGAGAGAGAGAGAGAGAGAGAGAGAGAGAGAGAGAGAGAGCACATCTATGGGTAGTAGTGATCCAGAATAAAAGAGAAACAAAGATGGTGGATGAGTTGGCTGCAGAGGGTAGGAGGGAGAAAAAGGGGTTGCCTTCTGTGAAATAGGTTTCTGCTGTTGCTGAAAGCATTGGGTTCAAACTTCAAAGGAGTTGTTTAGTGTGTTGGAGTTCAGACCCCACCTCTGCCTTGTAGTCAGTCCTAAGGACAGGTTGCTTGTCCTTTATGATAGCTACACCTCCCATGGCAAACCTTTTGTGGTGATGCCCAGGAGAGTTTCTCAAACTGCCAAATGTGTCTATGGGCTCAAAAACGGTGCCCACCTTTGGTCTAAGCAACTGATAGACTCCCTGAAGCCCTGAAGCTTCAGGACGCCCTGGAGCTTTTCATTCAGTTCTTCTTGCCATAGTGGTGGGTGACATGGCAATGCTCAGGGTGAGATGCAGCTTTGATGGTGGCATCTGCCTTCATTTGCTTCTGACGGCCAACCTGATGATAGATAGATCATTTATTTAAATGACTTATATATATGCTGCCTTGCCTTATATATGCTGCACAAAATGGTGTACAATAAATGGAGATCCCGTTGAGGTACATTTGAATAGTCAAATGCATAACAATCCAGGAGGTACCAAGTCTCAGGAGGCATTAGCATAACAAATTGTTAAAGAAGAAAGACAAACTGGAACAAATGAGTCTTCAGTGCATATTTGAAAGAGCCTTTTGTGGTTCCATAGGAAGAGAGTTCCATGACCTTATGGTGCCACCGCTGAGAAAGCCCTATCCCTTGTGGGTGCAAATGAACTCAACCATCCCTGAGGGAGCTTGAAGAGAGCCTCTGTAATTTATCTTAATAAATGGGCAGGTTAACATGGGTGAAGACAGTCCTTTAAATTCCTGTCAACTAGCTAAGATGATTGCAGTGCTACATCCCCTTTGGATTATGTCGCCTGTGTGTGTTGCTCATACCACATTTCTTCATCCAATGTGATTTTCTTCTTTAGTTTGCAACTGGAAGCATGTCAAATATGGTGGCTGAGTGACAAGGCATTCCTGGAGGAAATTGTGCAAGCGGCGGCATGTGGTCTCCTCCGTACAAAGGGAAAAGCCCTCACTTTGTTTATTTTTGCAGCACAGATGAGACGGGCAGCCCTGCGGAATCCCCATGAAAGAGAAAAAAGCATAACACAGTGTTCTCATACAGCAGTAAAGTGCAAATTCCTTTTATTGAGTGAAAAACAAGGACAGGCACAGCCTGCTAAGGAGGCTAAAGATGAGGTCAGCTGGAAATAATGGTCATGGGATGAGTCATTCTTAGTAATGGCAGAGTGAAAGAAAAAGGAAACCATAAAGAAGTAAGTCATAAGAAGTATGTGAATCTGTGTGTGCTTTTTTGGGGGGGGGGGAGGGGGTTAAAGGGAAGCTGAGACCTGAAGTAATTCCAGGTTTTGACCAAGAAAACTTAACAAGAAACCAAATCCAGCCTTCAACAAGGACCAAATTCCAACAGCTCTGGATTTCAGCCAAGTTGATATATGAAGGATTCCCTCCACCTCAGAGTGCTGGCAGGCAAGGGAGTCTTTAAGAGGAACAGGTTTTCTGATTGCTTTCCTGGGAGAGAACTGTGTTAGAAAATTAGGCCACAGACAGAAGTAACAGAAGACATATGATGGACGGCACTTGGAATGTTATATTTTTTACTGATTGATTGAGCAAGTGATTGACAGACTCCTTCATTTCTTCATTTGGATCAGTAACCCATCCCATCCCTGGGTCTCAAGGTGGTTGCAATTTAAACACACACACACACACACACAGAGAGAGATAGCAGATACTGATCAGACAAAATAAAATAAAGGGTCCCCAACTTTGTGGGGCTGTGGACACATTAGGAATGTTGAGTAAGTGCTGCAGGTGTTACAGAAAATGGCTGCTGTGATAGCCATGGCCAGTCACAAAATGGCTGGCATGATGGCGGTGACCAGTCACAAAATGGCTGCAGTGGAGGCATGAGATGGAGACCTTGGAAGTGGAGGAGAATCCTGTCACCAGTCCTGGTGGTTACAAGAGTCAGGAAAGTTTAAGGATGCTGATAGCCTTTCCAAGATCCTACCACTGGGACCAATGCCCCACTTGAGGAGGTTGTGCCATTGAATGGAGCTAAGCACCTGGACCTGTCCTATTCCCCTACTTTAGTCCCACCAAGATCACCCTCAGGACCCCAGTAACAAAGGCGGCAGAGCCCAAGATAAAGTGCCTTCTGGCAGTGTGTCAGATACCCTTGAGCCCTCATCATGAGGAGGAAGCCTGATCTGGATCTGGGCCTTACTGACAAGCCAGGAAGGGGTAGAGCATCTGCATTCCCTATAAAGCTGCTCAGTTGGAGACTAGTTTTTGCTGAAGCATTGTTCTCTCTGCTGAGCAGTTCCTCTGCTAGTCTGATCTTTGTGGTCCTTGAACTACAGAACTGTTCCTGATCAGGATTCAGGATGAGAGCCAAACTTCAAAGCAGGAATGGGACACATGGCCAGTCTCAAAATGGTAAGAATGTAAAATGTCAGCATTAGGAGGACTGTTAATGCATCAAGGAAAGCCAAGATATTAATCCGGCACATTGTATGGCTTCAGGGGCCAGTGGGGTTGCATTGATCCTGATTCTGCAACAAGAGGAAGAAAGGAGACTACAAGTGGACATAGAGCATCAAAATATTGGTCAACCCAACTTCTAAACCAAGGCAAATATCTTCTAAACTAGGCATACAGTATGAGCCAGTTGAGCCTAGCTAATCTCCATATATTTGTTACCTGTAATTGTATCAACATTAAATGTTGTCATTGTTCAGTTCCATGCATGATCTTGATGATGAGCTATGCCCTAAACCCAATCAGCCATGAACCTAACTGTTCTTCTTGCCTTTGTGCCAAGTCTTAGCAAAGTTATCCAAAGGATGTGCCCACCATTATTTATAAAAGTGTCTATGTGGGATAGGAAATGATAACAAGGATTCGATTAAGAAGGTAAGTCAGGAGAAGGAGCAAAATAAGTTTCTTCCTGAGCACCATTTGGTTACAAATGGTCTGGATATGCACTCCCCTTGGGGCAGAGACCTCCATGCAATAATTTCTCCAGATTATGCTGCTATAAGATGAAACTAGCATAATGGCAATGTAAGTGTTTCTGAAGGAGCTGCCAGTATATGTGTTACATCCAGCTTTCATGGTATTGTTTTCAGTATGAGTAAAGTTTTAAGAGGTTAGATATAAATGGATTCTATATGACATTGATACCAGTCATGCTTTCCATTCTTTTGGGTTTCTCCAGAAAACTATCATAATAATTGAGACTGAAATTATGTTTAACTGTTTTGAGTTTCCTGTATGAAAACTGCAAGTAGTCCCATAGGAAATGGATAATGACTGTGGTGTAACAGACTTGAGGGATTCCAACTTATGCGCTACAAAAAAAAAAAAAAAAAAAGACACTGGAAGAGAAATCTCACAGACCTGGATTTCTCATCTGGAGATCATATGATTATGGCCAAGTGGGAAAACATATGAACCCATGTGGTTATCAAATTTAATGGGGGAAATGTATCAACAAGCTTTCCAATTGCTGTGAGGGGGAGGGGGTGGATTAGTCTCTCTGACTTCCATGACCTTTCCCAGAGGGTTACTCAAATACCCGAAACCACAGAGATGTTAAAAATGCAGAGAGAGAGAGCGAGAGAGAGTATGATCACAGGTTATTATGAAGACTGCACATCATAAAATAGATATATACATTTTGGAGTTGCTGGTTTGTCTGTTTTTTAGGGTTTTTTTTAAATAAGTGTCTATGACCATTCCTAAACAGATCACTTTAATTTCAAATAGATTGCTGTGGAACAAAAGACAGTTATTGCATAGTGCAAAATGACACTTTTGTTTATTTTGTTAAAGGCATGCCTTGAACAGACATTGAAGAAAAGAAATAAACCAAATTTGCTTGATTGTCTGGAGATACGAGGCATTTTCTCTTGCTTTGACTCTCAGGGGCATGAAAATCATTGGTCTGGAATAACATAGAGATTCAGCTTCCGTTTCTTTCAATTTTTTGCAGTAAATATTATCAGCAACACTGAAATCTGATGGTCCCTGGGAGGGTATCCCAGGGGCCATAGGATCCTGCAGACAAAATCCACCCACAGAAGTCCTTCCTGGACAGTGGGACAGCGTTTCACTGTCATGGCTGCTTGGTTAGCAATGCTCCACCAGAGGTAAGAGCCATGAGGGTGTGTGGGGCATATTAGGAGCAGATGCCTCCAGAACAAGGGTCAGGGGACTACGCCCTAGAGCAGTTTTTATATTAGCAAAACTGGAGATTAGTTTTGAACAGTGCACTAGGTTAAAAAAATCAACAGAAGCCAAATGAGGTAGTGTTATCTAGTGGTTGGTGGGAAGGTAACCCTCAGAGAACAACGTTCTCTTTTCATGTGGTAGATACTTTGTCCAGTTATAAAACACGACTCCTAAATGGCTAAAGTAGGTATTTTCCAAGTTACACATACTGTATAACAACACAGACCAACATGTAGGGGTGGACGAAAGGCACTTACCTTTTGTCGAAGCTTGTTCGCGGTGGGGGGGAGGCTTCCCGCCTCGCCCCGGCCGAAATTCAGGCCGGGGAGGAGGCTTCCCGCCTCGCCCGGCTGCGAACTCTGTTGTTTTTTTTTATTAAAAAAAAATCCCCATGATAGCCTACGTGACGATTAACGTAGCCTATCACGGCTAGATCTGCAAAGTCAGCCGTCATAGGCTACGTAAATCGTCACATAGCCTATCACGGGTGACTTTAAAAAAAAAAGAAAAAAAAGCGCGTACGCAAATGGCGGCCCCCATAGGGATCCGCCATTCGCGTTCCTTATTTGGTCACTGTAGTCTATGTAAAGGTTTACGTAGACTACGGCGAAAATAAGGGCAATGCAAATAGCGTTGCCCTTATTTTCGCTGTAGTCTACGTAAATCTTTACGTAGACTACAGCGACCAAATAAGGAACGGGAATGGTGGCTCCCTATGGGGGCCGCCATTATCTGTACGCGCTTTTTTTTTTTTAAGTCACCCGTGATAGGCTACGTGACGATTTACGTAGCCTATCACGGCTGACTTTGCAAATCTAGCTGTGATAGGCTACGTGATGATTAATGTAGCCTATCACGGGGGTGTTTGTTTGTTTTTTTCTTTTATTGGAATGGTGGCGGCGGCAGCTGGTCGAAAGACCGGCTGCCGCTCCCGCCCCGCTCGAACACCCGCCGAACCGCCGGCCGGACCCACCGCTGGGAGGGACATTCGGCGAAGGTAAGTCCCGTCCCGGGGGGGGTGCGGGGGGCGGGGGGGTGCGGAGGATTTCTCCCCGAAACTTGTTCGGGGGGCCGAACACGTTGGTGCTCGGCCCCCCGAAGTTTCTGGGAGAAATTCTCCGCCATCCCTACCAACATGACTTACTTTGATTCTAAATTGTAATCTACTGAGGACAGAGATCTTCCCTCTCATCTCTTGCAAAGTGCCATATATACGCTTGAGATAGGGTTGGTAGAGAATTCTGCCATGGACTCCAATTAGGCCAGATTCTTTAGAATCTGGCCCCCCGGAGTCCGTGGCAGAACGGAGCACTCCCCCACCACCACCCCATGAAATTTTCCCAGGACGGACCCTACCTGGCATCGGCTGGTCCGGTCCATCCGCTGCCCCAGTCTGCAGCCGCGAATGGCTGCCCTGCGAATGGCTGCCCCTGGTGTCCGCTATGCCATTTGCATTGCTACTCTTTGCCTTGATAGGCTATGTAAATATATACGTAGCCTATCACAGCTAACGCAGGGACGCAAATGGCAGCCGCTATGCGGGCAGGCCCAGAGCATAGCCCGCCAGAGAGGATTCTGGGGGGAGGGATGGATCGCCTCCCCTCCCTAGCGGACGCCCCCACCCGGAATGGGGTAAGTAATCCACCCATCCCTAGCTTGAGATCATTTTGGCCTCAAGGCCTCAAGCTGGATTTCTTACCCATTTAAAGTTTGAGAATACATTACGTTGGCATCATATATATGGATGGCAGTATAGAAATAATAACAAAATTGATGATGACAACAATTTTGTCCTAAGTGTTGAGATCAGGCAGGTGGTATGAGGAGTAGAGCCATGTGCTTGGGGAAAAATAGGACTTTTTTTTAAAAAAAAATAAATCTTAACATAGTTTTCATTAAGCCTGTTTTTTTAAAGATGAGAAAAGCACAGAGCATCCTTGAGGCACCATCACTGCATACCAGCATTTGATGTCCATGACATTTTCCATGTCTTGGGAACCAAATGAGACCCACTGTATATGGAAATCAAAATGTATCAACACTGACATTATTCATTTCATTCTGATCGTTCCCCTGATCATCATTCATATAAATGAAGTCATACCGTAGTATATTATACTTTTTAACAAATTCCACAGATGTCCTTGAGCAGGTGGGAAAGTGGTATGCTGACCTAAGAAAAAATACTTTGGGTAGTTCTACCAAGGGTAGAAAATTATTTCAGAGTTATACTATTGCTCTAGAACTCATTGTTGTGAGTTCCCTCCAAAGGGGGAAGATTCTGCTGAGAAATACCCTTAATTAGAGGTTGCCACCCAAATTTGTTCAAAGTTAAATTTAAGATGAATTTGGATTATCCTGACCCAGGTGCACTTGCATGGCTCCAAGCTTGTTCAGCCATTGAACTTCTATTACAGGACTAATTGTTATATCCTTCTATGTCAGGACTAATTGTATAAGAATTCTATTTGGGGGATGAAATCTCGACTGATTTTACTGGTTCGGTCCTGTCCAGTTTTGTTCCATTTTCCCCTGTTGGCATCAACTTGATCTGTAGCAAGTCAATCCAATCCATGGATTTCAAATTGTTTTTAATGGGTCTTTACATTTGCGCAAATAGGAACGTGTGTTTTTTCCAGGTCTTCAAATCTGTGCAAATGGGATGCCAATTTCATCCTCTACTTCTGGGCTTTCCGAGTGAAGTGGCGGGGGGGGGGGGGAGTACCCAAGTGGAAGCAGAAATTGACAAGTTCTTTGACAAGTACAGAATATGGCTCTGCTGGGATAAATGAAGTGGTGTGTGGAGAGGATGAAACTGACAAGGATATTTACAATGGGAATACATAGCAGATAGACAGACTTGCCAAAGACCACCAATGAAATAATAATAATAATAATAATAATAATAATAATAATAATAATAATAATAATAATATACACCCCATTTGTCCACATTTAAAGATCTGGGGGGGAAAGCTCACAATCCCATCTGAACAAATTTAAAGGCCCAAAAACCCCCATGATCCCATTTGCGCACATTACTGCTGCCATTAAACATCAAAATCCAAAATCTGTGTAAAAAAACTAAATCTTTGCTACAGATCAAGTCAACACCTGTAGGGGCAAATGGAACAAAATCTGCCAGGGCCAAACTAGTAAAATCTGTTGAGATTTCACCCCCAGACTGGTATTGTCATACATCCCTAGCCAAATGTGAGAAAATGGACCCAGTTAACAAGCATTACCTCACTATTTACTTCTCCCACAGCACACGGTGTCGGATCGGCACAAAAACCATGCTCACTGGGCCGGTTCGTTTGGCAGGTTAAACAATCTAACTCACTCAGCCCAAAGGCAACCGGATAATCTTGCACTGATCAAAAGGGAGGGTAAGTTGGTGCCAGAAATGGTTTATGAGGCCTTCCAAGCCCCACCCCTACCAACATTGCTGCAACAGTTGTCCACACGGTGATGTTGGGTGGGTCCCGCCTGATATCTGGCCTAACTGCATTTATGTCTCTGCCCAGAATCTTTTCAGGTCAGGCATGGGAATGTCTTTTCTCTTTGCTTGGCTTATGGGGAATTAGCAAGCAGCACTGGGTTGCAGATTATTACAGTCCTTTGTTCAAGGCTTCTCAGAGAGTCCAAATATGGGCCATGGTGGCTCAGTGGTAAAGCACTGGCTTTGCGTGCAGAAGGTTCCATGTTTGATCGCTGACATCTCCGGGTGAGGTTGGAAAGCTCCTGCCTGAAACCCTGGAGAACCACTGCCTGTCAGTTTCTACATTACTGCACTATATGGACCGAGGGTCTGACTCAGTATAAGGCAGCCTTCTATGTCCCTAATATGGCACTGGCCACTGGCTCCTAGATCAGGGCAGCATGTCCTAGAGGAACTCTCGGGAAATCGTATATCTTGAATGCAGGCATCAGATAAAGCTAGAAATGAAGACACAATTTTTGTTCCCCAACTGGTTTTGAAACCTAAAATCTCACACTTTTATAACCAGATCAGGCATCTAGGAGGATCCCTGTGCACAGAGACAATTTGAGGCACATGAGTCATAAGTCACATCGGTCACCAGAGTCAGGCAAATACCTCTGCATAACAGAGACTATTAATATTTTAATTGAGAATCTCAGGGGTGAAAGTTTGGCTAAGCAGAATATACAACATGGCCCCTAGGCAGGTTTTCACGAAGTCTGGGAAAAGGTGCGACATGCTGTTCACTATGTGTGGCAGACAGCATCACCCAAGGGAAATGGAGCATATACATCATTACGACTGATTGACTTGCCTAGCTTTGTCATGCCTGAAAACGGAGTTTGGTACTTTTAGAATGGCAGCCAGCCATGTCAAGCAGGCCAGATATATGCAAACATAGCTGTAGGAGACTCTTATTGCTCTCAGGTCACATGGTTATTGCTCTCTTATTGCTCTCAGGTCACCTATGGGTTCATGCGCTGTCAGCTAATACTATGGATGCCCTGGTGCTCAGGAATGCACAAGCTTTTGTTTGCATGCCTTAGCCAATGTTGCCCAACTGTTAACAATGGAGATGGGAGGGGCAATCACAACAACTCAAGGAGGAATGCCATGGGGGAGTCCCAAATACAGTGCAGATAAGGGGCAAAAACAAAACAAGAAAAAGTCTTCACTGGCACTCTTCTGGTGCTCCTCTACCCCTACCATTCTCTGGGGTCAGCTCACAACTCATTGTCTTCCCAAGCTCTTTCTTCCCTTCTTTCTGGACCTTCTTGAGTTGGGTGGCTGTGGTGAGGGATGTTGCAAGAGTCCACCTGGGGCAGGAAGTGAGTCCGAAAGACTCCCCCTTGCCCCCCTCCCCAACTCCACTTGTTAAGCCATGAGGCACTTGCAAACCTTCTCGTCGAGCACCCCACTGCTCATCAAACACCCGGCAGCCATCTGCCCTCATAGTGAGCTGCCATTCTGTGCACCAGTGGTGGCTTGGGCTCTTTCAGAAAGGTAACGTTGTGTAATTGGCAGCTGTAAAGGGGTCATTTACGCAATGTTACAGGCATGAATGGAGCATTCACACCTGTAATGTTGTGTAAAGGGCCCCTTTATGGCTGCCAATTACGCAACATTGTCTTCCTGAAAGAGCCCGAGCCACCACTGGTGCACAAAATGGCAGCTTGCTATGAGGGCAGATGGCCCCGTGGCTTTGTTGGGCACTCACTAGGCCATCCAGAAGCTTGTGTGGCACCATGAACAGGGTGGATGGTGGTGGTGGCAGCTTAATGAGCACCCAATTAAGCCAGGTGCAGGTGAATCCATCCATCCCTAGGTCTGGTCTGCTGCCTCCACTGCAGCAGACCACCAAGGTGAACTGAAAGCAGATCTCTGCTGCACCTCTCCCAGTTACAGCAAACCAAGTGGGTAAAAATGACCCACTGTCTTCCTCCACACTCTGGCTGCCGCCACCCCTTTGTTGGCACTGTGGCCATGGCCACCAGTTCTTCCCAATGCTCTTTCTAATGCTGGGTGGAGCAGCAGCAGCCACCTAGACTGGTGTGTCATTGGGGAACCTGGAAAAGGCCTCTTCTGGAAGAGGGATTCTGGCTCAGGCCCAGCCCAGGAAGCCCTCTTCATTGGACTGTTAGGAGCCAGGAGCTGTGGCTAGGGGTGCACGAAAGTCACTTACCTGGTCTCACAGCTTGCTTTGCGGTGGGGGGGAGGCGCTTCGCTGCTCCCCCCGAAGTTCAGGCCAGGGGGGAGGCTTCCCTCCTCGCCCGGCTGAAATTCAGGCTGGGGGGGAGGCTTCCCGCCTCGCCCGGCCGAAATTCAGGCCGGGGAGGAGGCGCCTCGCCTCACCCGGCCGCGAAATAAAAAGTTAAAAAAAACACCGCCCCCGTGATAGGCTACGTGACGATTTACGTAGCCTATCATGGCTAGATCTGCAAAGTCAGCCGTGATAGGCTACGTTAATCGTCACGTAGCCTATCACGGGTGACTTTAAAAAAAAAAAGTGCGTACGCAAATGGCGGCCCCCATAGGGAGCCGCCATTCGCGTTCCTTATTTGGTCGCTGTGGTCTACTTAAATCTTTACGTAGACTACGGTGAAAATAAGGGCAACGCAAATAGCGTTGCCCTTATTTTCACCGTAGTCTACGTAATCTTTACGTAGACTACAGCGACCAAATAAGGAACGCGAATGGCGGCTCCCTATGGGGGCCGCCATTAGCCATATGTGCTTTTTTTTTTAAGTCACCCATGATAGGCTACGTAAATCATCATGTAGCCTATCACGGCTGACTTTGCAAATCTAGCCATGATAGGCTACGTTAATCGTCACATAGCCTATCACGGGGGCGTTTTTTTTTTTTACTTTTCTTCGAATGGCGGCGGCGGCAGCCGGTCGAAAGACCGGCTGCCGCCACTGCCCCTGTCGAAGCCCTGCCGAACCGTCGCTGCAACCCGCCACTGGGAGTGACATTCAGGAAAGGTAAGTCCCATCCCGGGGGGGGGTGGGGGGTGGAGAATTTCTCCCCAAAAGTACTTCGGCGGGCCGAATACGTTGGCACTCGGCCCCCCGAAGTTTCGGGGAGAAATTCTCCCCCATCCCTAGCTGTGGCATAGCCAGCAAGGGGCTCAATGATGGTGGTGCCTTGATACAATGGCACCTGTATGCCAAGACTCATTCTTGCGATACATCTATAGGAATTGTGTGTGGGAGGTGTGTTCTACTCTTTTACCGGTGTTTTACTCTTCTATTCTTTTATCTCTTATTCTTTACCAGTTTGGAATCTCTTTAGATGAGGAGCAGAATACAAATGTTGCAAATAAAATAAATAAACATTTTAAACATTATCGTCACCAACATGCACATTTTTGTATGCATTTTTAATAATTATTGGAGAACACCATTGCAAACTTTGGAGAAGTGCACATGTTGAAGGATAACTGAGTTTCACTTCATGTATTTTGGGGGGAAGTGTGAAATTCTGGATTGTTTAGCTTGGAAAAAAAGGAGGGTAAGGGGAGACATCATAGAGGTCTACAAAACTATGCACAGTGTGGAGAATGTGGATAGGGAGACATTTTTCTCCCTCTCTCAAAATGCTAGACCCTGGGGTCATCCCATGAAGCTGATTGGTGGGAGATTCAGGACAGATCAAAGGAAGTACTTCTTCACACAGTGCATAGTTAAACTATTGGACTCGCTACCACAGGATGTCGTGATGGCCACCACTTTGGATGACTTTAAAAGGAGGTTGGACAAATTCCTGGAGGAAAAGGCTATCTTTGGCTACTACTGCTCATGCTATGTGCTACCTCCAGTACCAGAGACAGTGAGCCTATGTACACCAGTTGCTGGGGAACATGGGTGGGAGGGTGCTGTCATCATGCTCATGCCCTGCTGGTGGGTTCCCAGTTGACAGCTGGTTGGCCACTGTGTAAACAGAATGTTGGACTAGATGGATCCTTGGTCTGATCCAGCATGGCTCTTCTTATGTTCTTAAATTAGGTAACTTCACATTTAAATGCAAAATGAAATTTTTTTACCCCTATCCCTACTTCAGACTCTTTCAGAAAGCCTTTTGGACAAATGGTAGCAATGTATTTATAGCAGTAGGTAGCCCTCACTGAGGATAAAAGCTATGTGTCAAATCTAGGAAAGACCTAAAAGGAGATATGAGAAACTTGGAATCAAGTCTGCTTCAAGGAGGGAAAAAATTCCCATGTGGCATTAATTACACCAAAATGAGAAAAGCATGAAAGAAACTGGAACATCTAAGGAAAGTGTTTCCAAGTGTGGGGGATCAATTGCAATGGCAGTAATATAAAGCCAGTGGGTTTACTGATCCCCATTGCAGTTTGTGTGAGACCCAAGTAAAAAGGTCAGAAATAGTAAAGCTTTAGCACAGTGGGAGATCAAGTTTGATTGGGTGGGGGAACCCCAGAGAATGGAATAATCCCTCACACGTTTTGCAAGACCCCATCTGGTTCCAGTTTGGGAAGGTTATTTAAGAAATGTGTATCCACTTATCAAAGGGAAATGTCAGCTTTTCAAAATGGACTGGACCAGTGGGAAATGAGTTGGGAAGAAGACACACTGGCTTGCCACAGCATGGTGGAAATGGCCTGAAGCATGTGGGGATCTGCTACATACACAGCTGCTGCATGAAGCCATCTCCATGTGGCCACCAATCAAGTGGCCATCTATGCTCAAACAGCAGACTTGATGCATGACTCAGACCTCAGGGACCAAGAGCTAGAGAGCTTTTGAACAGCAAAACAAAGGATCCAGGACTCTTAGTCTGTTCTTGCTACTTTGTATTGAGAAGACCCTGCAGTTTCTTGGCTTCTGTGAATGCTGTGATGCTAATCACTCTCATAAAATGGAAGCATGTCTTTCAGCTTTCCATGGCAATTACACTGAAATTGTTGGTGCTAATATAGCTGCCCCATAGAGACTAAAATAGCTGGAGAAGGTTGTATTGGCAAGCTAGCCCCCATTCTACCCGGTTGCATCCTTGCTGTACTCTCACTCCACACAGTTTCCTTCTGAAATGTAGAGTTTATTTGTTGCTTTATCACATTTTCCCCCAGGGAGCTTGTCCTTTACAGGTTTCAGATATATGATGCATGCAAACATTGATGGAAGTCTCTCAGAGTACATCTGAGTAGTAGCCACCTAGAAGAAGAAGCACTGTGATGCATGCAAGCCATACTCAGGAAGGCACCATTTGCATGCTGGGAGGGGATTCAAAAGAGCCACAGGAGTTAGTTTAGGGAACAATAAGCTGCTGCCTGATAAGAGATATTTGTCATCTTTATTTTACGATGTCGGCTGTTCGCAATTTGGCTCACCTTCCTAGACAGGGATCTACCTGATGAAGGTCAAAACTACATCCTTCTATCTAAAACAGCCTTCCCCCATCCTGGCCACTTCCAGATGCTTTGGATTACAACTCCCATCATCCCCAGCCACCATGGAAAATGGGGATTGTATTCCAAACAATCAAGACAGTACAAAGTGGGGAACACTGATCTCAACCAACTCTTGGGAGAAAAAAGGGGGTGTTGCTCAACATTTTAGAGGTGTTGAGGACTTTTTCCTGGTTGCTGCTGAAAATCACAAGCAGCCAACTAGGGATGTCAGCGGAATCCATCCAGGGGGTGGAGTTCACTGAGCTTTCAGCAGCTCCCCGCCCCCTGGACTTTGGTTTGCCTCCCTGAGAGCTGGCCCAACTCATCACAATGAACTGGGCCATCATTCCTATTTTCCATTCCCCCCACCCCCATAAATTGCAATTTGCACAGATTCCGGCTGCGATTTGCATAATTTGCACAAATTGCAGTCATAATTCATGTAAATTGAACAAATCGCAGCCAGAATTTGCATAATCTGTACAAAATGCAGCTGCAATTTGTGCTAATTATGCAAATTATGCCCATAATTTGTACAAATTACATAAATTACAGCTGAAATTTATGCCAATTGCAATTTACAGGGGGAAATCTAAGAAAAGTTCCTGGATTTGGGGGGAAAAGCCCTTGGCTCAGGTTGCAAATGCAAGCCAGGCCAGGGCACCAGAGAAATCTGGTGAGCCTGAAAAGGGCTGGATTTCCCCATGATGGACACCCCTATGGCCATCAAGAGCAGGAGAGCTCCAGTGGAACTGCCTCAAAGCTACGGAAGAGCCAACAGCTGCAATCCAAACTGTCTTGCAGCTTTACAGCTATAGATTGTAACCCCAGGCTGCATTCTCAAGCACATTTCCGATTTGCTCAGGCCTACAATATGGAGCATAAAAACCATCAGGCTGCTGAGTATAAAGATGTATGGATGTTGTTCAATATGTTCCATCTGTGTTTTACCGACTGTCAGGCATCTTTCATTCCATCATCTGCTCTTTGACAGAATAGGATTTTTTTGTGCAATAATTTGCTTTGTTTGCAAATGTGTGCTTGTGCAAATGCACACTTGCAAATGAATGAAATTGCACAAATCCCTCACCAAAAGTGAAGAAGAAGAAGAAGAAGAAGAAGAAGAAGAAGAAGAAGAAGAAGAAGAAGAAGAAGTCCACAAATACATGGAATTCACAGAACTCAGAAAAAGCGAGTTCACTGCAGAATCCACAGGTCAGAGTTATAGAAATCTGAACTCATTTGAATCCATGTATTCGATGCCTGTGGGAATTCTAATCTCAGTTGTCCCGGTACAACACTCTAACCACTGCACCAGATTCACTCTTGACAGTGTATCTTGATCTGCACTGGGTGCTTGGATTGTGCTGTCCTGTGCTAGGTTATTAGATTAGTTTGTCTTTTGTTGCCAATGTCCAGTAGTGGTGCTTTGGGATGGGTGATTCGCTCAAGTTCACTTTTGCTCAATTTGTTCTTGATCACAAAGAAGAGAAACAGGTTTTCAGGATGCAAGATAAAATTTATTATATGAAGCCCAATGCGTTTTGGCCAAATATATATATATATATATATATATATATATATATATATATGGCCTTCTTCAGGGGGTAAAGAAAAAAGTCCGCAGAATTTTTCAAATAGGAATGTACGAAAGGCACTTACCTTTCGCGGATTATGTTGATGGGGGGGAGGCGCTCCGTCCCTCCCCCTGGAATCCTGGACAGGGGGGAGGCGCTCTGTTCCTCCCCCCCTAGAATCCTGGCCGGCCGGCTGTGTTCCACAGGGATTCTGCGGAGCCGCCGGCCAGCTCCGCCACCAGCCAGACATCCAGCTGTTGGCTAGCAGGGACACAAATGGCGGCGGCCGTAGCCGCCGCCGTTTGCGTCCCTGCAGTCAGCCGTGATAGGCTATTTAAATGTTTACATAGCCTATCATGGCTGACTTAAAAAACAACAACAACAACACTCGTACGCAAATGGCGGTGGCCACGGCCGCCGCCATTTGCGTTCCTTATTTTGGCACGTCTTAGTCTATGTCAAGATTTACATAGACTAAGACGGCGAAAATAAGGGGAACGCAAATAGCGTAGTGGACGCTATGCTATTTGCGTTCCCCTTATTTTTGCTGTCTTAGTCTACGTCAAGATTTACGTAGACTAAGACGTGCCAAAATAAGGAACGCATTTTTAGCGTTGCCCTTATAATAGCGTTGCCCTTATTTTCGCCGTAGTCTACGTAAATCTTTACGTAGACTACAGCGACCAAATAAGGAAAGGGAATGGCGGCTCCCTATAGGGGCCGCCACTATCCGTACGCGCTTTTTTTTTTTTTTTTAAAGTCACCCGTGATAGGCTATGTGACGATTTACGTAGCCTATCACGGCTGACTTTGCAAATCTAGCCGTGATAGGCTACGTTAATCGTCACGTAGCCTATCACGGGGGCGTTTTTTTTTTTTTTCTTTGATTGGAATGGCAGCGGTGGCAGCCGATCGAAAGACTGGCTGCCACTCCCGCCCCGGACGAACACCCGCTGAACTGCCGGCCGGACCCGCTGCCGGGAGGGACATTCGCCAAAAGTAAGTCCCGTCCCGGGGGGGGCGCGGGGGGCAGGGGGTGCGGAGAATTTCTCCCCGAAACTTGTTTGGGGGGCCAAACACGTTGGCGCTCAGCCCCCCGAAGTTTCAGGGAGAAATTCTCCGCCAACCCTAGCTAAGTGATGATTTACGTAGCCTATCACGGCTGACTTTGGAAATCTAGCTGTGACAAGCTACGTAAATCGTTACATAGCCTATCACGGGTGTGTGTTGTTGTTTTTTACTTGACTTGTTTTTTTTGCAATGGAGGCGGTGGCAGCCAGTCGGGAGACCGGCCGCCGCCCCCACCCCCCATGCCGCCAAACCGCTGCCGGGACCCGCCACCTAGAGGGACATTCAGCCACGGTAAGTCCCATCCCGGGGGGGGCGGGGGGCTGGCGGAGAATTTCCCCACCAATTTCGGGGGGCCGAATGCGTTGGCATTTGGCCTCCCGAAGATTCGTGGAGAAATTCTCTTCCATCCCTACCGAAAGCACGGCTGCAAGAAAGGTGGGGCAAGTGCCGGTCGCCACCACCAGCAGGGATCAGCCAGGGCTGGCTGCTGCCGCTGCCACGCAGGACAGAGGGCGCAGCCACACTGAAAGGCGAGGCAAACGTCAGCTGCCACCAGTGGCAGGGACAAGCTGGGACCTGGACGCCGCCACGGCTGTAGCGCACTGGAGGGAAGGTACAGCCACTAAAACGAGCACAGGTACCCCTTGCCAGCTCGGTGAGTGCCAGCAGCCGTGAGGATGGGGAGAACCAAGGCCGGCTGCCCCATCCGATGTGGCCAGCAGTGAGGGGATCGTGATTGAAGGTGAGAGTTGAAATCTGGTTCCCTCTCGCTCGGACAGCCGCGAGAGCACGAGAGGTGGTTTGGGAGGGGGCACAGAGCTTAAGAGGGCCCTGCCGACCCCTCCCCTGCCTGGTGGTGCCATGGGGGGGCATCCAATAGGTAGCAGCCACCTCTTCTCACCCCACCCGCCCGCAACGTCCCCCCCCCTTTTGCCAGACAAGCTGGCACCGGGGTTAGGGCATTTCTGTTTCAAACCTTCTTCTGTCCTCTAGTTATTATTGCATTTCCCCTTCATTTTAAGTTTCTCTTTCCCTTTCACTGTACTCCAGAAAACCATCTCCCACCCAAATTCCCCAGGCTCCAGCAATGTACAAACGCCTGATGTTGACACCTGGTGCCATGTCATTTTGTCATCAGCTTCAGGGGATGCTAATGCTAAGTAGGGATGTCAGAGAATTCCGCCATGGACTGAAATGGGATCAAATTCCCTTCAGTCGGTGCCACGGAATCCTCTGAGGAATGCACCACGAGGTCCTGCAGAGCCAGCAGTCATGCGGGGGGGTTTTCATCATCCTCCAAGAGTCACGGAATTTTTGTAAATAAAAACACAGTGTAGTATGTTCCGATAATAAATACGTAAGTTTTTTGTAAAAAAATCAATTGTGCTCACTGCCTTGTGTTTGTGAGTGTTCTTTTCAAATTGAAATCCTCCCTCTCCATTTACTTTCAGCCAAAACACTTCCTCCTCCTTGGAGCTTCCCAAAACCAGGCTGCCCTAGGTGTGCCTGAGCGATGCACTCTTTGTTTAAAGCAATACTGTTTGAAAGAAAGAAAAAACCTTTTAAAATGACCATGCTGGTCTGGAGCCCTGACGAGGTATTATTTTCCCTGCTAAGTTTTATATTTCCACATCCAGCACTGTTGTTGAGGTTGTGAGGCTAAAATGGAGAGGAGAACCAACTCTGTGCATGTCTACTCAGAAGTAAGTCTTATTGAGTTCAATGCGACTTACTCCTACACATGTCAGCACCCCACTTGCCTCCAGCTCAACTTTGTATTTCCACATCCAGTTCATTAGCAAACCTCCTGTTAGTTATCTCACTGGGTGACTTTGGGCTGGCCTTTCACCACTACACCACACTTCTGTTATGAAACTCATGAAAAAGACAGTATAATGGAAAGTTCTTTCTAAAGCAGTCACACTTGTACAAATGCAGCATGAAGGGAAAGATTAGCAAGCTTCTTTTTGTTTAAATAAAAAGCACACTCTGCACATGCTCAGGGAATGGACAAAATGAGGAATAAACATACTAGGGAATATGAAGAACTGTATTCTTCCATTATGTGTGTGTATGTGTGTGTGTGGGGGGGAGATTCTCTCTCAATCCAGCTGTTTCCCTGGTATGTTTATTCCTCATTTTGTCCATTCCCTGAAGAGGAAGAATTCTGGGGGCTTGTTAAGGACGGAATGGAGCACTGGCTGCAAAATGCAGAAGCCAAGCAGCACTGAAGGTACACAATTCATACATCCCTAATGCTAAGCCAGCTGAGGACCTATGTGCAGTTCTGTCATCCCCAAACAGCAATGCTTCTGAACTTTTCTTCCCTTCCCTGAAAATCCTAATGGATTATTGGACTTATTAGGTTGTGTTTGTGTCAAATCAACTATAATTTAAAGTTCACATCTTTTTTCCCACCTTGATTGGAAGCCTGAACCCTGAGTTCATTTATCAGGGCCAGCCATGGATATGAGGGCATCTCCAAAGGGCAGCTGCCCAGGTTTCCATCTGTGATCATCTAGAACACCAAACTGGAAAGTGTCCCACCTGCTCTGTGGACCTGGCCAAGACAGAGGTTCAGGCTCTTAGGACGATTTATACCTGACTTAGCCAATCCCAAGGCTTTATGTTGCCTGCTAACCACAAAGGTCACCGCTGCACATATCTGTTGTTGTAAGTGTTGAAAGAGGCCCCAAAGCCTGTGCATATATAGTCCATGACGCTCCACTTGGCTAGGTCTCACTCTCAAGCCACAAGATATATGGTTTCAGTCTCTGATTCTCTGGCAGTGTTCCCTGGTGTCCCATGGCAGAACCCAACATGTAACAGAGATCCAATGCTGTGCATGCATAAGCAATCACACCTAGCCATGCAAGTGGCTGTACTGGAATTGTTCCATCAACCAACAGCACAGTGGAGATGCACAGCTCAGTTGGTTGTAGACCCAAATGATAGGTAAATAATGCTTTACTTACATTAGCAGAAGCACAGATCTGTCATCTTTTCCCTTAACCAATTCTGGAAAAGCCATTTGATCAGGGTAGAGACCATTTTCTCTTTTCTATTTCATTTCTTTTCTAAAGAAAAGAAAGGAAAGGAAAGGAAAGGAAAGGAAAAGAAAAAAATCATCAACAAATACACACGTAGAAGCTGGATTTGTCTGTTAATCTTGATACAACCCAGCCTTTGAAGTGCTGATGAAATACAACCTTCAGATCTTTTTGACATTTGGCAGGATGCAATTAGATCAAGCCTTCCTTTTTGTAAACATCGAAGAAAGATATAAATCCGTCATGGATGGGGTGATCATCATCAACATAAACCAAACCATGACTAAGGTTATAGGAAAATTACCATCCTGCATTTTAAACAGTGAAGCATGGCAATTTCACTTTTGCTTGCAAAAGATGCAAGCACACTCTGTTCAAACCCACGAATGTGAGCATGAATACGTGTCCACCGAATGTGTTTGCAAATTGCTGGACATGTGCTCGCATTCAATTTGCGCAACTTTCCCAGTTCAATTTTGCACAAATTTCCTAATTTGCAGAAATTTCCCCCTGCAGGCTTTAGTCTATGGAGGAAAGTTGCAAAACTTTCATGTCCAATTGTTGCTCGATTTGTGCAATTTTCCCATTCATGCAGAGCAAGCAGCAATCAAAAACCCAAACCGAAATTCAGATGAGCAGCAAGATGACATTTGGAGAGCCCTAGCGATTTCCAAGATTGCTCGTTCGCCCATTCCTAATTTTAAAGCCTTCAACCAAGTGTGGCCAACTGATAGCGTGAGGGCTCTAGCAAGGCTCCAAAACCAGTTTACCTTCCCCCCACCCCATTATTCTACCAAAGTGTAATCAAGTGACAGCTTTGAACACAGAATGACTTGCGTGGAAAAAACGCAATGAGACTTGGTGTGGTTTTTCCATGCATGATACTGAAGTGCTGTTTCATGCACATTGCTTACAGCAGGGATGCAGAACCTCTTTCAGCCAGATAGCTGTTTCAGAGAAGCTCTCAGTGGCTGCATTCCAGTTGTAGGCAGGGCCAAAGGCAAAAGGGGCAGGGCCAAAGATAACAAAAACACCAGCATCTTTTGCTTAAAGCTGTTAGTGCCCATAACTCAGCCTTAGGAGAGGCATTTCAACTGTGTAGAATAGGGGTGGGGGAACTGTACAAAAGCTGTGAAACTACCCAGCAAATGGTGGTTGGCAAAAAGGGGTCAGGACGAGGGGAAGGGAGCATGTCCATCAGGGGAACCCTGGAGGGCCAGACTGGAACCCAAGAAGGGTCAAATTTCAGCCTGAGGTTCTACATCCCACTATAGAGATCCAATCCCAATTTCTGTCTTTACTTGAATGCCTTAAAGAAGCACATAGCACACATAGGCAGCAGCATATTGTTCCCTAAACCAACTCCTGTGGTTCTTTTGTATCCCCTCCTGGCATGCAAATGGTGCCTGCCTGAGCATGGCTTGCATGCATTACAGTGCTTCCTCCTGTGGGGGCTACTACTCAGATTGCTTCTGAGTAGAGATGTGAGAGCCCATCCCCATCCATGTTCTCCGGGTGCCTGCCCAGCCTCGCCCCTGCTCGCCTGTCCCCAGACCATGCTCAAGCTCCTCCCATTCTCGGCAAGAAGCCTGCACTCACCCTGCTAGCCTTGGTGAGCTCCGTGGTCACCATTTTAAAAAAAAATGGTGATCACAAAAATACACATATTTGTACGGGCGTGAAAATGTGGACATTTGCAAATGCACATATTTGTGTCTGCGCGAAAATGCGTATTTTGCGAATGCACATATTTGCGTGTGCACGGAAATGCGCATTTCTGCAAGAATGTGCAGTTGTGTGCATGCGCAAATATGAGCATTTTTGCGAACGCTATTTTATTTTTCAAAAACTGGTGACAGTGGAGCTTGACGAGGCCACCGGGGTGAGTGCAGGCCACTCGCCAAGTGCAGACAGGGGGAGAGCAGAGGCAGGGGCTCAGTGAGCAGGGCTCAGGTGTGCAGAAGGCAGGGTTCCATCTGATTCCCAGAAAGAATTGGGCGCCCGCATCATCCCTAATTCTGAGAGACTTCCATCCATGTATGTATGCTATGCTTCATAAAGCTAGATGACACCAAATGTATAATAAAAATAATATAAAGAAGCCCCTGCTTGTTCATCATGAGAGGTTGAGACTATTTTACCACCCCCTGGGTATCTCCCAGTTTATGCTGGCTCTTGAGCCAAATGCTTACACCCCCTAAAACTAGTGACCATAATCAGCCAGTTGGTTCCTGTCCACTAAAATATATTCACATTGCATCAACGTTCTGAATTCCAAGTAGGGATGTAAGAAAGTCTTACCTGGCTCCACTCCAGGCAATCCGTGGTGGTGGGGAGGCACTCCATCCCTCCCCCCAGAATCCTCCCCAGCCGGCTCCGCAGAACCGCTGGCCACAGCCGGAGTTCCGGCTGTGGCCAGGCTGCTGTGGCCACAAATGGCTTGCAGTCAGCCGTCCTTGCAGTCAGCTGTGATAGGCTAAGTAAGTATTTATGATCTTTGAGGTGCCATAAATGGTCTGAAATTGGCTTGCTTTGAAGAGGTTCCCATTCAATTACACACTGATTTAAGGGAACAGTTAACAGTATCATCCCATTTAACGATTTTGGGATTTTTCTTTTCTTTTTACATTCCTCTTTAAGCTTCTCTGTTTAGCTATAATTGCAGTGGAAATAGGGCTTACGATGTTATGGTCAATAACTCATCTATTTCAAAAGACTAAGAAAAACAAGAGCAGCACCTTGCTAGTGCCTGGTGTGGCAGGTTATAACCTATAAGGTTATCCCATGTGCTGTCTAATTACAGCACAGTCAACAGGACAATAAATTATAGCTGTAGAGTAGAGTCTGTTAGTCACCTCCCCAGTGAACCCAGATATGGAGAGATTTTCTTCACAGGACCTTGACACACAGATGGCACAGGCTGAATGGCTCCCCCATTCCTCCACCATGAGAATGCAAGTGGGGGGGCGCAAGGGTGTGACTTGAGGGATGTGGAATTCCATTGCAGAGCAAAGTGGGAGAAGTTAGAGGCAGAGCTAAGCCGCTCTGCCAGGTTGGCCACTTGTGATAGCCAATGTAAGAGGGAGCCACCCTAAGGGAGGGGCATCACTGAAAAGGTAGTCTGGCTGTGAAGTTCTTGCCCAGAGTGCTGGCAACTTTCCTAATTTCCACTTCGTATCCCCTGTTGGTATTTGTCGATGTGTGGATTAGCTGGTTCCTTGCAGTCTGAGAGTTTCCTAGAATTTGCATTTGTAATGAAGCTAGTCTTTAACCAATAAAGTAGTGTTAGCCTGGAGCTTTGTTTCCTGGAGTGCGTTGATTGTGAAGGAAGAGGATGGAGGAATGTGACAAGTAAGTAAGTGCAAGCAAATTAGCTCCCAGTCCCCAAAACATCGATAGAGCTGAAACACCTTTGTGCCCAAATTTTCTCCTCAAAATTTTCTTCCATCAATTTTGAGGTTCAAATATTCCCTGAATATTCAAACAACAATCAATTGTTGAGAGTTAGTATTTGATATCCAAGAATAGTTTACTTCAGTCTCACATATTTCTGTCATTCATACCTATCTGTACTTGATAGTGGATGTACATTGGCAGTTAGTATTTGATAGATGGTATGAAAAAGTATTGTATAGTTAGTACTTTGATGCATGGCATGCAATGGTGTTTAATATTTGACTTTGATGAAAATTGACACGCAACAGCATTTGGTCTTGTACAATACTCAACAGCTAATATTCAAGAGGGTTTGTTAGATGTTATGCAATGGTATTTAGTGTTCAGTACTATGAGACAGATAACACTGTATGAGGTTCCACATTTGATACCAAGCAATCCAGAGATTCAAAATAGTCAAGAGATCCTCAAATATCTAAAACTCCATGATTTCACATTCAAAACTGGAACATTCACTTTGAAATTTGAATTTTTGAATTTTGAGAATTTTGCAGAGCCTGAAGGCATTCTTGCATGGAGGCGAACACTGCTAATCCACAGATACAGTCATAGAGACACAAAGCAGCATGGGATGGCTCCTGAGCAGGATGGATGGATGGATAGACAGACAGACAGACAGACAGACAGACAGGCATATATCAAGCTTTTGGGATTTTTAATTTCTTTTTGATGCAAACTTTCACTTTTGCTCAATCTACAAACTAGGGCTATGCCCCACTTTGGTCTGAAACCCAAAGCAGAATGGGATGATTTGGACTGAAGTGGTCCAGTTCCAGAGCAGGTCAAGATTGTGCTGAAGAGGGTTGGGATTGATCCAAAGTGCTTTGGGCTGCTCTGGGTGGATCCGGATAGCCACCCACCCAGCCGCATGAGACTGTAATTTTGCATAGATGGCCCTTTTATGGCTGCAATGTATGCAACATTTAATTACCAGAAGAAGAAGAAGAAGAGTTTTAAGAAGAAGATTTTAAAAGAAAATAGTGACTCCCTCCAAGACTGCGACGGCTGCAGCTGCTCCCCACGGGTCCAGGTACAGAAGAGCAGGCAGCTCACACAGGGTGGGGGATGGGTGTAGGGCTTGCATGGCTGGGCAGGGGGTGGGGGTGGGCTCACGTGTCTGGGAGGGGGGGTGCTTTGGCTGTCTTGATCTCACTTCAGATCCAAAGCATTGGCCTGGCTCCAGATTGGGCCGAGGTGGGTCAGCACTGATTTGGAAACTCTGAATCTGCCTCCAAAGTGGGCCCAAGGGTCCCTGCAGAGCCCTTCTAAGAAGATATTTAGTCATTTCAGTCTAGCAGATGCACAAGAACACCCCCTCCCCCATAACAATGTTCCTTTAATGTTTACTGCTCATTCATTAATACCTGTTTATTTCAATAGCTGGAAAAAATATTTTATACTCCATCACACACACACACACACACACACACACACACAGGCATACACACACTTAGGAATGCACCCCTTTAAATATGAGACCCAAAAATATATTGCTTTGGTTTTCCAACTTTAGAACCCCTGTCCTTTCCTATACTCAGAGAGGAACTCACATCAGTGGGATGATTCAGATTTTTATTCCATTATTAACACCTGACATTCTACCATGCAGGGAGGTAGAATACAGGCTCGGTGGCTTTCTTGGGATGCTGGATGAGACATACTCATCTCAGCCATAGTCTGAACTCAGGACATTTTGTATGTACCCATTCTTTCTGAGTGTATGCCTCACTCCAGGGAGACCCAGGTGCCCTCTGGCAGATTCCTCCCATACTTTCTCATCACACCCATACTCTAAGATTCCCTCCCACTAGGGAGGACAGAAGCCTGAGGAGACAAAACAACTAATCAGAAAATACAGTACAAAAATGGGTGTGTACATATGATTCCTCCAAGCGTTCAAAGAAGGTGCAAAGGGGCCATGGGGATTAGCACTGGAACTGCATGCTGCCTCCTTATGCTCTTGCCCAATCAGGGTGCCTCCTCAGGTGTGGGAACTCTCCACGCATCCGTACATGTGGATAACTCATTCTCATGATCGTCTGTTGGACATTCATCAGGGGATAGGGGAGGGGAGCATGTGCATAATCTCGAGAACCCCTCTGCACATCCAGTGAATGCACAGAAGGGTTTTTGTGAACACTTCCAGACACATGGAGGTGTGGAATGGCTCCTAGGGATGTATGGGTTTTGTTAAATCCATTCTGTCTCCATTTCGCAGATTCTCAGGCACTTTTCGTTCCATCATCCACTCACTGACAGAACTGAATTTTCCTCTGTTTCCCAAACTTGCATACCTAATGCACTTCCAAATATCCCCAAAATGTGCATTTTCACCTTTAGCTTATGAGGTGAAATGCACATTTTCAGTTGGTCTTTTTTGTATTTTTGTATGATTAAATTTGCATACAATTCTGGAAAGTAACAAAACAAACAAACAAAAAGGTCCACAAGTCTGCAGAATCCATGTGACTTGGAAAAAGCCAGTCCGCTGTGGAATTCGGGGGTTGGATTCCAAAAACCCAAACTCATTTGTGGACTTCTTCAATATGCCTGATGGTTCCTGACAAACAAACAAAACATACTGCAAGCTTCTTGGGAACAGTTATCTTAATCAGTTAGACATCACATTTAGAAACATATAAAGCTGAACTTTGCTGAAGCATGTCACTGGTCACTGGTCCATCTAGTGCAGGACTCCAGCTGGAAGCAGCTGTCCAATGTCCCTGGGATAAGTTTGTCCCAGCTCTGCCACATGAGATGCTTTTACTAAAGATTTCAGGGGAATCTGAGAGGAAGGTGGAGTCTGGTGAACTCCCACCCTGCTCAGCCTCTGATTTATTTATTTATTTATTTATTTATTTCTATACCGCCCAATAGCCGAAGCTCTCTGGGCGGTTCACAAAAACTAAAACCAAACAACACACAATAAAACAATTTAAAATATATAGAACATTAAAACCACAATATAACAATACAACCACAATAAAACCTAGCAGCAGTACAGGAGTTTAAAATACAGATTTAAAACAGCAAAGATAAAAATTTAGAAAGCTAAAATGCCTGGGAAAATAAAAAGGTCTTCACCTGGCGCCGAAAGAAGTACAATGTAGGCGCCAGGCAAACCTCACTAGGGTGCTCATTCCAGAGCCGGGGTGCCACAACAGAAAAAGCCCTCCTCCTAGTAGCCACCCGCCTCACTTCCTTTGGCAGGGGCTCACAGAGAAGGGCCGCTGATGATGATCTTAAGGTCCGGGCAGGCACATATGGGAGGAGGCGATCCTTCAGGTAACCTGGCCCCAAGCCATTAAGGGCTTTGAATGTTAACACCAGCACTTTGAATCAGGCCCGGAAATGGACTGGCAGCCAGTCTGAGACCCCATTTACTGAGCTGCCACACTTACTGACCTTGCTCTCTGAGCTGCAGTGTGGTCTGCAACCACCTGGCAGCCACCTGACCCTCAACAAGCCACCATTTTGTGAAAACATGGCAGCTTGGGTTCTTCCCTAAAAGTAACGTCACACAAATGGTGGCCGCAAAGGGGCCATTTACACAACATTATAGGCATAAATGGTCCATTTACACCTGTAATGTTGTGTGAATGGCCCCATTACAACTGCCAATTGTGCAACATGACATTCACGGAAACACCCGAGCTGCCATTTTTCCCACAAAATGGAGGCTTGATGAGAGATCGGGCAATCACCGGGTGCTTGCCCGGCACCCATGGACTGCACAGCGGCTCATTCAGGGAGCCAAGCAGGGCTGGCTGGCTCATAACAGCTCAGCGAGCACCCCATAGTGTGGATGGAGGTGAGTCTGTTCATCCCTAGCTTTTACCTGGAGATGCTCAGGACTGACACTGGGAAAGCATGTTCTTCATGGCTGAGCAATGGACCCTCCTTTCTACGTATTCAAAGTCCAACATGCTTTGCTGCCTGAGGCAAAGCAACAAAAGGTGCCACCCACCCAAGTTAAACTGCATAGTATCCAAAGCTAGCCAAGTTATTTTGGTACCAGAGGGAGAAAATCCAGGAAGAAACTTTCCCCCACTCCATGCAGTAAACATGCAATACGAGGGATGTCAGAGAATTCCGCCACGGATCTCAGTGAGGCCAAATGCCAGTGCACTCAGCCCCCCGAAATCCATGGCGGAATGAAGCCCACCCCCCACGAAAGGCGCACGAAATGGAACACTTACCTGCTGCCGACTGCGCTGACTTGCGAATGGCAGCCACGTCTGCGGCTGCCGTTCACTTCCTCATTATAGCCGTGATAGGCTATGTAAATAATTACGTAGCCTATGACAGCTAACGCAGGGATGCCATTTGCATCCCTGCGGAGGCCGTGATAGGCTACGTAAGTATTTACGTAGCCTATCAAGGGAAAAATACAAACAGCGGATGCAAATGACAGTGGCTACGGCGGCTGCCATTTGCATTCCCTTTTTTTTCGCCGTTTTATCCTACAAAAATGTTTACATGGGCTATTGCAGCAGAAAAAAAAGGGAACGCAAATGGCAGCCGCCGTAGCCACCGCCATTTGCATCTGCTGTTTGTTTGTTTTTTTCCCTTGATAGGCTACGTAAATACTTATGTAGCCTATCATGGCCTCCGCAGGGATGCAAATGGCATCCCTGCATTAGCCGTGATAGGCTACGTAATTATTTACATAGCCTATCATGGCTATAATGAGGAAGCGAATGGCGGCCGCAGACACGGCTGCCATTCGCAAGTCAGCGCGGACGGCAGCAGGTAAGTGTTCCATTTCGCGCACCTTTCGTGAGGGGGGGCTTCGTTCCACCATGGATTTCGGAGGGCTGAGTGCACTGGCATTTGGCCTCACTGAGATCCATTTTTTTGCCATGATAGGCTACGTAAATATTTACGTAGCCTATCACGGCAAAATACAGGGACGCAAATGGTGGCGGCTACGGCTGCCGCCATTTGCGTCCCTGCAGGCTGCCCAGCGGCCGGATGTCCAGCTGCGGGTGGCCCTGGCAGGCGGCTCTGCAGAACCTCTGTGGAGCAGAGCCGGCCGGAGATAATTTTGGGGGGAGGGATGGAGCGCCTCCCCCCCACCGCTAATGTCACCCTTCGAAAAGGTAAGTGACTTTCATACATCCCTATGCAATAGTCACAAATTAAACAACAAATACTTTGCTGCCTTTTCATGACACCCACATTCTGCTGCCTGAGGCAGCTGCCTCACTCTGCCTAATGATAGGCCCAGCCCTGGTTCAAAACACTCTGTTTACAGCAGCTTGGATTGAGACTTTACTTCCACTGGCACAAAGGGGGGAAGGTGACTTTTTCTGATTCTTCCTTCCCCATGCAGCCCCTTGCGCCTTCTACAAATCTTCTCTGGAGGGACTGGAGGATCTTTTAGAATAAGGTGCTGCAGGGAGAGGGGGAACTGGAGATAACTACATCGTCTCACCTTCTTTCCAAGTAATCTCTTTGTTGGAGCAGAACCTTTCTGTGGATGGAAGGAACCCTTCTGTACATGGAAGACTACATTTGGATTTAAGCCATTAGCTCAGTAACCCGTATAACAACCTTGAAAGGAGGTAAGTATTATTAATTATTATCAACATTTATTTGTGTGCTTGATTATCAATAGATTTCTATACCAACTTATAAGTTTCAAGGGTGATTTATAGGATTAAAGAGAAGAAATCATAACAGTAGAGCAAAATCCAATTGGAAAAAGAGGCCCTGTACTAAAATGATCTGACAGTACTTAGAAGGGGCAAACAATTTAACAATTGTTGGGGGCTAGGAGAATATCAAAAAGGGTTCACCTAGTGCCCAAATGATAACAGTGAGCCTCCCTGAAGACAGAGCTCCACCAAGTGGATAACTCAACTGGAGATGCTCTTTCCCTGGTTGCTGCCCACTTTACCTCTGAGAGCAGGGATACTTGGAGATGAGCAACAGCAGATGCATAGGAAGGCTGATGAAGGAAAATACTTTTTTTTTTAAGGTGCTTGGGTTCCTCTAAGCCGGGTCCCCCTATGCAGTGCCCCCTGGTACCATGGCACCCGTGGGCATCTCCAATGGTCCCTGTGAAAGCACCAACCCCCCTTTTACTTAAATAATAATAATAATAATAATAAATATATGTGCATGGATTTGTATGAAATAGATAAAACACTCTAGCACTTATACATAGGCTTCAACAAAAGCAGATCAAATATCCAAATAAGTATCCATTTGAAGGTGGCATCTATATGCCACCCATTCAAATATTTACAGTTGTAAGGTCCTCAATCCATTGCATTATAGGAGGTGAGCATTTATCCTTCCAACGTTGTCATATCACTCTTTTAACTGTCAAAAGGGCATGGAGAATCCATTCACACTAACCATTTGTTAATTTCCATGAAGCGGGTAAATAATTTAGAAGCGCATGTACAGCAATGAATATTAAAGCCTGTTCAAGTACAATATTTATCCATGTAATAACAAGTGCTGTGCCAAATCCTGTCCCCTATTTTGGGGAACTTTTTCTCTCCCTGTGAAAGAGGCAGGGGTTTTTTTCTGCCTCTTTTGCAGACAGGGAGAGAATTTGGGAGAATTTTCTCCTGGGGAGGTAGGGTTTCTGCATACCTTTTTTAAGTGCAGGCAATTCTTGAGGGGTCTTCTTTCTATTTTTTTTAATCACCCCCTGCACTTGCAGGAGCCCAGGACCCTTCTCCAGCTGGGAGTTCTTCCTGAATGTCTATTGGAGAGGGTGAGGTCACGTGGTCTCCTGGAAATTCGGAAAGAACTCCTGGCTAGAGAAGAGTCCTGGGGTCCTGCAAGTGCAGGGGGTGTTTTTTCAAAAAAACACACATAAAAAATAGAAGGGAGACCCCTCAGAATTGCCTACACTTAAAAGGGTATGTGGAAACCCTATCCCCCTCCCCAAGTAGAAAATACTCTGAAATTTTCACCTCTCCCTACCTCTTTCAAAAACAGATTTTTGTGCCCCACCACCCACTGAAAATGGAAGAATTGAATTTTTTGGCACAGCACTAGTAATAACTTCTCCCCCAAAGAAGCAACTACTGGACATTGCCAATACATATGTTTAAAAGAAACACTAGCTGTATTGCACTGCCAGCAATTAGCCAAATTAGGGAATCCCTTATTAAAGAGACACTGCAGTGTCCAATACACATGAAAAAAAAAAAAGTTTAAGGCACAGCCTAAGAGATGAAAGATAGGTGCCAAAGTGGAGATGCACTACATCAGTTAATTCCCAGTCCAGGTCCAACACACATAGCCCAATGTTTTTAATGTTTTTATTCATATATATATATATTCCCCTTTTCTACCCACACTCCCAAATGGAGTTCAAGGTGGCTAACAATCCAATCCACCTAGGGCAGATTTGGGTGGCCCCTGACCCGCCTCAGCCTCAAACCCTAAGCGGGTTCCCCCACACACACCCCAGCTCCACACCTGGACCGCCGCCTCCTCTGCCACCTTCTCCGTTTTGCCGTCTTCACTGCTGCACACTGCTGCTGTCTTCGCTGCCTCTGCCTTGGAACTTCCAGGAGGTTGCCATTTTAAAAATGGAGACTCCCTGGAAGAAGAGTCACTGCCCTTCCAGGCCTCAGGAGGCGGCGCAGCGGCAGAGGTGGCAGAGGCGCGGCATGGCAGCAGAGGCAGAGGCATAGGCAGCATTAGCGGCAGCGCAGGGGCAGAGGCAGCAGCGAGGAGGAGGTAGCTCAGGTAAGGATATGGGGGTGCTGGGGGGGTTGGGCCGGGGGCTGAAGTGCACTGAGCCCCCGACCCTCTCCAGGCCACTTCGTGCCCCTTCCACTTCACCTTGGAGGGGGCACAAAGTGACCCGAAGCAGCCCGCTTCAACTCGGGGTTCGGGCCTTGGGCCAAAGCGGTACACATCCCTAGTCGACATATGCCACTTTAAAGGCGAAGGAGTCCTAACACATAAATGTGATGAGCAACTGGCAAGGGAAATTTATCTATTTATTTCATTTATTAAATGGCTCCTTAAAAAAATTCCTGGCATTTTACAAAATAATGGTAAGAACGGAAATAAAATCACAATAAAATCAACAATATAGAGCACATGCCAACTCAACATAAAATACAATATCTAGGAGTGCTCGAAAGTCACTTACCTCGTCTCACAGCTTGCTTCGCGGTGGGGGGGAGGCGCTTCACTTCTCCCCCCGAAATTCAGGCTGGGGGGGGAGGCGCCTCACCTCGCCCAGCCGAAATTCAGGCCGGGGGGGAGGTGCCTCGCCTCGCCCGGCTGAAATTCAGGCCAGGGAGGAGGCGCCTCCCCCCCCCGGCCGCGAAATAATAGCGTTGCCCTTATTTTCACCGTAGTCTATGTAATCTTTACGTAGACTACAGCGACGAAATAAGGAACGCGAATGGCGGCTCCCTATGGGGGCCGCCATTAGCCGTACGCCCTTTTTTTTTTTTAAGTCACCCGTGATAGCCTACGTGACGATTTACGTAGCCTATCACGGCTGACTTTGCAAATCTAGCCGTGATAGGCTACATTAATCGTCACGTAGCCTATCACGGGGGCGTTTTTTTTTTTTTTTACTTTTCTTGGAATGGCGGCAGTGGCAGCCAGTCGAAAGACCGGCTGCCGCCCCCGCCCCTGTCGAAGTCCTGCCGAACCGCCGCTGCGACCTGCCACCGGGAGTGACATTCGGGAAAGGTAAGTCCCATCCCGGGGGGGGTGTGGGGGCGGGTGTGTGTGGAGAATTTCTCCCCAAAACTACTTCGGGGGGTCGAATACATTGGCACTCGGCCCCCCGAAGTTTCGACGAGAAATTCTCTGACACCCCTAACAATATCACATTGCAGAGAGTAGGGTAATAATAAGCCACATTGATTGCAGGGACTTGGATAACAGAACAAAAAACATACTAAAAAAAAAATGGGGGGAGGTTAAAAATACTTTGAAAGAATTTAAAAGAATTTAAAAGCCCCGGAAATAACAGATGTTCATACATGGAGCAGGAAAAGGCTGATGAAGCCCACTTATGTCCTGTATACACAGCCACGTTGTCCAATCCATGCCCACCCATTTGGTCTGCATCTCATCAGCGTGGATGCCCCTTGCTACTAAGGGAACATTTCAGACCAATGCTGAACCAAAGGCACATGGCATACAAAATACAAATAGATCACCTCTAGGTTTGCCTTGGATTCAGTTCAAGCAGCCTCCTTTCCACAATGGATTTCATGGGTATCCATGAGCAAGTCATTAGCCCTGTTCACACGTAACACTAAGCCACCGTGGTTAGCATTGTTAAGTGAACCATAGTGGCTTAATGTGTCATCTGGGGGGAGAAAGTCACAGCAATGATGGTTAGTAAACCACCTCCCCAAGGAACCACCTCCTGAAGCAGGGTTAAGGGGTCCCAGGGTGGCTTACTATTACATGTGTCAGGCTTTCCGGTGGTTAAAATGGTTTCCAGGTGGTTTTTAGGCTATGATGACCATAGAAATGGTGGCCTAGAGCATCCTGCACTTCCGGTGATGCTCTAGGCATCCAGCCAGACTCTGTGGTTGCTGTTGCATAATGATAGATGGAGTGGCCAGTGTGTGCTTTTTCCTGGCACAGTGGTTCCTAGGATAACCGTCGAGTTATCCAGGGAACTAACTACTCCATTGGGATGGGTAAGTAAACCATGGTGGGCCACACAGTTCCCATTCATCTCATGGGCATGCACATTGCGGGTTTCCAAACCACCTCTCCATTGTAGTTCCTTTAACCACCCTTCTCCCAGTCAAATCTGAACAGGGCCATTGTCTCTGAGATCCAGTTCCCTGCCTGTAATATAAAAATTAGCAGTGAAAAAGGACAAGAAAATGAAATATTGTGACTCACTCTAAGCCTTGGGTGGGCTATGCATCTCACTGACCATGCTTTCTGGAGTAAAAGGAGTGCAGTTGATTAAGCAAGAGCAATATGCAGTATCCGCCCAACATTCTTAAGTTACTCTTCCCACCACACACACATGCACACACACTTTCCCAGCTCATTAATAACCTTGCCAGGGTTCTATCAACGCTTTGCCATTAGGATCATAGCAAATGGTTCTTTGGAGATTTGAGGCTCTTTAAACTTGTGAGGTTTTGCTGTAATCACTAGTCAGACGCATGGTGCACAGCGAAGGCCAAAATTGTACCACTGGGCCTCTGAATCACTGGTGTCTTTCAAAGTCCTCCTCATAAGTGGACTGACAGAAAGTGATGAAAGTGCATGTTAGCAAAAAAGAATGTGATGCCCCATCATCCAGAAAGCGGAACATGGTTTTCTTTAGGTCTCAGAAGTCAGAGATGAATGGCAATGAGCCATGAAGGGATTTCTCAGGACAAGAGACCTAGGAACATGGGAGAACCTCAGTACAGATTCACACATGCACATTCATCAGTCATTAATTACCTGCATCTGGAAGGGTCACCAGAAATTTAACACCACAAATGGGTCTTCCGTCATGGGCATCTGGCTGGGGCTTGAAGCCCAGAGAGAAATTGCTGGCTCAGCCCCCTGAATGCTAGTCCATGAACCTCCCCAGTTGTCCTACTTGGGCTGCCCTGTTTGGGCTGCCCTGTTCCTCACTGAGCCGCTATTGAGCAGAAAAATGGTGGCTCATCCTTGTTTGTAAACCTCCATTTGCACAAATGGCAGCTGTAAGATGCCATTTATGCAAGCTTACAGGTGTAAATGGCCGCTTTACGGCTGCTATTTTTGCAAATGGGTGTTTACGAATGAGGTGAACTGCCGTTTTTCTGCCAAATGGTGGCTCAGCGAGGAAGCGGGTGGCCTCATGGCACTTCTAGGTGCTTGTCGACTGTCCAGTAGCTCACACAGCACAGCAAACAGGTGGCTGGCTGGCGGAGGTCCTGTGAGTGGCACACAACCCAGAACACAGTGAGTTTGCACATCCCTATGCAAAACATCACTTGATAGTGCAGACAGCACATGATGACCATGGATATGATAACTAGTCCCTAACATATAGTCATCAGAAATTAAATGTCATACAAGCTAGGGATCGGTGAATTTGTCAGATTCACTTTTTTCCTCACAATTGAATTTTTTAAAAATCTCAAGTTCTTTCCTTCTCCAATATGAACTTTGCACATTTTGATCAAGAACGAAGTGAAATGTAATTTTCACCCATCCCTAATAGAGGTAGATGTGACCAACAAAGTCTCTAACCAACAAAGACCCAAGTAAAGTAGGATTCTCATGAGAGCTCTTTAAATTCTGTGGCATCCTGTGCCAGTCCCTGAGTAGAAAATATGTCTAGGTGAGTCTTGTGACCCAATCTTCAGTACTCAGATACATAGATCTGAAGACTCTCTCTCTCTCTCTCTCTCTGAGTGAGAGTGAGTGTGTGTGTGTGTGTGTGTGTGTGTGTAAAACAGCACAACAGCAAAGCAGCAAGGAGGCTCTGGACCCATTATGGATTCAGTCTGTCTTATGTTAAAATATATGTGAAAGATAGACTAACAGAGTAATTTCAAAATATATTTAGAGATAGAAGTTTTGGCTTCCATCTTCATTGTACCTCAAAAACAGAGCTGTGAGTTGTATAAAGTTTATGAATTGTCATCAGATAAGGCCATGTGGACTAAGAGTTCTGAGCCTGTAAATCCAAAAGTTTTCCCTTCTGTCAAGCATATCAGTGCTTTTTGTTTGTTCAATAGGAAGCAACTGTAAATCTGAGGGACTATGTGAAGATGAATTAAAATGTCATGTTAACAGGCTGCTCTAGATTTTGGTCATTTTCTGATTGTGATGCATGGTGGAGAATAATGGCTTTGGTTAATATAATATAGTTTTAATCTGGAGCTTTATAGGTTTTATATGGTTCATAAGCTTTATAACACTTATACCTCTGTCCTCCACCCCCTTAGGGAAAACTGCCACTCTTGGTATCCACTTAACATTACAGCTACTTAATAAACCTGAAAGTTCACAAAAAGGTCCCCCATGCCATCACAGGACAGTTTTATATAAGGTATACAATGTCTATACAATCTGTCAGGTTGAAGTTTGGAGAAATGTTTGAGTCATACATTCTAAGCAATAGTTACCCTGCTGGTATGGTCACATCAGCATTCCCCCCTAGCTCTGTTCTTGTCCCACTTTAGAGATCTGGGATACAACCCCCTTGAGCTAATCTACTGAACAATGACAACTGAAGGTCACAAAAAGCACACTTTTTAAAATAGGAGTCATGCTCAGTTCATGGTGTGGTGGCTTGACTCTCTGCTGGATTGTGGTCTGTCCTTCTGTATGGTGTTGGTCTAGTCACCTCACACAACAGGATTGTCATGAGCTGGCCTGGGATCAACCATGAGTTCAAAGACAAAAATGGTGGCCAGCACAAACATACATGTGTGTTCATCAACCCTTTATTTTCTGGGCTTCTGATGTTCTGAACTGACATTGTAAATGAGTAAGTTATACCCCTGGGGGAGGGGGGGGATAGGGAATATCTAGCAAGCCCTAAATTTCGTAACCTTTCTCTCAGCTCAATAGAGGAAGTAAATATTTACGTTATCACAGAAACTTTATAGAGAAAGATAATTTATCTGACACCACATTCCCTGGCAGAGGGCAATGCTATGTGAAGAAACTAAATGCTTGAAGAGCATGAAACGAACACAGGAAATATTTGAAAAGGGATTATATTTTATCATGAGTTCTATGATGAAGGTCACTGCAGATGAGCTACAGCATTTTAGAAAAAGAAAAAAAGAAAGAAAGAAAAGGAAC
The DNA here is from genome assembly GCF_057233095.1 of Heloderma suspectum. Taxonomy (NCBI): domain Eukaryota; kingdom Metazoa; phylum Chordata; class Lepidosauria; order Squamata; family Helodermatidae; genus Heloderma; species Heloderma suspectum. The sequence goes on from NC_139462.1 coordinate 211,493,929, forward strand.
AGGCTTTCAGTCTGATGTCTTTCATCTTTTTTAATAAGCTGCTTCAGTCAAAGCCTATTCAGCTATGTGCAGGGGAAGCCCTTTTAGCCTTGCCAGAAAAAAATGAGCTACAATTTGGATAGAAGAGCTTGCCAGGATGTCTTAGAAGACTGTGCTTGCAGAGGTCCTCCATGTGAGCTTCTTGATGCCCTCTGCCGCAGCACTGTGCATTCAAGATTAATGGGAAGCACAGCAAACCTAAAATGCAAGAAGAGTTGCCAACGTACTTGGGGAGTGCAGTTAATTATTCTGTAAATAAACTGTAACTCACAAAGGCCTCCAATTCTTAGAAGATCCATACAAATGCCAGGGGGAGGGGGAGAATCGGAACTGCAGCCAAGAAAATAATTGCATTCTTTCAGAGGTAATTTCTCAATCAACAGAAGGTTCCTACTTTGGCTTTGTGTTCACTGGAAAATGCAAAAAGGTGTTCTAAGCGGTGAGGAGAAATGGTAGTAAGATGTACCCCAGGTCCTCAGCAGTGGAAATTCCTTTGCTCTTTCAAAGTAGTAATGGATGAATGATCCTCAGATCAATTTGGGATAGACTTGGTATTTATGAATTTTCTTGGTGTGTGTTTGGTAAAAGCCTGTTCTGTTTTGTTTTCAAGGAGTTCTTCTCCTGCACATTGATGCATGCTCACCGATTGTGTCATGCAGATGAGTACTACACGTTGTACTGTGTACTGTGGCACCAAAATTGCATTTTGGTGCCACCTGCCCTACACTCAGTTCTTGTCACTAGCCAGGGTATAGAGCCAACTGGAGATCCAACTTCCCCCTCCCACAACCAATACACCCAGGAACAAGAGTGGGTTTTAGATCTGGATGAAGAGAAATAATCACATACAGTGTTTGCCAGAAACAATCAAAAGAAATGAAAAGATATTCTCCAAACAGAAGGCTGCATGGTTGGTGGACTGCTCATTTAGTTTACAGCAAAAGTTTCATTGAGAGTAAGAGGTTGGCATTAAAAATAAATAACCTTTTCACAAAGTAATTGGCTTTGGATGCCTGCTCCACTAAACACTGGTCTATCCATGCACAGAATCTCATTGTATAGTCCTAGGCAAAGAAGAACTTCAGAGGGGCAAAGAAAGACATAACTTTATAACACAATGGGGCATCATGGGCAGTATCTAGGGTTGTCTGTTGCTGGGAAGTCCTGTTCATTTTTTGCTTAATGGACTCCTGCTGGCCGCCCAACCCTGCCACGTCTGTAAGGTGAGCCACCATGGGGCTGGGGGATGCCAGCCAGGCAAATGTTCATGGATGCTGTTGCTGTTGTTTAAATCGAGCTGCAATTTGCTCAAACGTGCGGGTATAAATATTTACAGAAATTGCGATTTGTGCAAAACCATGACCATAAAACTCATGCAAAATTTCAGGCGTAGATGGTTATTAATGCCTGTGATTTTGCACAAATTGTGCTATTTAAGGCCGCACTTTCGCAGAAATCATGATTTCCGTACGTATTTATACCTGCAATTTTGCGCAAATCACGGTTTGCACAAATTTTAAAAAGCAGAAAACTGCGAGCTTGCCCGACTCATCATGTGATGAGTAGGGCCAGCTTGTGGGGCAACAAGCTGGAGTCCAGGGGGCCAAGCTGGTGAAAACTTGCCAAGCTCTACCCCCAAAAAGAATTCCTCCAACATCCCTGGCAGTACCCAACAGGGCTGCTCTGCCTCCACTTGTTGCAGTGCACTTCCAGGAGTGACCCTTTGTGCAGCAGGGCTGTTGTGCTTCCAAAAGATGACCCCAGAAACATTTCTAAATTGGGACATATCATTAGAGCTGCCTAGTGCAAGCTCCACTGACTGGCCCCATTATGGAAACCAGCTTTTCCACTCATTTGGGGTTATTTTTAGAAGCACAAAAGACCTACTGCATAAGCAGTCGCTTCCAAAGGCACATTAGTACACTACCCCATGCGTATATTGACCTGGGCAATTGTGAATTCCCATAACATCACAGCTGTGATGTGGGAGACACTTTTCTGTGGTTTCGTGTAAGGACGGCCCAGGTGCCTGATTGGGTCTGGGAGACCAGCAGACTCCCCCTGCCCACACCCCTAAGCTGTGCCTGCCAAGCCCCTGCCCCCCTCAACCCCCCCTCCCCAGGCTTGCCGAGCCACCTGCACTCACCCAGGACCCATCCTCCAGTGCCACAATCTCCATTTTGTCAAAAAATGGCAGCTGTGAATATGTGCACATCTAGTTGTATGCAAAATGGCACCATGAAATCTCCCATATACACAATATTACAGGCATAAATGGGCCATCTATGCCTGCAATCTTGCGTATATGGGTGATTCACAGCGCCATTTTGCATGCAACCAGATGTACATATATTCATGGTCACCATTTTTTTCATAAAATGGCGATTGTGGCAATGGAGGATGGGTCCTCAGTGAGTATGGGCAGTTCAGCAAGCAGCAGGGAGCTTGAGCATGAGTATGGGAGCATGGAGACAGGGGCTTGGCTGTAGGGATGGCGGAGAATTTCTCCCCGAAACTTCGGGGGGCCGAGCGCCAATGTGTTCGGCCCCCCAAAGACGTTTCGGGGAGAAATTCTCCGCACCCCCCTGCACCCCGCACCCCACCCCGGGATGGGACTTACCTTTCCCGAATGTCCCTCCCGGCGGCGGGTCCGGCCGGCGGTTCGGCGGGTCTTCGTCTGGGGCGGGAGCAGCAGCCGGTCTTTCGACCGGCTGCCACCACCGCCCTTCCAATAAAAGAAAAAAAAACGCCCCCGTGATAGGCTATGTGACGATTAACGTAGCCTATCAAGGCTAGATTTGCAAAGTCAGCCGTGATAGGCTACGTAAATCATCACGTAGCCTATCACGGGTGACTTTAAAAAAAAAAAGCGTGTACGGCTAATGGCAGCCCCCATAGGGAGCCGCCATTCCCGTTCCTTATTTGGTCGCTGTAGTCTACATAAAGATTACGTAGACTACGGCAAAAATAAGGGCAACGCAAATAGCGTTGCCCTTATTTTCGCCGTAGTCTACGTAAATCTTTACGTAGACTACAGCGACCAAATAAGGAATGCGAATGGCGGCTCCCTATGGGGGCTGCCATTTGTGTACGCGCTTTTTTTTTTTTAAAGTCACCCGTGATAGGCTACGTGATGATTAACGTAGCCTATCACGGCTGACTTTGCAGATCTAGCTGTGATAGGCTACGTTAATCGTCACATAGCCTATCACAGGGGCGTTTTTTTTTTTTAACTTCTTATTTCGCGGCCGGGCGAGGCGAGGCGCCTCCCCCCCGGCCTGAATTTCGGCCGGGTGAGGCGGGAAGCCTCCCCCCCCCGGCCTGAACTTCGCGGGGAGAGCAGCGAAGCGCCTCCCCCCCACCACAAAAAGCTGTGAGACCAGGTAAGTGACTTTCATGCACCCCTACTTGGCTGGCACCCAGAGAACCCAGGTGGCGGTGGTGCTCATCCATCCCTAGTTGCATGCCACACTTTAAAAGCTCCAGGACCACATGGGCAGAGCCAGTCACTGGGTCCTTCCCACACAATGGTCAACCCCAATCCTGTCCAGGCAATCATTGTATGTAAAGGTCCCATGTGATTTGTCCTGTCCAGATGGTCTTTAAACTTTACAGCAACACTGTAGGATCGAAGCATTCCTTCCACGTCACTGTAATGCCTAAAAGCTAGGTAAAAAAAGTAGTAACTAGCAAGGATGAACCAGTTAAAAAGTTACCTCCTTGTGACTCTCTGATGCTGGTAACACCCCCTGCTTCTGAAGGGTAAGTGAGCAGGTGGTGGGTGGTGCCTGCATGGAAAGAGGGTTGGAACTGGCCCCACTGGTTGATCGTAGCAGCTGTCAAAACCAAGAGCAGCTACAGTTTGCTAGAGGCTTCACGCCACATGGAGGCACTTTTGGGCCCTCTTGTGTGACCTATGCCAAAGGGAAGGGTACTTAAGAAGATATCATCAGCATATTCCTGTGCAGATCTGCAAATTAGACATAAATGAGCAGAGAGAGTTCAAAGGAGGAAAGCATGAGAATAAAAGGGACAAGTTGATGAGCTGGTAGGTCAAGCACAGAGGTCATTGACAAGCCTTTCAAAATGTCTGAAGAGTTTCTCAAAAAATGAAGGAGGGAGGGAGGGAAGGAGGGAAATTTGTTTTACTATGGAACTGGCAGATCTTTCCCTATGAGTAAGACAGCCCAAAGGGATCCTTGCATCACCTAGGTGTGTTAAGATGCTTCTTGATAATCATATGCCAACAGGTGCTGCCACCTACATGGAACAATATTATTTACCTTGTCATATTTGTTGTTGTTGTTGTTGTTGTTATTCACTAGCTTCAAAGCAAAAGTGAAAATCTGTAGGGGATGATCTTTCATAGCATTGGTGCAAAGCCCATAGGTGGAATGATCCCCATGGGACTTGAGTCATGTTTCTCCCTCTCCCCTTGGTATGCGATGAGCAACACACCAGGGCAGTATGGGGAATGAGAGTTCTGTGTGTTCCTCCCATATGCCATCCAGCCCTTCCTGTCTGCACACTGAAAGTTTCTTGACCTAGTGGTTTGTTGGTCACAGCTTTGAGATGAAGAGGAACCACTTTATACTTTGAAAATAAATAAAATGCAGAATAACACACGGAACACAAGGTTATGTCTGCATATTTAGAAGTACATCCCATTGCATTCAGTGGGATTAACTCTCAGATATGGGTGTAACACATTTCATGGGTTGGATCCAGATTAAAGTTGGATCACCTGCATTGATGGAATTGGAGCTTCCTTCCCCTCTTTCCCCTTAGCACCCTCCATGCCATACTGAGTCAGAAGACCCTGATGAATGGGGTGAGCTGTGATTTGTGGGGATCCCCTAAAATTGGGTGGAGGGTTTTTCCATGAGCAAAGCCATTTCTCTTGTGGAAGTCAGAGCCTGGATCCAACCCCTTGTCTTCTAAGCACTTTACATACTTCTGTTATGCATATTCCTTACTCCTTAGGTTCAAACTACATATGAAGTGGGAAACCACATCTTAGGATAATCTTTGGGTTTTGTTTTACTAATCAGCAGATGCACGGGGTGCTTTGAAGATTCGGGAAGAGGCACTTTGGGAGAAGGTGTTCCACTGTTTTGCCTGTGTCCTCTCACTAATCTTAAGGGCATCTGTACCTGTTTCTATCTCCCCAACCCCACTCTCCATGGAATTCTCAAAATACTAGAGCCCAAGGTCATCCAATGAACCTGAAGGGTGGGAGATCCAGGACAGACAAAAGAAACTGCTTCTTCTTGCATCACATCATTAAACTACAGAATTCATTCCCACAACATGCAGTGATGGCTACAAGTTTACATGGTTTAAAAGTGGATTAGACAAATTCATGGAGAATGATGGCTAGTTGTGCTACCTCCAGAATTAAAAGCAGCATGCCTTCTGAATACCAGTTGCTGGGGAGCATGAGTGACAGGTAGGGATGTCACAGGCTTAAACTGGGACTTAAAATCTGGCAATTTCTCACTGGCTTGGCCCCCAGACACCAATCCATGGACCCCCATGCTTGCTCGACTCAGTGCATGCTGAGTTGGGCAAGTGCGGGGATTTGCATAAATTGGAGCTTAAAATCTGGCAATTTGCTTAAAATCTGGCAATTTGCATAAATTGGGGCTTAAAATCTGACAATTTCTCACTGGCTTGGCCCTCAGACACCAATCCATGGACCCCCATGCTTGCTCGACTCAGTGCATGCTGAGTTGGGCAAGTGCGAGGATTTGCATAAAACTGGCGGCTCCACCTTTTATGGGATTTTGCACAAATGACAGCTGTAAAGCACCTATGTATGCAAAATTACAGGCATAAATGGTCTATGGAGTGACTTTGTCCATTCCTAGTGAAAGGTTGCTATTGTGTCCATGTCCTGTTATTGGCTTCCCACATTTGGCATTTGGTTGACTCCTGAGGGAAACAGTGTGCTGGATAAGGATGTATGAGAATTTTGTTTTGGCTCACAAAGCATGTGAGCATGCCGTGTTTGAAGCCCTGAACATGATTGTGAGTGTGAGCACACATCCACTGAAAATATTTGCAAGTTGCTGAACATGTGCTTGAGTTCTATTTGTGCAACTTTTCCACTTCGATTTGCATGACTTTCCTAATTTGCACAGCTTTCCTCTGTAGGCTGAATCAGCTGCACTTTAATCTATGGAAGAAATTTGCACAAATTTAGGGAAGTTTGCACAAATTTCATGTTACATCAGAGCTCAGTTTGCTCATTTTTATTTTTATTTTTCATTTGCACAAAGCAAGCAGCAATCTGAAATGCAAATGAGAATTGGGCATGAGATGAGCTTTAAGATGATGTTTGGAGAATCCTAGCTATCTGGAACATTGTCCATTCACCCAGCCCTAATGCTGGACTATGTAGACGTTTGGTCTGTTCAAGGTGGGCACTTATTTTGGTCTTATGTTGCATTCTTATGTTCAGCTTTGGGTAGAGGACTTAGATTATGGAAATGACACAGGAGGAACAGATTAAACACCGTCTCCCAGAGCACCACTTCCCTGTTCTTCCTGTGTGACTGCTAATGGTAAAACAAAAAACCCACAGGAGATTCTAATAACAAACCTTCCACTTGACATCAAGTTCAGCCTCAGAACTAGGTCATATTATAAATAGAGAATCTGAGGCAAGGAGATAGTGTCTTCCCTCAGGCTATCTAGTGAGTTTGCAGCTGAGATCCAGGACCTAGCTCTAATTTAACAATGTGGTCTTGTAACTTGAAGAAATCAGTAAGATTGTGTATGAGTGGAAACAGATCAGGTACAGGTGGGAATTACATTCCAATTCTTTTAAAAATAAGAATTTAGCAACATTTGATGGGAAAAAATGAAAGTGACTGACTTGCATGCATTAATTTATTATATTTCTATGCTGCCCCATATCCAAAGCTCTCTGGGTGGTTCACAAAAAAAAATTAAAACCATCAAAATACATTATACAAAGTACAAAAACCATTTACATAATAAAATATAAACAGATAACACACAGGGAGAGAAAACATGTATCTAAAAACCATGTTTAAAGTATCAGCCAAAAATAACTCAGAACCTGATTAAAAACTCATTATATGCCGGACAACTACCTGAGAAAGGAGGGCAGTTTTAACATGGCACCAAAAAGATGACATGTTGGGAAAGGCACTCTATCAGCTGAGCTGAACATTTCTCTGAATGCCTTTTTTTCTGAGGAAATTTCTGAGATCATTTTTCTCATCCCCTAGAAAAAGAAGGCCAATTCACTTTTTTCTCTGAATTTTCTCCACCATTGGGGGTGGGGGTTGGCTACCATTTTCTACCCACAATGCCTTGGAGCAAGGTCCAGGCCATTGTGAAGGATGCAGCCAATTGGTAGCCAGGCTGCCAATGGAGTTGCTCCTGCAGGCTCCCCTTCCAATCCTTTGGAGAAAAGAATGAAGCTGTGGTACTATTACTCCTCATGGTTCTCACCCAACCGTTGGAGAATATCTCCTCCCCCTGGATAATTTTGAATAAATTACCTCCCCAATTTCTCTGTCCCCAAATAGTGTGGATTAATTCAAGAAGCCATTTGTATGCAACTCTAGTCTAGGGGTGTACCAACCCCACTCACTGGTGCCGGTTCTGCCATTTGCATCCCTGCTCTTTTTGTGATAGGCTAAATAAATATTTACACAGCCTATCATGGCAAAAGCAGGGATGCAAATGGTGTCCACTACACCAGACACCATTTGCATCCGCAGCCTGGCAGCGGATGGCTGCAGACTGAAGAGGACGGACCCAGACCATGCGGCGGCAGGTAGGGTCCATCCCAACAGACCTTCGTGGGGTGGCAGGGGGGAGTAGTCCATTCCGCCACGGACTCCAGGGTGCTAGATTCTAAAGAATCTGGCCTCATTGGAGTCCATGATGGATTTCTCCACCATCCCTGCTCTAATCCTGATATCAGTTTTAAACCATCTCTGCTGGAGTTAAACTTGATCCCTCCAATAAAAATATAGTTCTAAATACACACACACACACACACACACACACACCTAATGTATGTATGGATGTTTGTTTTTTTCCCTTTTTTTTGCAATTATGTTGCTTACAATTTGCTGCTGTTCTCATTGTGGCAGAATATATTTCTCCAAAACCAGCACATTTTTCTCCCACTAGGCAACTGACATTGCTTTTAAATACTTCCAGAAAAGAAAGAAAGAAAGAAAGAAAGAAAGAAAGAAAGAAAGAAACCCAAAGGAAGTTCAAACCAGATAAGAGGACACTCCACTGCAGGTCTACAATAGTGAAAATAAGTCAGTATAGTATGTTTAAAACTAGCATGCAATAAGCGGTACAGTAAATAGTCTTTCCCACTAAGGGTTAGAAGCTTCTACTGCTTCTTATTATCGTTGCATCCTCAAAGGTACTGAAAAACGCAGCTGCCAAATTCTTCATGAAAAAAAGATCTCCAGTTCCATATCCCAAGATATGAGTCGGTAAATATTTTAAATGGGCTATTATTAGTTTCTTAAATCTTGCCTCCCATGCTCTCCTTTACTAAGGGACCCAAGAATAAATGTCAGGAATAATTAACCGACATTTGATGAAATTCCCCCAAGAGAAAGCTTGCAGGGCTGTAATTCTCCCAGCAGGATTTTTTTTAGAAGCCTTTCATTATATTTTCCTTCTTTTTTAAAGAAAACTGCCTTGTAACAAAATGCTGACATGATTCTTCCTGGAGCTTTGTAGTACCCTGGGTAGCACCCAGCTGTATAGATGTTTCATTTTCATTTAGTTTCATTTTCAGTTCTTTTATTTTCACAACAAGCTACCCCAGGCCTCGACAGCTCATGAGACACCGACCATATATGGTGGGTTCTGATATGCATGATTGCCCACCTGTTTTTGCAGTTCAAATGAAAGGTTTATCAACCACCTAACAAGCACTGTTCATGGCTGGTGTGTAATGATGTATGATAAATTCATTTCAGTTTGGTTTTGATCAGGATTTACTAGGGATGTCAGAGAATTCCGCGATGGATTTCGGTGAGGCTGAATGCCAGTGCATTTGGCCCCCCGAAATCTGTCGCAGAATGAAGCCCCCACCCCCCAGCCCACGAAAGGCGCACGGGACAAAGTTCCCGCCACCCCCACCCCATGAAAGGTGCGCGAAACGGAGCACTTACCTGCTCCCGTCCGTGCTGCTTTGCGAATGGCGGCCGTCCTGTGGCCGCCATTCGCTTCCTCCTCTCAATAGCTGTGATAGGCTACGTTAATACTTATGTAGCCTATCACAGCTAACACAGGGATGCCATTTGCATCCCTGCGGAGGCCGTCATAGGCTACGTAATTATTTAAGTAGCCTATCATGGCAGGTGGGGGGTTCATTTTCATTTCATTCGTACCGCCATTTGCGTACGCTGGAGCTTTTCCTCCTGCCATGATAGGCTACATAAATATTTACATAGCCTATCACGGCTCAATACAGGGATGCTACAACAGCTGCCATCTGCGCCCCTGCAGGGCTGCCCAGCGGCCAGGTGTCTGGCTGCAGGCGGCCGGAGTCGGCCGGCGGCTCCACGGCTTGGCCGCAGAGCGGAGCCAGCTGGGCAGGATTCCGGGCGGAGGGATGGAGCGCCTCCCCCCCACCGTGGATTGCCTGGTGCAGAGCCGGGTAGGTGTTTCATACATCCCTAGGATTTACCCAGTTCTCATCTTCCAGACTGAACATAGACTTGTACACAATCTGTGGCCAAAGTTCAGATATTTCCAAGCTTGGAATACGATTCGAGGACCAAAAGAAATGAGTTAGACAGTAGGGCTGTGCAGGGACCCCCTGATCCGACTCGGAAGCCACTTCACGGTTTCCGAAGTGGGCCCAATTCAGGGCCCCCCCAACACGCCTTGGCCCCGAACCTGAAGCGGGGTTCGGATGGCGAGCCCCACTTCAGGCCATCCCCTGGTGACCCCCTGCTATGCCCCAGCTCTTACCTGGGCCACCGCCTCCTCCACCACCGCCATCACCTTCTCCATTGCTGTGCCAACTTCTCCATTGCCACCGCACCGCTGCCGCCTTCTCCACCATCGCTGTCACTGCTGCTGTCTTCACCACCACCCACTGCCTCCATCTCTGGAGGGTGGCAGCAGTGGAAGTGGCGGTGAAAGTGGAAGCGACAAGCCCCGCCGCCCGCTGCCAGCTCCTGAGGCCTGGACGCGTGGCAACTTTTCTTGTAGGGAGTCACCATTTTTAAAATGGCAACTTCCTGGAACTCCCAGGAGATTGCCATTTTAAAAATGGTGACTCCCTGCAAGAAGACGAGTTGCCATGTGTCCAGGCCTCAGATGGTGGCGGCGGCGGGTGGTGGGTGGCGTAGAAGAAGACAGCAGTGGTGGCAGCGGGAGGTGGCAGAGAAGACAGCAGGGGCAGCGGGTGTCAACAGAGAAGGTGGCGGCAGTGAGGGTGGCAGCAGTGGCTCAGGTAAAGACCTGGAGGTGCCAGGGGGGCTGGGCCGTGGGGGGCAAAGCTCCAAAGCAAACTGAGCACTTTGGAGAGCCCCTGAGCTGCTCCGGGTTGGTTCGTGCCCCTTCCACTTTGCCTCAGAAGGGGCACAGAGTGACCTGAAGCAGCCCGCTTTGACTCGGGGTACGGGCCTTGGGCTGAAGTGGTGCACAGCCCTATTAGACAGCATGGGCACATTTGAAAAATGTGCACGAAAAAAAATGTGTACTTTTGAGAAATGTGCACAAATATGCTTAATCAATAGGAGAAGAATGCTTTTCAAAGATTTGCACAATTGATGCTAATTTTGGACACATGGATTGTTGTGCGAAAAGAAAACAAAGCTCACTATTTGATATGGATTCAAATCAGAATGAGTTTTGTTGATTTGCACATCCCTTCATGGATCACTGCCTTGCTGTGGCGAAGGGGCTTGCGTAACTCAGTGAAGCCATAAGCTATGCCATGCAGGGCCACCCAAGACAGAGAGGTCATGGCAGAGAGTTCTGACAAAATGTGGTCCACTGGAGAAGGAAATGGCAACCCACTCCACTATTCTTGCCAAGAAAACCCCATGGAACGTATCACAAAGCTAAAAGAGATGATGCCGGAAGATGAGCCCCTCAGGTTGGAAGGTGTCCAATACACTACTGGAGAAGAGCAGAGGGTATTTCCAAGTAGCGCCAGAAAGAGTGAAGCGGCTGGGCCAAAGCCGAAAGGACACTCAGCTGTGGATGTGTCTGGTGGTGAAAAGAAAATCCGATGCTGTAAAGAGCAATATTGTTTAGGAACCTGCAATGTAAAATCAATGAATCAAGGTAAGCTGGACGTGGTCAAACATGAGATGGCAAAATTGAACATTGACATCTTGGGAATCAGCAAACTGAAATGGACAGGCATGGGTGAATTTAATTCAGGTGACCATCATATCTACTACTGTGGGCAAGAATCCCTTAGAAGAAATGGAGTAGCACTCATAGTCAACAAAAGGGTGGGAAAAGCAGTACTGGGGTACAATCTTAAAAATGATAGAATGATCTCAGTACGAATCCAAGGCAAACCATTCAACATCACAGTAATTCAAGTCTATGCCCCAACCACTGATGCCGAAGAAGCTGAGGTTGATGGGTTCTGTGAAGACCTACAACACCTTCTAGAACTAACACCCAAAAAAGATGTCCTCTTCATCATAGGGGATTGGAATGCTAAAGTAGGAAGTCAAGAAATCACTGGGATAACAGGCAGGCATGGCCTGGGTGTACAAAATGAAGCAGGACAAAAGCTAATAGAGTTTTGCCAAGAGAACATGCTGATCATAGCAAACACTCTTTTCCAACAGCACAAGAGACGACTCTACACATAGACATCCCCAGATGGTCAATATCAAAATCAGATTGATTATGTCCTTTGCAGCCAAAGATGGAGAAGCTCTATACAGTCAGTAAAAACAAGACCTGGAGCTGACTGTGGCTCAGATCATGAGCTTCTTGTTGCAACATTTCAGCTTAAATTGAAGAACGTAGGGAAAACCACTAAACCATTCAGGTATGGCCTCAATCATATCCCTTATGAATATACAGTGGAGGTGGGGAATAGATTTAAGGGATTAGACCTGATAGACAGAGTGCCTGAGGAACTATGGACGGAGGTCTGTAACATTGTTCAGGAGGCAGCAACGAAATCCATCCCAAAGAAAAAGAAATGCAAGAAAGCCAAGTGGCTGTCTGATGAGGCTTTACAAGTAACTGAAGAAAGAAGGGAGGCGAAAAGCAAGGGAGAAAGGGGAAGATATATCCAACTGAATGCAGAGTTCCAGAGAATAGCAAGGAGAGACAAGAAGGCCTTCTTAAATGAACAATGTAAAGAAATTGAGGAAAACAACAGAATGGGAAAGACTCGAGATCTCTTCAAGAAAATCGGAGATCTCAAGGGATTGTTTTGTGCAAAGACAGGCATGATAAAGGACAAAGAAGGCAGGGACCTAACAGAAGCAGATGAGATTAAGAAGAGGTGGCAAGAATACACAGAAGAACTATACAGGAAAGATCTTAATATCCCCGATAGCCATGATAGTGTGGTCACTGAACTTGAGCCGGACATCCTCGAGAGTGAAGTCAAGTGGGCCTTAGGAAGCATTAGTAACAACAAAGCTAGCGGAGATGACAGCATTCCAGCTGAGCTATTTAAAATCCTAAAAGATGATGCTGTTAAAGTGCTGCACTCAATATGCCAACAAATCTGGAACATTCAACAGTGGCCACAAGACTGGAAAGGGTCAGTTTATATTCCAATTCCAAAGAAGGGCAATGCCAAAGACTGTTCAAACTACAGCACAATTGAGCTCATTTCACATGCCAGCAAGGTGATGCTCAAAATCCTACAAGCTAGGCTTCAGCAGTATGCGAACCGAGAACTACCGGAAGTACAAGCTGGGTTTCGAAGAGGCAGAGGAACTAGAGATCAAATTGCCAACATTTGCTGGATCATGGAGAAAGCAAGAGAATTCCAGAAAAATGTCTATTTCTGCTTCATTGACTATGCTAAAGCCTTTGGATGTGTGGATCACAACAAACTGTGCCAAATTCTTAAAGTGATGGGAGTACCAGACCACCTTACCTGTCTCCTGAGAAACCTGTATGAGGGTCAAGAAGCAACAGTAAGAACCAGACATGGAACAACCGATTGGTTCAAAATTGGAAAAGGAGTACGACAAGGCTGCATATTGTCACCCTGCTTATTTAACTTATATGCAGAGTACATCATGAGAAACTCCAGGTTGGATGAATCACAGGTCGGAATTAAGATTGCCGGGAGAATTATCAACAACCTCCGATATGCAGACGATACCACCCTAATGGCAGAAAGCGAAGAGGATCTCAAGAGCCTCTTGTTGAGGGTGAAAGAGGAGAGTGCAAAAGCTGGTTTGAAACTCAACATTAAAAAAAACGAAGATCATGGCATCTGGCCCCATCACTTCCTGGCATATAGAAGGGGAGGAAATGGAAGCAGTGACGGATTTTACTTTCTTGGGCTCCAAGATCACTGCAGACGGTGACTGTAGCCATGAAATTAAAAGATGCTTGCTCCTTGGGAGGAAAGCTATGGCAAACCTAGACAGCATAGGAAGAAGCAGAGACATCACCTTGCTGACAAAGATCCATCTATTCAAAGCTATGGTTTTCCCAGTAGTAATGTATGGCTGTGAGAGCTGGACTATAAGGAAGGCTGAGCGCCGAAGAATTGATGCTTTCGAACTGTGGTGCTGGAGAAGACTCTTACGAGTCCCCTGGACTGCAAGGAGGTCAAATCAGTCCATCCTAAAGGAAATCAACCCTGAGTGCTCATTGGAAGGACAGATACTGAAGCTGAAGCTCAAATATTTTGGCCACCTAATGCAAAGAGAAAACTCTCTGGAAAAGACACTGATACTGGGAAAGACTGAAGGCAAAAGGAGAAGGGGACGACAGAGGATGAGATGGCTAGATAGCATCACCGATGCAATGAATATGAACTTGAGCACACTCTGGGAGAGAGCGCAGGACAGGAAGGCCTGGCATGCTATGGTCCATGGGGTCACGAAGAGTCGGACACGACTGAACGACTGAACAACAACAACTGGTGTGCTGTATTTGAGCCGGTGAGTCACATGAGCTGTGTATGCTTAGACTACAATGCTAGTGAAGTCAATGCCATACGTACCTGACCAGACCCTAAGGTCATCTTCAGGGGTCCTTCTCTGGGAGCCAGGTGGAAGAGAGCCAGGTGGCTACCAGAAAGACACCCTTTTCTACTGTGCCACCCTGCCTGTGGAATGAGCTCCCTAGAGAGATTTGCCTGGCGCCTATGTTGAGCTTTCTCTGGCACCAGTAGGGATGGCGGAGAAATCTGTCACAGACTCCAATGAGGCTGGATTCTAAAGAATCTGCCCCCCCCCCGAGTCTGTGGAGGAACACACTACCCCTGTGCCACCCCCCAAAATCCGCCCGGGACGGACCCTACCTGGCGGCGACTGGTCCGGGTCCATCGTCTTCATTCCACAGCCATCTGCTTCCAGGCTGCAGAACAAAATGGCTTCCGGCGTAGGGGATGCCATTTGCATCCCTGCCCTTTGCTGTGATTGGCTACATAAATATTTACATAGCCATTCATGGCAAAGGGCAGGGACGCAAATGGCGTCCCCTACGCCAGACGCCATTTGTGGCCGCAGCGCCCCCTGGCAGGGGACGGAAGTCCGGCTGTGTGTGGCTCCAGCCGGCAGCTCCACAGTAGGGATGGGGGAGAATTTCTCCCCGAAACATCGGGGGGCCGAGTGCCAACGCATTCGGTCCTCCGAAGGTTCGGGGAGAAATTCTCCGCCACCCCCCCACCACCCGCCGCCACCCCCCCCCCCGGGATGGGACTTACCTTTTACGAATGTCTCTCCCGGCGGCGGGTCCTGGCGGCGGTTTGGCAGGTCTTCGTCAGGGGCGGGGGCGGCAGCCGGTCTTTCGACCGGCTGCCGCCGCCGCCATTCCAAGAAAAGTAAAAAAAAAAAACGCCCCTGTGACTTTGCAGATCTAGCTGTGATAGGCTACGTAAATCGTTACGTAGCCTATCATGGGGCTTTTTTTTTTTTTTTTTGAAGTTCGCGGCCGGGGAGACCGGGCACTTCTCCCCGGCCTGAATTTCGGCCGGGCAAGGTGGGAAGCCCCTTCCCGGCCTGAACTTCGGGGGGAGAAACGAAGCGCCTCCTCCCCACCGCGAAGGAAGCTGTGAGACCAGGTAAGTGACTTTCGTACATCCCTACTCCACAGACTTGCTGCAAAGCAGAACTGGCCAGGGAGGATTCCGGGGGGAGGGAGGAATCACCTCCCCCCCCCAGCGGACCCCAGAGCGGAACAGTAAGCGGGGTTTGTACACCCCTAGGCACCAGGTGAAGACCTATTTATTTTCCCAGAATTTTAGCATTTTAGCATTCCAGTCTTTTAGCTTTCTTGTTTTAAACCTGTTACTGTATTTTAGATCTCTGCATTGCTGCTAGGTCTTTTCTGGTTGTATTTTTATACTGTAGTTTTAAGCTTTTATATTTTAAATTGTTTTTATGCTGAACTTTGTGGTTTAAATTTTTGTGAACCACCCAGAGAGCCTCAGTTATTGGGTGGTATAGAAATGTAATAAAACAAACAAACAGATAAAATGCTAACATTCATGGGAAGGAGAGCCAGCTTTAGGTTTGGGTTCGAAGAATATGAATGTTTGAATGCATGACCAGAGTCTGCCCAAGACATTTTGCTGCCTGATCTGAAGAACAATATGGCACCCCTTCCCATTCCATGTTCAAAACCTAAATGTATTGCCAGTTGACTTATTCTTCAACACTGACCCTGGGGCAACATCCTCCATTATATCTGAAGGCAGCAAGCTAGCTTAGGGGGCACAACTGTGTTCGATACACAGTTCTCTCCTCCAAAATCTTGCTGCCTCCTGCCAGCATCTGCTACCTGAGGTGACCACTTCACTCTGCCTAATGGTAGGGTTGGCCCTGTGTGTGCCATTGATTCTGTGAACCTTGTGCTCACATCTGCAACATTAACTAGTGTGTGCCCCAAAATTCTTCTGCATGAAAATCAGGAAGCATGGGAAGCCAAGACAGCAGTGTAATGGAGAGATGTGAAACAGAAAGGGGGGGGGACTCACATAGCACCCTCAGCCACCTTGCAGTAAGTACTAAGGTGGCTCAAAAACACCATCAAAATAAATTCTAAGAACCATGAGAATGAAGCATAAAAATAGAAGTCTCTTTCTTGGGGGAAGAAAACCTTTAGTAAATTGGAAGACAGATTTTGGCATAGTATTAGCCCTACCACTTCCCCAGAGCTGGACTCAGCAGTGCCACACACACACACAAACCCTCCCCGCACACTCCATACATGTTGCCGGTCCCACCTGTAATTCCTAAATTCAATTAAATAACATCCATGACTGAAAATATTGAAACTATTCACATGATAATGTAATTCATGAACTAGGTTTGAATATTTGCCTAAGACACACACCCCCCCCCAATTCAGGTTCATTCCAGCACTACTGTGGACTAGGGTTGCACAAATCTGTCAGTTGAAATTTCTCACCGTCCCTCATTTTTCCAATCTTCCATTTGGTTTGTCTCACATTTTGAGAATTTATCCAGTCTTCTTCAGTTTGGTTCAGGTTGAACTCTGAGAACATTTTTTTAAAGAAGTCTGTGTGAGAATCCATAAGAATATATAATAAGTAATTGTGCTTATTTCTTCTAATACAGGCATTTTTGCCAATATACATACTTTTGCAAAAAATAATTTGTTTAATGTACTGCAGTTTTGAATGTCATTTGGCTCAATATATGCATTTTTGAAATTAAGGTAAATTAGGTAAATTCTGAAGAAAATGCAAATTGAATTGATTTCTCCACCATACCTCCTGTGGACTACCCTGCCATTTCAAAATGCTTTCCAAATAGCTATCTGGGTGTTTAGCCTGGCTAACCATTGCCAAAGTTGCTGAGTTGTATGACATCTGCAATGTACCCAATTCACCCATTCACAATGTGCCGAGTTCACCCACAGAAATGCTGACATACTTACGAAATGTGAATGCCTCTGTAATAAGCCATAGAAACATTGCTGAAAGGACACAATACAGATGATGCATTAAAGCAGCCAAGGATATTACATTAGCAACCCAAATATATCTGGTTACCTCAAAGCCAAACATTTGAATGAAACTCAGGGACACTCATGACTCAGGATGTGATGATCCATGGACTATTCTGCCACTGGAGACAGGCTGGATTCTGCTAAATAATGCTCTTTTGAGAGGAAAGCTTTATGCTTCTGCCATGTAAGGGTTTCCCTACCACCACCACCACTTCAAAGTGTTTTATGGTTCCTCTAATAGTGACTTTCAAGAAAAATAAGCATTGGATGACTCTTATTTTGCCTCTGCTGCAGACAACTAACAAAAGATGTTTTTGAAGAGAAACAATGCTTCCCATTCAGATATACTGAAACTCTGAGAAACTCTGTGTAGGAGACCAAGAGGCATTAAGGGTGGTGGGGGGGGGGAACCTTTGTTTCTTGAACCAGGCACAAACTATACCCTTGTTTAATCTGCTGTAAAGGGAAGCCTGGTTTCCACCCAACATGTGTGAAATATTTAACACAGTAATCAGAGGAGAAAGTGTGTGTGTGTGTATGTGTGTGCGCGCGCATGTGAATTTTCTTCTTCATAATCTAAATCAGCATGTATTCTTGGAAGTAAGTCCCACTGAACTCAATGGGGCTTACTTCTGAATACATATACATAGGATTGCACTGTTGATATGTGATTCCTGCCCCCATGCCCTCATGGCATGGGGCACTTTTAAAAGTAGTATACCTGGGGTGGGGGGCAAGACATTCTTATTTTTTTAAAAATACATCCAAATGTTTAAAAAAGCACAAGTTTTTCCTAGTTGTTCAGATTTATAAATAGGGTTGCATGGAACCACACACCATCACTTTATATTTTTAATAAGCCTGATTCAATCCCTTCCCTTTCTTTGGATTTAACACTGTACCTCTTAGATAAAATGAACAGTTGGAGGAACTATCTGCCCAATCTGTAAAAGTGTGTGTTTTTCAGTAGATATCCAACTCCTGTCCACTAGAATAGCCTTCCCAGTGAGTGGAAAAGGAAGCAGCCATTTTGAATTTCCCAAACTTCAAAAAGCTCCTGAAGACAAAGCGGGGGGGGGGGGGATGAAAATCAAGAAAGGAACAGCTGCAACAATGGAATTCCCAACACATTTCGACACAGGTCTTTATCAAGGGAAACAATCTTAGAGACTTTTCTGTAGGGATGTATGAAACACTTACCTGGCTCCACGCTGGGCAATCTGCAGTGGGGGGGAGGTGCTCCGTCCCTCCCCCCGGAATCCTCCCTGGCTGGCTCTGCTCTGCGGTGACTCTGCAGAGCCACCAGCCAGGACTGCCTGCAGCTGGGCATCCGGCCACTGGGCTGCACAGGGACACAAATGGCGGCCGCCGTAGCCGCCACCATTTGTGTCCGTGTCTTTTGTTGTGATAGGCTACATATCTATTTACATAGCCTATCATGGCAAAAGACATGGACGTAAATGGTGGCAGCTACGGCGGCCACCATTTGCATTCCTTCCTATTGCCGTATATTTATGTAACCTATCACGGCCTCCGCAGGGACACAAATGGCGTCCCTGCATTAGCCATGATATGCTACGTAAATATTTACATAGCCTATCACGGCCATTTGAAAAACGCGAATGGCGGCCACAGATGCGGCCGCCATTTGAGGAGCACCGGAATGGCCAACAAAGGTAGGTTCCGTTCCGGGCCCATTTCGTGGGGTGGTGGGGCGGGTGGCTTCGTTCTGCCATGGATTCTGGGAGGCTGAATGCACTGGGGTTTGGCCTCCCTGGATTCTGTGGTGGAATTCTCCAACATCCATACTTTTCTGGAGGATTCCCTCTCCCTTACTTCTTCCAAAGTCTTAAATCTTCTTTCGAAGAAGTAAGGGAGAGGGAATCCTCCAGAAAAGTCTATAAGAGTTTTCCCCTCGATAAAGACCTGAGTCGAAATGTGTTGGGGAATTCAATTGATTCAGCTGTTCCTTTAAAAAAAAAAGGTTTCCAGCTTTACAGCTGTTTTCTTTTTCTGATCACTATTGGTACTGTTACTTGTTTTTTGGAAAAACAAAATGGCAACCACTCTGATTAACTTATTCCCAAATTTTGTTTGCTTCACTCCCAAAATACAGCTGAAATGAAACAGATGATTTTGACATGGGTGAAATGGCTGAGAAATGGCCCTTGTCTATTTGGTACATGCCTAGTACGACACTACATGGTGAGAAACTCAGAAAAGCTATTCTGATTAGGCAACAGCAGGGTACTTTATGTGAGGATCTTGAGGTCCCACCTCATTGGTCTGATTTCCCCTCCGGCTTCAAATATGGAGGGGAGAGGGTTAACAGCGTCATAGTCCTCCTTCTTTGTTCCTTACTCTGCTGCTACCAAAGACAGAACCAGCAGATAAGCCTTATCAGCCCAACCACCCAGCTCACCCCATTCAACAGGGTCACCAAACCCTATGTGTAGCATTTTAAGGGGGGCTGAAGAGGCTGTGGTGGGGAGGAGGGGGCAGAGAAGTCCACTTTCACCATCCCAGTTGCATGACCCTAAATCTTGATCCAGCCACTCATTTTTCAATACACTGCAGATCCCTTTCTTTGCCTAAGACTTCAAAGGACTATGAACATGGATACAGAACTATGTTTTGTGTCCCAAGTCTAAGATGGCAATGGGCATCTATCTACAGTCCAGCATGTTTTAACACTCATTAACATCAACTATGGGGAAGCTCAGATCCAATTATAGATCTGAATTCCAGAAGTCTAACCCAGGTTGATTATTAATTTTCCCTCCTCTTGACTCTAGTGTCATGTTCTCAGCACTCTTAATTTCCCACTAATTCTCTAAAGTTCTTGGTCTTTCTGTACTATGCACACCACAACTGAAGTCAAGGTGTAAAAATGACTGGGTTGTTGTTGTTTTTTTACATCTGTTTCAGTTTGTGCATGGCAGAAATTCTAAATTCATGCAACTTCATGACATTTCTAGGGTTGTATGGATTGTGTTAAATCATTTCCATCTGTGTTTCATGGATTGTCAGGCACCTTTCATTCTGTCATCTGCTCATCAACAGAATTGGAATTTTTTTTTTGTTTCCAAATTTATATAAATTCACATGTGTGCAAATGCACAGTTGCACAATTTCACATGTGAGAAAATGTGCAAATTCCCCCCAAATGTGCATTTTCATGCTTTAGCCTGTGGGGGAAATGTGTATTTTTAGCCAGGTTTTTTTGGGGGGGAGGGGATTTCACATTTTTCAACAAGGAAATTTGCAGAAAATTGTTTGTCATTATGGTGTTGTTTTAATTTATTTTAATTGAAGTTAATGTTTTCATTAATGTTTTACATTACTGTTTCAGCAATTTTTATGCATGTTATGTATTGTGAATTGCCCAGAGAGCTTCAGCTATTGGGCAGTATAGAAATAAATAAATAAATAAATATTTTAATTGTATTTTAATGTATATTATGTCTTTTGTGAACCACCTACATATATTTTTTAAATATGTTCAGTGGAATATAAATCTATTAAATCAATTAATTAATAAGAAATAAAATAAGAAAAAATGGCATTCAAGGCACATTTGATCCACTCTATTGCATAGAACCCTTATGTGTAAAGATTGTAAGCATATAGGCCCTGAGCAGAAGAACCAAACAAGATGAAGAGGCTGGGGGCAGGGCTCACAACCACATTTCTGCCCCCACGCCATGCATATGCTGTGAATTAACTGCCACTGTATCCTCCTTTCCCAGATCAAAGCATTCGCTCTCCACCTTTGTACAAGTGCTGATACTGCTTTGGGGATTTGGACAATGAAGGAGTCCTGTGACTTTGGGAACTGATGGCTAAAAGTGATGAGAATGGATAAAACTGATGAGAAGTATCATCTGCCAGGCTCAGGAGTATTAAATTCCAAGGGAAATCCACACTACTTTAATATTGTGCCCAGGGGACCAAAAAGACTAGTCCAGCAGATATGCTCCTTATCAGCATAGGGATTTGTGTTTGTTTGTTTGTTTGTTCATCCTTTAATAATTAAAGTTTAATTCCAAATGAACTACAACAGATACAGCAGGAGTCAGCAGCCCAGCAACCATGGGCACCGTGGTGCTCCCCTGGACCCCTGAGTGTGCCTACCACAAGCTCTGTTGTCCACCCACCCACCCCCACTGCTTCTGCTAGGAATGTGCGAATCAGCAAAACTAGAGCTTACCGAAGTTCTCTGAAGCTTGTTCTGACTCGAGACCATAGCAGATTGTGAACTTACTTACTTTTTTTATTCTTTTTGCATGAAAATCCATCTGGATGCCCATGCATATTTTTTTTCTGAATAAACACATCAGCTGTGTGCATTTTGAAATGTATGCATTCTTTCCCCATTGATTAAATCATATTTGTGTGCATTTTTCAAAAGTACACATTTTTTGTGCCCATTGTTCAAATGTACTCATGCTGTCGAACACATTTTTGGAGCCTCCAAATCACATTGCACACTTGGAAATGTATGGAGTTTGACTGCAGACTAGGGATGGTGCAAGAGTCTGAGGAGGAGGGGGTGGAGGCCAGGAGACTCCCACCGTCCAGCCACATGGACCTCACTTGCTGGACCATGGGGAGCTCCCTTGCCTGCTCAGTGTCTGGTGGGAAGTGCTGCGAGGCTGTCCGTCTCCTCACCGAGCTCCCATTGTGCACTGAAATCATGGCTTGTTTATTTCTGTATATCTGATGTTGCATCTACAGCTGTCTTAAAGGGGTGATGACTCAACATTACAGGGGAAAAGTTCCCTTTAAGCCTGTAATATCGAGCCATCGCTCCTTTAAGCCATCCTATAGCTCCCACAGTACAGCTTGTGTGGGCGGGCAGCCACGACAGCTTGTCAATCACCTGAAGAGACCAGGTGGAGGTGAGTCCATCCATCCCTACTACAGATTGTGCTCGAGTCCATGTTTGGTCCAAAAGGTGCAAACTGGGTAAATCCTTTTTTTCTTTTTTTTAATGTACTGAAATGAAATGAATTTCTCATACATCCCTACTTTTGCTGCCACTTCTGCTTCCCATCATGCCCAGTGGCGAGGAAGTAGAAATTCAGCAGATTGGGGACTTATCTCTCAGTCTGCTGATGTCCTGCAGCCTTGTGCTGAGGTGAGTCTGATAGAAGGCACAAGCTGCAGCAGAAATGGGTGGGGGGAGAATGGGTGGGAGAAGGGAGGTAATGGGAGAGCAGCAACAGGGGAAGTAATATGAAAGGAAAGGTGGTAGAGGAAGGAAACCCCAAGTGGGAAGGAGGTAGAGGAGAGAAGGGGGAAGTGTCAAGGGCTCCTTGGAGGCCTCTCTCAGTCTAATCCAGTAGCCAAGTCCAGACACAGACAAAGGGATTCTTTCCAAAGCTTTATTCCTCTTTTACAACTTAACAACTCTACTGTTAGCAACTAGATATGAGCAGCAGAGTACCTATGCCCTACGTTAGAACAGTTGGTCCCTGTTTGAAAGGCAATTACTGGCAGACCCCTGAACTTAAGGACTAGGGAGAGTCCCTCCCCTTTTCCCTTGCATCCTCTGGGCACAGCCGTTGTTTGCGCGCCAACCGGGCACTACGCCTCCTTTCCACACCCTCCATTTGGTGCCGCTCTCTGCGTCGGCGTCGCACATCCATCAAATCTGCTTCCCTTGCTCTGTCACTCCCAGGACTGCTATCTAAGCTAGGAATGCCGGTGGGAGGAATCTCCGTCAGCTGTTGGCCCTGGGAAAGAGGAGCGTGCTCCTCTCCCAGGAGTGACTCCTCTTCCTCAGAATCAGAACTACTCTGGGATTCTGTGGGCTCAGTGTCCACCCTGACAGGAAGTAGGAGAGGACAAAAAAAGTGGGAATCCTGAAGGGGGTGGAGAAATTGTCCCTGCGACCCCCAGAAATGTAAAATGCGTCCTCCCCCACAAAATTCACATGCACCTATGGCCCTGAATAAAACATCACTTAGGTATGTGTTCCCCCAAAAGTCACACATGCCCGTGGCCCCCAAAAGGTTGCCTACCCCTGAGACAGAGCATGCTTTGAACCTCTCATCTTCAGAGCTTCTATGTGCTATAAATTTCAGAGGGACTATTGTTGAACAGTATTATTGTATTGGGGAGATACTGATATTACAACACTTAATAAATGATGCTTACTCATTAAACTTGGGCTCCCGTTGTGTCATGCCAAAGATGACGTAGGTGTTCTACATCTAACACTGACATTATCTATATTTCATTACACTTGTGACAAGGAAGGTTCTACTACCTATGAGCTGAGCTGTTCATGTTATAGAATGTTCAGGAACATTCCAGCTGGTCAGGGCATAAAGCCATTAGAATGTCTAGCTTCTATGAAAGAAAATCATAGAAGTTGTCAGTTTGGCTGGGACTAAAATCACACAAGCCTCAGGGACAGGAGTAGTGTTAAGGGATTAGCTCTCCCATCAAGGAATTCTAATTATATGAGGGATTGAATGTCTGAATAGGGCCAGAGGGAATGCTAGAAACTAATGAGGAAGAAAAGGATGTGGTAGATGGAAGAAGGGTATGAACAAGGCCACCACAGTGAAGGGCATACTGGTAGTGTCCACTTGGGGGCTATAACACTTCATTTTCACCCAACTCTGTTGCTTTGACATGTCTTATTTGTTTGTTTGTCATCCTGCCTACTAGTAACTAGGCAATTTAATTTGCACACAGATCCAGTAGTTCAGTGGTGGGGAACCTTCTTTCTGTTGAGGTACACATTCTCTCAGGGGTAATTAGTGATGGGAGAACCAGGGAGCTCGAGCTTGCCAAAATTCTCCAATTTGCACAAAGTTCCTAATTTGTGCTAATTTCCTCAGTAGACTGAATCAACCCCACTTAAGTCCATGGAGGAAATTTGTGCAAATTTGGGGAGCTCTGTGCAAATCTCCCATTTGATTGCTGCTTGCTTTGTGCAAGCTTCCTGTTTGTGCAATATGAGCAATGACTGAAAAAGCAGGTGCAAATTATGCATGATAAGAGCAGAGAGATAATGTTGGGAGAATCCTAATAATCTTGAACATCACTCATTTATCCGTTGCTATTTTCTACCACCCCCTTCTCTCCATCATTCTTCCCTGCCCCGCTTGATCACTGTTAACTAGGGATGGGCAAACCCCCCATGCCCTGTTTGCCTGACCCTTCCAGGCACACCTGGCAAGAGCTCATGAATTTTTCTTTCTTTCTTTTTGACACAAGCCACAATTTTGCACAGAATCAAGGGTATAGCTATTTACAGAAATTGCAATTTGTGCAAAGACACAGCCATAAATAGTGTAATTTATGCAAAATTGCAGGTGTCAATCATCTAATTAGACCACTTATGCTTGGAACTTTGTGCAAATCATGCTATTTATAGCCACAATTTTGCAGAAACCGCCATTTCCATAAGTAACTATACTCACAATTTTGCACAAAATCGCATCTCATGGCAAATAATAATAATAATAAGGCAGGAAAACGCGAGCTTGCCTGACTTGGCGTGCATGGAGTTAGGCAAGCTCAGGGATCTGCAAGCTGGCATCCGGGAGGCCAAGCTGGCAAAAGCTCACCAAGCTCTACCAGCAAACCAGATTCTGCCAACATTCATACTCTTAACAGATGGTTTGCAGATGGTTTTTGAAATTCGGCTGAGTGCTGCAGGTTGCCCATCCCTGCTGTAGTTGATTAGAATATTTGCTCACCATTTGGGAAAGCATAAACTGCTGGGGATTTGAACCCAAAGCAAGTGAAAGGAGACAACTGAGAAGCAAATCTAACACAGTGTAACATGAGGGAAAAATGCTAGAGGACATGGTTCTGAATCTCAGTTATGCACATATAATCTGTACTCCCTTCCCAATTAAATAATGTTTCTCTGACATGAAGAAGGTTCTAAATTTTTAAATAGTTTTATTGGAATTCTAAAAACAGGAGGAGAGAAGATTAATCGTGTTAATAATTAGAAAGCTGAATGCTAACATCCCCCCCCCCTCACTCCCCACAGGACCTGTCTCAGTGTTATTTCTCTCAGAGTTAATAGAGATTTCATTCTCTGCAAGAAAAACAGCTTGCATGTGCTTTGATCAAAATGTAGTTAGAAGTAATTGGAAAGTTAATTTTAAGTTCTGTCAGAATTACATCTGCTGCTATCATTGGGCTAGAAAATGAAGATAGTTGCTACTCTAGCAAGTGGGCCCACTCATTCTTTAATCCCATAAGGGACATAGATACTTTAATATAGGGATGTATGAATATTTCTGGCCTATTTCCTTTCCTTTCTTTTCTTTTGGTATTATAAAAATATATGGATTATATACAATATTCTTGTAACCTCTTGTCTATTTCCATTCTGTGTCAGTTTTGCATGTTTCTACCTGTAATTTTGTTCTGTTTCCACATTAAACTGTAGTCTAAAAGAAGTCCTCTCCAAATACGTTTCTAAATCAACTCCAGTTTGGATCAACTCCAGTTTGCCAAAACGGGCTGTTTCAGCAATGTAGGGGAGGAAAGAAGTACTAAATCTGTCCCCTGAAATGGGGGAGGGTGATTTTCTGTGTGTGTGTGTGTGTGTGTGTGTGTGTGTGTGTGTTTGGTGTCTGTCTGAGAAAGGAACTGGGAGGCACTCTGGTCCTTCTTGGAAGGGTGATTTCAGATGGTGGTGCTAGGGGATTCCTGTTCAACACCATGGCCGTTGGACCTTTCAAGCCTGTAATCTTGTGTGAAGGGCTGCTTTATGGCCACCATTTATATAAAAGGACTTTTATGAAATCATCTGAGCCACCATTTTTATGCAAGTTGGAGGCTTGCCAAGGGGTCATGCACTGCGCACCTGCAGGCTGTGCAAAAACTCATCCAAGGAGCAGAGCAGGGGTGGGTAAGTGGCACTGTCCATAGACTACAGTCTGGGAGGCAGAGTGGGGTCGGGAGTCCAGTGGACTCCCCCCCCCCGTGCCACCTGCTCAGACTCCCACAATATCCCTATTGTTGTGTGATGTTGATAATGGACTGGATGAGGGCAAACAAATTGAAGCTCAATCCAGAGAAGACAGAGGTGCTCCTGGTTAGTCAAAAGGTAAATCAGGGAATAGGGATTCAGCCTACCCTGGATGGGGTTACAGTCTTGCACTTTTGGTATATCCCTCAATTCCATCTTGAATTTGGATGCCCAGGTTTCAGTGGTGGCCAGGATTGTGTTTGCACAGCTGAGGCTGGTGCTCCAACTGTCTGATCTGTCCACAGTCACACATGCTTAGTTACTTCCCATCTGAACTACTGTAACACAACTGAGAGCCAGTGCGGCAGAGTGGCGAGAGTGTTGGACTGGGAGCTGGGAGACCTGGGTTCTAGTCCCCACTCGGCCATGGAAGCTCACTGGGTGACTTTGGGCCAGTCACAGACTCTCAGCCCAACCCACTTCACAGGGTTGTTGTTGTGAGGACAAAATGGAGAGGAGGAGGATTATGTATGCCGCCTTGGGCTCCTTAAGGAGGAAAAAAGGCGGGATATAAATGTAATAAATAATAAAAAAAATAACACACTCTACATAAGGCTGCCTTCAAAAATGTTCAGAAACTTCAGCTGGTCCAGAATGCTGCAGCCAGACTGCTGACTGGGGCTGGTTACACACAACTCCCTGGTTACAACAGTTTCACTGGCTACTTGTCTGTTTCTGGACAGAATTCAAAGTACCGGTTATAGCCAATAATGCTCTATATGGCTTGGGATCAGGCTACTAAAAAGACCTTCTCCCATATCAGCCTGCCCAATTCTTATGATCTTTGGGAGAGGCCACCTTCAGAGGCATGTTTTTATTTATTATTTTATTATTAAATTTATTAATCGCCCATCTCGCTGGCCACCAGTGTGTTTGGTGTTTGGCGAAGAGGGCCTTCTTGGTGGCTGCTCCCAGGCTGTATAACTCCCTGCCAAGGGAGGCTAGATTAGCTCCTTCTCTGCTGTCCTACCACTGGCAGGCAAAGGCTGCTTTTAAGCACCCTTTGGTCTGTAAGTGGGTCTTCAAGCTGGATGCTGTTTTTACTCTGTTGTTGGGTTTAAAATTTCTTTATAATCATATTTTAATGCATTTGCTTATTGTTCTATCAGTAATTGTTAAGCCAACTTGAATGCCATTTTTGGAAGAAAGGTGGGGTACAAATCAAATGAATAATAATAAAGGTTCTAAAAAGAAGTGATAGAAATTGGAGTAATATGCTGTCTGGAATCTTTGGCTTCAAACTCGCAGAAGCCCTGTAAAAAGGACTCAGGGAGAAGCTGCTAGGAAACAGATCCTTTTTTTCCCCAGAGTAATTTTGTTGTACCTCAGATTCTGTCTCCCTAAACAGCTGTGTTTGTATCTTTTCAAACATCACTTTCAGCCATGGCTGGTCCTGGCCATCCACAATGACTCCTCCTCAGTTGAAGAACCAAATCCCCTAGAGTAGCCAGGGGACCTGAGAGGCAGACAGAGCCCCTCAGCTCTAGCACTGACCAGAAGGACCCAGTATCCAGGGAGAGGCCTCCCTGGCTGGGCCTGTCTCCAGTCCATTTCTGAAGAAATATGCAAGTACCTACCTGCCACGTTTAGGGATGTACGAAACACTTACCTGGTTTCATCCAGGGACATCTGTGGTGGGGGGAGGCGCTCCATCCCTCCCCCCGAAATCCTCGATGGGGGGGAAATGATCCGTTCTTCCTCCCCGGAATCCTGCCCGGCCAGGCCGCAGAGCTGCCAGCCAGGCCAACCTGCAGCGGGGCCTCCAGCCGCTGCCGGGCTGCTGCAGACGCAAATGGCGTCCTGAGTAGGGGATGCCATTTGCGTCCCTATGGTAGCCCATGATAGGCTACATAAATATTTACATAGCGTATCATGGCTAAAGCGGGGACGCAAATGGCATCCCCTACACCATTTGCATTTCCATTTTCTCCGTGATAGGCTACGTAAATATTTACATAGCCTATGATGGCTAAAAAGGGAACACAAATGGCATCCCCTACACCATTTACATTCCCGCTTTAGCTGTCATAGGCTATGTAAATATTTAAGTAGCCTATTACGGAGAAAATGGGAATGCAAATGGCATAGGGGATGCCATTTGCGTCCCCACTTTAGCCGTGATAGGCTACATAAATATTTACGTAGCCTATCACAGGCTACCATAGGGACGTGGCAAATGATGTCCCCTACTCAGGATGCCATTTGCTTCCGCAGCAGCCAGGCAGCAGCTGGAGCCGCCGCTGCCGCTGGAGCCACCGCCAGAGCCGAAGCCACAGCTGCTGCCAGGTGGGCTTTGTTCCAGGGGGCTTTCGCGGGGTGGTGGGGCGGGTTGCTCCGTTCCGCCACGGATTCCGGGGGGCCGAATTCATTGGAATTCAGCCCCCCTGGGATCCATGGTGGAATTCTCAAACTTCCCTAGCCACGTTGCTGCAAAAGATGAGGAGCCTGTCAGAAGAAAAAGAGGTGGCAACACCACTACATGACTGAATTACCTATGTGCAAAACAGCAAAATGAAGGCTTGCCAGATTTCTCCAAATTCCATCTCAAATCTTGTTCTGACCCAAGTCCATATCAGATTGTGAGTTTTGCAGCCACGGGTAGGAGGTTCCATATGAAAATCTGTGCATATTGTCATACACACTTTTCCATGTTTACACATCTTTGCACATTTTTGAAAGATATGCATTCCTCTCCCACTGATTAACGTGCATTTGTGCATATTTTTTTCAGAAGTACACATTTCCAATGCGTATTTTTTCAATAGTACATATGCTATCAAAGAAATTTGGAGTGGGGCGGGGTCCATGAATCAGATTGCAAGCTTGGAATGTCTGGACTTTGACCGCATATTATGTCCGAGTTCATGTTATGTCAGGAAGGTGTGAACTAGGTAAATCCCGACCAAAAAGAAATTGAAACAAATTTCTCCTATGTTCTGAGATTGGATATGCTGGGATTTAAATTAAGAGTCTTAAGAGCTGAGTATTCAAACAAGCTCTCTGCCTGGATGAAGTAATTGGTCAGGTTCTCCCACATTCAAAGTTATGAATTTTTTTTTTTTTTATTAAAAAATGAAACAAACAAAATTCTCAGCCATCCCTAGATCTGATGTGAGGTAGTGAATATGTTGCCTGCTAGGGTGGGATGTTCTTTGCTTCTGCTTAAGCTCTATGGATATTTGTGAATAAGCCAAACATTACAAATCCCCCATATGCAGGGATGTACAGACTGTGCACAATCCATGCCGTCGGTGTTTTGCAGATCGCCAGGCGCCTTTTGTTCCATCATCTGCCCATCCGCGGAATCAGATTTTTTTTGTTTCTGAATTTGCACAAATGCATACATATGAAAAATGTGCAAATTCCCCCCAAATGTCTATTTTCATGCTTCAGTCTATGGAGGAAATGGATGTTTTTGGCTGTTTTTTGTTTGTTTGTTTTTTAAATGAGTGTTTTTCTACAAATCTTTTTTTTTATTTATTTACTTAAAATATTTATTGGCTGCCTCTCAGGGCAGAAGCCCTCCCAAGGCAGCTTACAGCAATAAAATAGATAAAAACAGTTAACATATTAAAAGTGATAAAAACATAAAAATAATTAAAAAACAATAAAAGCCAACAATAAAACCAGCAACAATGTTAACAGCAGTAACAGCAACAATAGCAGTCATATAAAGAGAAGGCCAAGGTAAAATCATGTGTTATCAAGGCCTTCTTAAAAGTCTGCAATGAGGGAGCATGGCAGACCTCCAATTGGCGGCTTGTTCCAAAGGTGTGGGGCCATTAAAGAGAAGGCCCTCTCAAATGTGATCACCCACCTGAGTGGTCTCATGGGTAGGGATACTGGCGAAATCCGCCATGGACTCCAGTGAGGCTGGATTCTTTGGAATCTGGCCCCCCACAGTCCGTGGTGGAATGGACTACCCCCCCACACCATCCCCCGAAATCTCCCTGGGACAGACCTTACCTGGCGGCAGATGCTCCTGGTCAGGTCGTCCTCCTTCCACTGCCAGCCTGCAGAACGAAATGGTGGCCATCATAGCGGCTGCCATTTGTGTCCTTCCCCGTGGCTGTGATTGGCTATGTAAATATTTATGTAGCCTATCATGGCCTAAGGCAGGGACGCAAACGGCAGCTGGCGTAGCGGCCAGAAGTCCAGCTGCGGCTAGGGATGTACGAAAGTGGCTTACCTTTCATGGATTATGTTGATGGTGGGGGGGAGGCATTCCGTCCCTCCCCCCGGAATCCTGGCCAGGGGGGAGGCGCTCCGTTCCTCCCCCCGGAATCCTCAAATGGCCCACTGTGCTCCGCGGCAGCTCCGCGAAGCAGCCGGCCAGGCCCGGCCCGGTCAGACCAGAGCCCTCCGCAGCCAGATTTCCAGCTGCGGAGGGTTCTGGGGGGAAAAACAACAACAACAACCGCGTATGCAAATGGTAAATCTTTACATAGGCTATAATGGCGAATCAAAATGGGACGCAAATAGCGCCCACTACGCTATTTGCATTCCCCTTTATTTTTGCCATCATAGTATATGTAAATATTTATGTAGATTAAGACGATAAAAAGAAGGAACGCAAATGCAAATTTGCGTACACGTTTTTTTTTTTTTTAAACCCACCCAACCATGATAGGCTACGTAAAGCCTATCACGTCTTTTTTTTCTTCTTTTTTTTTACACACAAGCCTGGAATTGGCAGCGGCAGCTAGGGATGGCCTTGAAATTCTCCACGAATCCACGGGGAGGCCAAATACCAACGCATTCGGCCCCCCGAAATTGCTGGTGAAATTCTCCACCCCCCGCCACCCCCCCCGGGATGGGACTTACCTCCTCCGAATGACCCTCTCGACGGCAGGTCCCAGCGGCGGGTCCCGGTAGTGTTTCGGCAGGGGCGGGGGCAGCGGCTGGTCTTCCGACCGGCTGCCGCCGCCATTACAAAGTGAATGAAAAAAAAAAAACCCGTGATAGGCTACGTAACGATTAACGTAGCCTATCACAGCTAGATTTCCAAAGTCAGCCGTAATAGGCTACGTGAATCGTTACGTAGCCTATCACGGGTGACTTTGGGGAAAAAAAAAAGTGCGTACGCAAATGGTGGCGCCCATGGGTGCCGACCATTTGCGTTCCTTATTTGGGTCCGGGTAGTCTACATAAAGATTTACGTAGACTACGGCGAAAATAAGGGCAACGCAAATAGCGCCGCCATTTGCGTACACACTTTTTTTTCCCCCAAAGTCACCCGTGATAGGCTATGTAATGATTAACGTAGCCTATCATGGCTGACTTTGGAAATCTAGCCGTGATAGGCTATGTTAATCATTATGTAGCCTATCACGGATGTGTGTGTTTTTTTTCATTCACTTTTGTATTTCGCGGCTGGGGAGATGGGGCGCTTCTCCCCGGCCTGAATTTCGGCCAGGCGAGGCAGGGCGCCTCCCCCCCGGCCTGAATTTCGGCCAGGTGAGGCAGGGCCCCTCCCCCCCCGGCCTGAACTTCGGGGGGAGAACCGAAGCGCCTCCCCCCCACCGCGAAGCAAGCTGCGGGACCAGGTAAGTGACTTTCATATATCACTAGCGGCGGCAGCCAGTCGGAAGACCAGCCGCCGCCGGAGCCACCGCCGGAGCTGCTGCTGGAGCTGCCGCCACCCGGAAGATCCGCCCCAGGTGAGTCTCGTCCTGGGGGGGACCCACGGGGGGGCGGGGGGGCAGGCCGTTCCGCCACGGAGTTCGGGGGCCGAATGCACTGGCATTCGGCCTCACGGAGATCCGTGGTGGAATTCTCTGACTCCCTAGCTGCGGCCAGCCCCGGCCGGCAGCTCAGTGGCTTTGCTGCGGAGCAGAGCCAGCCAGGGAGGATTCCGGTGGGGAGGGACGGATCGCCTGCTCCCCCCAGCAGATGCCCCAACCAGAACCAGGTAAAGGATTCGTACATCCCTAATGGGGGGGCAAATGAGAAGGCCTCTCTTTCTGTTCTTAAAGTGCAGACAGGATGATATGGATGAAGGCAGTCCTTCAAGTAAATTAGTCCCAAAGCATTTAAGGCTTTAAAGGCCAAAACCAGCACTTTGAATTGGAATCAGAAATGCACCAGTAACCAGTGCAGCTGGCAAAGAAATTTGTGCAAAATTCAGGAAAGTTAGAAAACCTATCTGCAAGTCTACAGAATCCACCCCGTAGTGGGAGAGCCAGGCCACTGCAGAATCCATGAGTTGGATTCATGCAAATCTGAACTCCTTTGGTTCTCTTGCAGATTTCACTGGCATCTCTGCCCATACATCTCTAGTTCTCTCTTGCATCCAGACCAAAGTAAACAAAATTCCAGCTTGTGCTAGATTCTGGGGCCTGCTACAACAGGGGTGGGGAACCTCTAGGCCACTGGCCAAATCTGGCTCTCCAGGGGGTCCCAATCCATCCCGCCAGGATTCTCTAGCTGGCATACCAGGGAATATGAAGAACTATATTCTTCCATTATGTGTGTGTGTGTGTGTGTATAATCTCCCTCAATCCAGCTGTTCCCTGCCCCCCCCCCCACATTCACCCAAGGCTCTTCTGAGATAACTAACAGGAGGTTTGATAATGAACTGGATGTGGAAATACAAAGCTGAGTGGAGAGGAGAACCAACTCTGTGCATGTCTGCTCAGAAGTAAGTCTTACTGAGTTCAATGCGACTTACTCCTACACAGTTCAGCACCCCACTTGCCCTCAGCTCAGCTTTGTATTTCCACATTCCAGCTCTTTATCAAACCTCCTGTTAGTGAATGGGGGGGGGGTTCCCTAGGGAAACAGCTGGATTGGAGGAGAAGCTCCCCGCACCCACACACACACACATAATGGAAGAATATAGTTCTTCATATTCTCTAGTATTCCTCATTTTGTCCAATCCCTGAGCATGTGCAGAGTGTGCTTTTTATGCAAACAAAGAGCAGGTTGCTGATCTTTCCCTTCATGCTGCATTTGTACAAGTGTGACTGCTTCAGAAAGAACTTTCCATTATACTCTCTCTTTTTCTTCATGAGTTTCATATAACAGAAGTGTGGTGTAGTGGTGAGAGGCCAGCCCAAAGTCACCCAGTGAGATAACTAACAGGAGGTTTGCTAATGAGCTGGATGTGGAAATACAAAGCTGAGCTGGGGGCAAGTGGGGTGCTGACATGTGTAGGAGTAAGTCGCATTGAACTCAATAAGACTTCTGAGTAGACATGCACAGAGTTGGTTCTCCTCTCCATTTTAGCCTCACAACTTCAACAGCAACACTGGATGTGGAAATATAAAACTTAGCAGGGAGAATAATACCTCGTGCAGGGCTCCAGACCGGCATGGTCATTTTAAAAGGTTTTTTCTTTCTTTCAGACAGCGTTGCTTTAAACAAACAGTGCATCGCTCAGGCACACCTAGGACAGACTTCTTTTGGGAAGCCCCAAGGAGGAGGAGGAGGAGGAAGTATTTCAGCTGAAAGTAATGACTGCCCGTCTCAGGGCAGGGGAAAAAATATGTAAATATCTATGAAAAATAGCCTTTCTTAAGGAAGTTATGCAGACTCACAGAGATGGCTGGGCACTGGAATTACAGCTGTCGGTACGGATTTATCTTCGTAATTTTTGGAGAGGAAAAAAAGAGAATTCCGGGGGCTTGTGAACGACAGCACGGAGCACTGGCCGCAAACTTTGGAAGTCAAGTGGCATGGAAGGTACACAATTCGTACCTCCCTACTCCCAGGCCACCTGCATGTCCTGAGCTGAAAAACCCCATGGGAGGACTTGCCTCATGATGCCACCCTCGTGACGGCTTTAACAGAAGTGCTAGAAGCTGAGGAGGCTACAGGCCGCCGCGGAGATTATTGTACAATGATAGACAGGACACTCACACACACTCCTCAGCCACCTCACAAGTAAAGTAAGCACAAGAACCCCAAACCCAACCCATGAGAATTTCTCCCAATTTGAATTTCTTTTTGAAAGAAATTCCTTTTCTATCAAATTGAATAAGACTGGTTGAAAAAATGTGGGAGAGATTTTCAGCACCGCACTAATTTGAATGAGGCAGCTTCCCAGTATCACCATCCTCTGCCACTCGCAAGTTACGAACCGTGGCTTGGAATGCCTCCGTGACTTTTCTGAGCAGACAAATCTGGCTTTCAAACTGTTTAAAAAACAAACCAACAACTCAGCATGCCTCCGCTTTAGTAGTTTATACGAGCCTTTCAAAAATGCAGAGTTTGGGGAAAACAGCGGGAGAAGGAATAATTACTGTTCTTTTTTTTCTTTTTCTTTCCAGCTCAGGGAGTGAAAATATGCTCCACATTGATGCTTCCCCAGTGCATGAGACAGCAAAACTGTTTCTAGGGTGAATGAGTAGGCAGTGCACTCACCGTTGGGCTTCTGAAGGGAGACAAGGGAAGGTCATTCAGAAGAGCAGGGGATCCAAGTAGGTTTGTTCCTAATGTTTGCTACAAGGCAGTGTGGTGTAGTAGATGGAATATTGGATTTAGAACAGGGTGTGCCAAATCCAAATCTCTATTCAGGAGAAACATGTAAGACTATGTGCCTATATACCCATTTATCCTGGGGGAGGCAAGCAATAGTGCTGGCAGGCTTGGACTGCAGAGTGCATGTCTAGGGCCTCGCAGTCCAGGAGGGCACCCAACCCACCCCCTGAAAGCTGCATTAGCTGTGTGGTGGTTGCACCTCCTCATTGTCCAGGCCCCTTTGAAAAAAGAAGAGTTGCAGTGGCCAACCGGGGGGGGGGGGGATGCAGGCCCTGCAGCTAGGGATGTGTGAACCCATCCCCATCTGGGTTCTCTGGGCACTCACCCAGCCCCTGCCCCCGCCCTCCAGTCCCCACAGACCATGCTCGGTGACCAGCCCACACTTACCCCAGCAGCCTTGTCAAGCTCCACGGTCGCCATTGTTTGAAAAATAAAATGGCGATCACAAAATGTGCGTATTTCAATAAGCTCAAAAATGTGGTTTTTTGCAAATGCGCCCGTGTGTGTGTGTGTCTGTGTGAGAGAGAGAGAGAGAGAGAATTTTTGCAAAAAGTGCATTTCTTGCTTATACAAATATGTGCATTCACAAAATGCCCATTTCCGCATGCATGAATATGCACATTTGCCAAGATGCTCATTTCCATGCATACGTAAATATGCACATTTGGGGGATCACCATTTTATTTTTTTTAAAAATGGCCACCGCAAAGCTCGGCGAGGCTGCAGGGGTAAGTGCAGGCTGTTTGCTGAGTGTGTGGAGGGGGCGAGCAGGGGCAGGGGCTTGGAGCGCGTGGCTTGGGCATGGTTCCGTTGGATTCTCAGACGGAATCAGGCACCCACACCATCCTTACCTGCAGCATGCCATTTTAAAAACCTTTTCCCTCATAAGTTTTGAGTAGCAGTGATGTGAATCCATTAAACACTGCCTTTGCGGGTTTAGGGGGGCATGGCTAATAAGGACACAGCAACAATGGAAAGACTGCCTCTTTCCACCAAGGCCAGTGTCGGATTGAGTAGTAGCGATCCGAACCAAATTGTTAGGAGAGGAACTTATTTCCCTTACATTCCCTGCAGCTTTGCCTGGCCAGCTTGTGTGGCGCATCATCATTTTGCCAGTTAGGCTGCGTAAGGAGGAGGTAAAATAAAAATTTTAAAAGGAGGGAGGGCTGGTTGGTGTAAGGGTGGACACTGAGCCCATAGAATCCCAGAGTAGTTCTGATTCTGAGGAAGAGCAGTCGCTTCTGGGAGAGAAGCGCGCTCCTCTTTCCCAGGGTCCACAGCTGACGGAGATTCCTCCCACCAGCATTCCTAGTTTAGTTAGCAGTCCAGGGAGTGACCAAGCACAGATAGCAGACTTGGTGGATGTGCAACGCAGACTCAGAGAGCGGCGCCAGATGGAGGGTGCGGAAAGGAGACAACGGCTGCGCCCAGAGGATCCAGGGGCAAAGGGGAGGGACTCTCCCTAGTCCTTTAGTTCAGGTGTCTGCCAGTAATTCCCTTTCAAACGGGGACCAACTGTTCCAACGTAGGGCATAGGTACTGTGCTGCTCAGATCTAGTTGCAATCAGTATAGTTGTTAAGTTGTAAAAGAAGAAGAAAGCTTTGAAAGGAATTCCTTTGTCTGTGTCTGGACTTGGCTACTGGATTAGACTGAGAGAGGCCTCCAAGGAGCCCTTGACATCTGGCAGGCTGGCAGCGTGGTGGTGGTAGAGGAAGCAACTTGCCCACGGCCCCTCTCACAGACAGTAGCACCTTTGGAGGCAAGGCAAATCCACACCTCTTTATTGAAATCTCCCCCAAAAGGTTACCATGTTGCATTTTGCAACACAAAATCCCTGAGCTACCTTGGGTCTAACAAAGCATCACTGCTAAGATATTGTGCTGAGAACCAAGGATGTGCCTGAATCAAATCTCACCGGCACTGCTATGAACTTACTAGAAGGCTTTAGGCAGCATCCCACCTCTGGTAACCACCCACATAGACTACTGCAGTGGGTTGTATATGGGGCAGCCCTTGAAGATCGCCTAGCAACTGCAGCCTGTACAGGACACCACTGCCAGCGTTTTAACTGGGACTGGTCACTGGCACCTGCCTGCCAGTGTGGAAAGGGGTCCACTGTCTCCTTTTCCTCCAGGCCACCATTGCCAAGCTGAGATGAAGCTGCTGGTGACTGCCAAGCCATCTTAGA
The DNA here is from genome assembly GCF_057233095.1 of Heloderma suspectum. NCBI lineage: Eukaryota > Metazoa > Chordata > Lepidosauria > Squamata > Helodermatidae > Heloderma > Heloderma suspectum. Next base: position 211,530,820 of record NC_139462.1, read on the forward strand.
GCAGGTGTTCTGACCCTTTTTGGACCCATCAGCAGATTTGGGAATTTGGGAAACTGCTGCGGGAACCACCACAAAATGCCCGATCAGTTCAGATCCAGAAACAGGAAGTAAGAGCACAGTCCTAAAAGATTGCCATTCGATTGAAGTCCTCTACCCACCCAATGCCCTGCCGGCCAGAGCCATGTAGGGCAGGAGGAACAGCAGAGGCTTTACAGCTTTGCGATCCTCCTCTGAAATATTTCTACTAGTTAGGCCTCTGAAACTATCTGCAACTGTGCACTGCACAGAGGTAGGGCCAGGGTCATACAGGCCTTTGGATCAGGTGGATCCTTGCACTCTCCTCTCCCAGTCCTGCCCATTGGAATACCACCTCCTTCCTTTTCTGACCTTGGGTGAGGAGCTGCCATGGAGATTTCCATGGCAGCTGTAGAGTGCTCTGGAGGAGTGGGAAAATCCATTATTGGATCTCCTTCTCAAAATTGGGAGCTCTGTCTCTGCCCTTGGAGGAGGGGATCTACAGTATCCTATGACCACCCAGGTGCTGTCTGAAGGTCATAGGATTGCTCTGTAATGGAACAGGACTTGCCTATGAGTAGACATGCATAGGACTGAGCTAGAAGGATCCAAACTAGTGTCAGAAGAAGATAAGAAAGAAAATGTCAGAATCAAGGAAAGAGATCAGAGCCATGCAGTGTGAGTGGCAGATGGATTGGGTGGGAACACCTGGGGGAAGGACGGAAGCATTTGAGAGAAAGATATTAACTGCTGTTGGGGACCAGAACATGGGAGAAATGGAGCTAAAGATGGGTGCCACCAGAAATTCATCTTAGAGTGATGTAGGCACAATCCAGAACTGACACAAAAGCCATTTAAGATTAGTGGAACTGCAGGCCATCTGTGCAGTGAAATATACAAGCACAAATAGCATTAAGGCCTGGCCTGGGATTAAATAGGCTGATGAATCAGAGCCCAAGCTGTATGCAGTGAATCTGAAATATGTGCTCATGAGCCATAACCGAATAGTTATTCAAAGAACTGGGCCATAAAACATAAGAAGACTCCACAAATGTATTACATAATTAAGGAGGCAGTGATTGGGATGTGACTTGCACAGTCACTGATGCATCTTCCTTTTCCATGCCTCCCTCCTTTCTAAATCATTAATAATCCAGATCTAACAGACTGACAAGGCTACAGGTTCAAGGGTCCAAGAGCTCCAAGATGGTCAGCAGTCAGCACAAACAGGGATCAGGCAAAAGGCAAGATCTCAGCAGTCCAGGGAACAGGCAACGAAGTCCCAAGGTAAAACAGGAGACAAAGAGCAGGCAGGAGAGTCAGGGTTCAGTCCAGAAGTACTCACACCAAAAGGAAACAGCTGGGTGCCTCAAGGCAAGGAACTGAATTCAAGAACAACTGATCAGCATTGTTTCCAGCTACTCTCTCGGCCTTACTGCTGTTCTTATGAAAAGACACACCCATGTCTCAGCTGTGAACTCTTTAGTGACTGCAGCTGAAAAGGCCCTCCTTGAGAGCAAGCTTCCTTCATGCAAGTAGACCTTTTTTGTCCCTTCACAAAGAGGCCTCTGGCTCAGTCTAGCACTCCTTCTGAGTTCCTGTCTTTTCAAGTGGCATCCCTCTTGAAGGCTTTGGGGTTCATCTGGCTCCACCTCTGAGGCAGAGTCCTTGTCCTCCACCGGTGATGCCCTCATGGTTGTCACCCCTGGGGGCCTGGGCTCCTCCTGGTCTACCAGCAGATCCTTCAGCTCTTCCTCTGAGGAGGAGCCTTCCAGAGGGGCATGACACCCTCTAGACATTGTTACTGCTCTGCACCCAAACTTTTCTTTATCCAAATGGCTGGGGAAAACTGCAAGCAAAGACAATCACATGAGACTAGAGATGAGCCAGAGACAGCATGTGCATGGACCATATGAACATGTTATTTACTATATTACTATCCCACTTTTCATATAGATTCTACATGCTTCCTCTTGAAATAGATTCATTGTACCAGGCAAAGAAGAGACACAACAACAGTTTGGTTTGCTAAATGAGCAACCAATTTCCCCCCGGATACAATTCACTCAGATTTTGGAACTCCCTTCCTAGGGGAAATAGGCTGGCTCCTTCTTTGCTTGCTTTTAAGCAGGCAGGAAATTATTTATTTATTCATTCATTTATTTACAATATTAATATACTGCTCCACATCAGAAGGTTTCAGAGCAATGAACAACAAAGATAAAAGAATAAAACACCAGGTTAAAACAGTTAAAACACACACACACACACACACACACACACACACACACATATATATATATATATATATATATTTATACTGTATACACACACACACACATACACATTCCAATAAGGTGGAATTTAATAAACCATGGCTGGTTATGCAAGGAGGGCCTCTCGAAATAACAATGTCTTCAGGAGGCACCAGAAGGAACACAACGTTGGTGCCTGCCTGACTTCCAAAGGCAGGGAATTCCACAGGACGGGGGGCCACCACAATGAAGACTCTTTTCCTGGTGGAATCCAACTGGGCCATGGGTCCATCTGGAACCCCCCTGGAACATAGTGGTAAATACTCAGTTCAGCATTTTCCTCAGCAATGATTGTTAATGTAGAGCCAACTGTTGGTTCTGTTCTCATGCCTTTTCAGTTTATTGAAATGGCTTACAAATGTTGCATTATATCACCCTGAGGGTCTATTAGCCAAAAGGCAGTATCAGCATATCTTAATAAATTTATTTCTTTATTTATTACATTTCTATACCACCCAATAGTCAAAGTTCTCTGGGCAGTTCACAAAAATTAAAACCATATCTACAGCATAAAAAAACAATTTAAAATATAAAAGCATTAAAACTACAGCATAAAATTACAACCAGCATAAAATGTAGCAGCTATGCAGAGATTTAAAATACAACAACAAATTTAAAACAGCAGAGCTGAAAGACCAGAATGCAAAAATGCTATTCCTGGGAAAACAAAAAGGTCTTCACCTGGTGCTGGAAAGAGTACAACGTGGGCACCAGGCAAACTTTTCTAGGGAGCTCATCCTACAACCGGGGTGCCACAGCAGAAAAGGCTGTCTTCCTGTTCAAATCCAAAGGTTCTGCAATACATGATGTGCCAGAGCATGTTCCTTATGTCTCAAATTTGGGGGTAAGATCCCTTGGAGCAAAGCCTCAGAATAGTTATCTCCCCATTTCTAGCCTTCTCTCACCAGCACGTTAGCAATGCTGAGGGAATTCGGTTTGCCTCACATATACCTCCAGCCTTGCAACCTTGAATGGGTAAGTTAGAAAGGCCTTAAGAGGGGCTCCTGTTCCCACCACTGAACCTCACAACATTGATGGGTAGGTCTGAGGCCTTTATCTCCTAGAACAGAGGTGTTGAACCTCTATCCATGGGTCAAATCTGGCCCAACTAGAGTCCCAATCTGGCCCTCTGAGGTTCCCCCCATGGTCACACTCCTTTCCCCTGACCATCAATCATGCGGTAGCTTCCTGGCTTTTAGACATTCTAAAAGTTTGAAATGCGTCTGCTAAAGCGAAGTGACTGGGCAGCAAGAGCTTTAATCTAAAACATGCTGGTATTTTGGTATTAGGCCTCACCCCCTCTGCCTTTGGCCTCCCCCACCACTGGAATGTGGTCCCTGAGAGATTCTGGAAAATTGAATTCAACCCTTGGGCTGAAAGAGGTTTGACACCCCTATTCTAGAAGGTGCCTCAAGGTGCCCACCAATTTTGTCCCCCTCACCCCTCCTTCCACTTAACCTACACTCCATCTTCCTGTAATAGTTAAGCCCAAAGTTGCCCACCTAATTCTATTTGCCTCAGCCAGTGATGTGGGTGGGATGGGGGCCTTAGGCCAATCTGGACCCTGAAGGAAAAAAAAAAATCCTACATGGCCCCACATTAAAATTGTCATTCAGAATATACCATAGTAGTGTACAAGCATTGGGTAGGTGGATGCCAGACTGAAGACGTGACTGAGGGAGAGGAGGCAGAGCTCAGCTATTTATAGCTGGGTCTCCAGCCTTTTCCCCAAGCCTCATGGGGTTCTGCAGCTGGCCTCACACTGTCTCCCCCAATGTAGGGCTGAGTGCAAAAGATGGTCCCCCAATCACTCACTGAGCTAGGTGCAAGGAAGAAGCATGATTTATGAGCAGCAGTAGCTGATCATCTGTCTGCATCGTCATATTCCTTTCCAGTCTGCTCACAAGCCCCTGTCTGTGTGTAATGCTGGATCAATAAATGAGTCTTCATAAAACAAGCCTTTGATTAACCAAGGACATTTTCCTCTGTGTTCATCTTGAGTTCTCTGCAATGAACTGGCACATCACACAGACTTCCCCTCATTAAATGTGTGTGAGACATAATCATCCAAAGTACATTCATTTGACTGAAGGCTGGGAGATAATGCTACAGAAGTGCTCCATGTAACCTTGGAAGGGACCCTGGCTCTGACAATGGCACTGGAAACAGTATACAAGCATCCATTAAAGCCATGAAGGAAATTTCTCTGTGAGGGAAGAAAGGTGGAGAGGGGGGTTGAAGGTTTCCAAAAGGGCAAACGACCTTGCTAAGCCAGTTGAAGCCCAGCTGAATGCGCCAGGCTGTGCAGCGTATGTTAGAAATGTGACTTTTGCCCAATGGAAGACCTTGAAGGGGTGCTGAAAACAAAGAGAATAAAATCTTATAATGCCATCTTACAAAAATATGGCCACCTTCTAACTCTTCCTATAACTGGATTCCAATGAAAACAGAATCTGTGGCAGCTTGGTTCGCTCAGCTGGCTTGGCGTTGGTTTTTTGAGGGCTTCTAAAAAAAAAAAAAACTTTTCAGGGATTTTTTTTTTTCATTTGCTTGTTACATTCTTAACTAAATAACAAAGTCACTTTGGGGTGTGATGCAATTTAAAATAACCATAGTATATAAATCAAAAAATCCAGGAAAGGAATCGGAATCATCAGAGGCACGTTTGCCAAGGATGTGAGAAGAGGGCCTTCTTGGTGGAGGCTCCTGGGCTCTGGAACACCCTGCTGAGGGAGGCTAGGTTGGTTCCCTCTCTGTTCTTCTTTTGCCACCAAGCAAAGGCATGTTCATTAAGGCAGGCCTTTGACATTTAAGCTGGTCTGCTGTAGGGGCAGCATGGGCCCCTGGCTCACTCCGGGAGTCTGACAAGCTCCCCCCTGCTTGCGCCTCTGGGTGACACCCGCTGAGCTAGTCCCCTTGCTTGTTCCTGTGCTCACTGAGCCGTCCTCACCTACCCTGAGCCGTCCTCAAGGGCCCATCATTCCTGCAGTCACCATTTTGCAGGGGGAAATGGTGCCTTGGGAACATCCATAAATTTAAGATTGTACACATAGCGGCCGTAAAGGCCCCATCTACACAATACTGCAGGTGTAAATGGGCCATTTGCACCTGTAATATTGTGTAGATGGGGCCTTCCCGGCCACTATGTGCACAGTATTAAATTTCCGAGGTCCCATTTTTTATTTTTATTTTTTGCAAAATCGTGGCCATGGGAATGATGGGCACTCAGGCAGCTCAGGGTAGGTGAGTGCAGCTTGGCAAGCACGGAGGCATGTGCAAGTGGGTCTGGGGGTGTCTGAGCATGAGTAGAAGCTCGGTGGGCACCTGGAGGACCTAGACAGGGGAAGCGTCCGTCCAGCCCTAGTCTGCTGCTGAATATTTTTTTAATTGGTTGGGTGCTGATTATTTTATTATTGAGTTTTTAATTGCATTTTTAATTTGTTTTTTAATGTTATGCTTTAATGAAGTTTCTGTAACCTCAACCTTATTATTGTCAGCTGCCTTGAATGCCATTTTTGGTGGAAAGGCAGGTTATAAGTTGAATGAATGAGTGAGTGAGTGAATGAATGAATGAATGAATGAATGAATGAATGTGTCAGGAGCGCCCTTGCTGCCCCCTGAAATCCTCAAGTAGCCAGAATCAACATGCAGATGATAGGGCTCTTTTCCAAGGCTTTATTTCCATTCAACCTAATGATGCTTACAGATGCTAATTGCCTGAGCCTAATGAGGGAAACTTAAGAGAGCTGCCGACCAGGGGGTTCTAGCCTTAGGGAATCAGTTGGCCTCCATTTGGAGGGAAAAGGCAGGAAGCCTCTGAACTTAAGGGCTAGGAGGCAAAAGTCCACCCTTTTCCTGTGGGACATTGGGGCGCAGCTGTTGACATTGCTCCAACCTGGCTGAGCGCCTCCTCTCAGCACCCTCCATCTCCTGTTTGTCCCTGCGCTGGCACCTAGCATCCCAAAGCTCCAGTTGTCCCTCCCCCTACCTGCCAGGGTCACTACCACTCTCAGGAATGTGAGCAGCGAGGGGCTTTCCCTCCGGTGGCACCTCTGAACAGCGCACGGGTTCCTCTCCCATGGTTTCTATCTATTCCTCAGAACTGCTTTGGGGCTCTATGGGCTCCGACCCAACCCTGACAGAATGCATGCAAAGACACACATGCTGGGATGCTAAGGGTCCATGTAGTGCACAGCAGTGGAGGCTAGTGGCACCAATGCCAGTGGGGCAGTGAATCCACTCCAGGTTTCAGTCAGAACCAGTCTGAACTCCAAAGGAGCTATCCAAGGTCCTTTATACCTGTAGGAACTTTGCTTGCACCTTAGATACCTCCTTTGGAGTTCTGACTGGTTCTGACTGAAACCCGGAGCAGATTCACCACCACACTGATCTCGGAGCCACCAGCCTCCACTGGTGCACAGTTTGACATTTCACATGCTGCAGCAAGTTTCACAGCAAGTGTACAATGACATACACTAGGAAAATTGTCCTCTTAACTTTGTCATCGCTCCCTCAAACTGCTAACTCAGGTGATGAGTGCCAACTAGGGATGGAAGGATTCCCTATCTTCTGGTCTGGTGGGTAATCTGCCTGGGGGGGGGGGAGGTGATCTGTTCCTTCCCCCCGGAATCCTCCGGAGTGGCTCTGCATCGGGAGGATTTTGCGGAGCCGCACTCCGGCTCCGTACCTCTGGTGACACGGTAATACCGTGTTGCTGGGAGGAATACAGCTGCAAATGGCATAGTGGATGCCACTTGTGGCCATAAAGCCCTGAGTTTAACCTAAATAGAGCCATAAACAGCTGCATTTAGGTTAAACTCAGCGCTCTACAGCCACAAGTGGCATCCACTATGCCATTTGCAGCTGTATTCCTCCCAGCAAAACGGTAATGGCAGCCGCCATTGCCGTATTGCCAGCACTCTGGAGCCGGTGTGCCATTCCACGCGGAATCATCCTGGAGAGGAGGTAAGTGAGCTGTTCCGCCACAGATTTTGGAGGCCAGATTCTAAAGAAACTGGCCTCATTTGAGTCCGCAGCGGATTTCTCTGACATCCCTAGTGCCAAAAAAAAGGATTGCAGTGAAAACTTGGCTACTGAGAAAATCGAGGGAGGTATGAGCATGCTCAGGGAAACCTGAAGGTTTGCAGATATATGAAGACTGAGCATGCTCAGTAACCACATAGTGTAGAGTGGCAGTTGGAACATGGGGAAAAGCTTCTTGGAGGGAATGGCCAGCTGGAACCTTGAACAGGAGTACTTCTATTAGGAGGGAGGATACACTGCAACATTTACAGGACCCACTTGTAATGGAAACAACAACAACAACAACAACAACAACAACAACAACAACAACAACAACAACACATAGTGCTTAGTAATATCACCAAGCATCATGTACTCTGATGTCTCTGAATAAATAATAATGGTAATATATTCAGAGGCATAAAAGAGGTGGTTTGCAGAGTTTCATAACCAGAATAGGGGGGTTCATGCTACAAGGAGATTACAATCTAAATGCTGATAGGCAGATAGGGGAAGAAACACAAGGCTAACAAAGGCAAATGCAAAGCAAGCCTTTTCGACTATGACCAGAATTTGAGAAGGTTAAACCTAGGGTTGGCGGAGAATTTCTCCCCGAAACTTCAGGGGGCAGAGCGCCAATGTGTTTGGCCCCCCGAACAAGTTTCAGGGAGAAATTCTCCGCAACCCCCGCACCCCCGCACCCCCCCCCCAGGACGGGACTTACCTTTGGCGAATGTCCCTCCCAGTGACGGGGCCGGCCGGCGGATCATCGGGTCTTTGTCCGGGGTGGGAGCGGCAGCCGGTCTTTCGACCAGCTGCCGCCGCCGCCATTCCAATCAAAGAAAAAAAAAACACCCCCGTGATAGGCTACGTGACGATTAACGTAGCCTATCACGGCTAGATTTGCAAAGTCAGCCGTGATAGGCTACGTAAATCGTCACGTAGCCTATCACAGGTGACTTTAAAAAAAAAAAAGCTATTTGCGTTGCCCTTATTTTTGCCGTAGTCTACGTAAAGATTTACATAGACTACAGCGACCAAATAAGGAACACGAATGGCGGCTCCCTATGGGGGCCGCCATTTGCGTACGTGCTTTTTTTCTCTTTTTTTTAAAGTCACCCGTGATAGGCTACGTGATGATTTACGTAGCCTATCACGGCTGACTTTGCAGATCTAGCCGTGATAGGCTACGTTAATCATCACGTAGCCTATCACGGGAGCGTTTTGGTTTTTTTTTACTTTTTAGTTCGTGGCCGGGCGAGGCGAGGCGCCTCCTCCCTGGCCTGAATTTCGGCCAGGCGAGGCGGGAAGCCTCCCCCCCAGCCTGAACTTCGCGGGGGGAGCAGCGAAGTGCCTCCCCCCCACTGCGAAAAGCTTCGAGGACAGGTAAGGGACTTTCGTGCACCCCTAGTTAAACCCACATGGAGTAATCAATCAATCAATAATGTGGAATCCGACAACTCCTGACAGAGTCACCTGCATGCAGGGATCTATGCAGAGAACCAGTGTGGTATAGTCGCTAAAGAGTTGGACTGGGAGCCAGGAGATCCGGGTTCTAGTTCCCTTCAGCTCTGGAAGCTCTGGGTGACTTTGGGCCAGTCACATTCAGCCCAACCTACCTCATAGGGTTGCTGTGAGGATAAAATGGAGAGGAGGAGGATAGCATATGCTGCCTTGGGCTCCTTAAGGAGGAAAGAAGGTATGTAATGAATAAAATAAATACAGAATAAAATAAATATTTGCAGGGATCTGCCAAATACCTCTTCTCCTTCTACACAAGCGCATGCAGAGAACCTCATGGGAGTGTCCCACTCCAGATTGGGTCCTCAGCAAGGAGGGTGGGAGAGCTTCTACCTTTTGCCACCTGCTGCCGTCCGAATCTGGATCAGCATGGGGAGGGGGGCATTCCTGCAATTTGCATTGCCTAAAAGAAGTAGTGTGTGGAGAGGATGAAACTGACAAGGATATTTACACATCTTGCATATGTGTACATGATTGCAAGTCTGCCTGTCCACTACATAGCCCTGCAGAGGCACAGGCAAATTTGCAATCATGCATACATGTGCAAGATTGCCAGGAGAGAGAGAGAGAGAGAGAGAGCATTTGTGCTAATTTAAAGGCCTGGAAAAAAACAAAGATCCAATCTGAACAAATTACCATTTGCACAAATTACAGGACATCCCCCCCCCCAATAAACCAGTGCACAAAACATTTCCAGAATTTTTTTAGGGGGGCGAAATCTGCCGCAGTCAAAACAGAAACACCACAGAATCCCATCAGGCTTAAATGGAACAGGATTCCCAGCATCGCATTATCCCTAGTTGTACCTGCCTGCCATGTAGCTCTTAAAGATAAGGAGCTTGTCGCAAGGGGGGGGGAGATGATGGTAACCCCAATTCAGCACCACAGATGTGTCTGAAATACACAAGGATACAAACATAGATTTTGAAGAGCTACACACTCAAAGCCCTCTGCCTGGATGGACAAATCTGTCAGCTTTGCTTTTGCCCACATTTGATATCAAGTTCTTTCTGTCCCATTTAAGAAGAGATGTTCAAATTTTGGTATGTTCTTTTCAAAAAATGAACCAAACAAAATTCTCACCCATCTCTAACTTGATCTAAGCCAGCAAGGATCACTATGACGTGGTTTACCAAAACAGAATCTCTTTGTGCACATGGGACCCATTTCGTAGCTCTCATTGGTGTATTGAAGAGACTCCTTTCTGATTTGAATCAAAATTCTTTCCTAAAGGACACCCACTCACCTAAATTTGGATTTTTTAGTAGCTATTCTGTATGTTATTAACAACCCTACTTAAAGTTGACAGGCAAATAATAATGTGCTTATTCATCTCAAAGGCAGTGGCCCAGAATATATTCTTGCTTTATAAATGAATTTTCAAAGCTCAAAAGACAAATTTCATTACAATAAGGGATGGAGATTTTGCAAATGTAATGTTTAAGGGGGGGTTGTTTTTTAAGGTAGATAATTTTTTCTTCTGGTCTCCCCCATGGGCCCCACCCCACCCCACCCCATCCCACCCCACAATGGCTATTAAGGATTTTGAAGATTTAATAGATAGAAGATTCATTTCTCTCCTTATCAGAAACAATAATGTTTGGAAGTTGACAGCAGAAGATCCATTTCAGAACTTGGTAGGTTGGAGGTTAAGTTCACCCACCATGATACTCCACTGAGGTGAATATTTCAGGGGTGTATGTTTAATTTTTGTGAACCACCCAGACAGCTTCAGCTATTGGTTGATATAGAAATGACATACATACATACATACATACATACATGTTGCAGTTAATGTGGCCTGAATGGAGAATGGGCATAGATAAATATCAGCAATGATGTGTTTCAGATGAATGCATGTAGAATTGTTATTATGTTAACTGTCAGTGTGTGTGTGTGTGTGTGTGTGTGTGTGTGTGTGTATGTGAATGCAGCCCTGCTGGGTAAGTTTCATACATCCCAATATTCCATCATCCACTTACATGGGGTAAATAAGGGACACAGGCGCTTGCAGAGACTCACACCCCAGTAGGCAGTCAGCTGCCAATCCTTTGAGACTTCTGGCCTGCTGTTGCTCCTCCTTGAGGGTGATGCTTGGATGGCCACTTGAACATCATAAAAAAAAGAGTACAAAAGGCATAGGCCACACCAGGTTCTGTTCCTGAGACTTGGTCTACCAATGCAGCAGAAGGAAGTGGTACACAGGACCATAAAAAGTGCCCTGCTGGATCAGAACAAAGTCCTATCTAGTCCAGCATTCCTTTCTCACTAGGGATATATGACAAATTGTTTCAGCTCATTTTTGATCAGGATTTACCCAGTTCTCATCTTCTGGACCAAGCACGGACTCAGATGCAATCTGCAGTTGAACTCCATCCAGTTAAACTATGGAATTCACTACCTTAAGGTGTAATGATGGCCACCAATTTGGATGGCTTTAAAAGGGGGTTAGATAAATACCTGGTGGGGAAGGCTATCAGTGGCTACTAGTTCTGATGGCTTTGTGCTACCTCCAGTACCAGAGGCAGTAAGGTTATGTACACCAGCTTCTGGGGAACATGGGCAGGAAGGTGCTCTTGCACTCATGTCCTGCTTATGGGTTCCTGGTCGACAGCTGGTTGGCCACTGTGTGAACAGAATGCTGGACTAAAAGGGCCCTTGGTCTGATCCAGCATGGCTCTTCTTATGTTCTTATGTTCATTTCCATGATTGCAATGTGATTTGCAGACACCTCCCCAGTATCTTCGACAGCATGTGCACATTTGAAAAATGCACATAAAACAAATGCATACATTTTTTTTAAAAATGCACACAAATATGCTTGAATCAATGGGAGAAGAATGCATACATTTCAAAGATCTGCACAAATGATGTGTACATTTGGAAAAATATGCATGAAAATATCCACAGATTTTTATGGGGGAGGGGGACAAAGCTCACAACCTGATACAGACTTGAGCTGAAATGAGCTTCAAGATAGAAATTTGAGCAATTTGGCAAGCTTGAGTTTTGCTGATTTGCACATCCCTAGTTCTCACAATAGTCAGTCAGATGCCCTTGGAAAGACCACAAGCAGGAGTTGAGTTCAACAGCATGTCCCCCACCCCCCGCCCCCACCTCCCCACATACACATTTCTGCTTGTATTTCCCTGCAACTGGTATTTGGAGGCATAAGGCCTCTGATACTGAAGGTAATGTATAGCTGTCATGACTACTTAATTTATCCTCCATGAATTTGTTAGAATGATAGGATAGTAGGGTTGGAAGGGGCGTACAAGACCATGGAGTCCAACCCCCCACTCAATGCAGGAATCCAAGTCAGAACATCCCTGACAGGTGGCTGCCCAGCTTCATCTTGAATGCCTCCAGTGTGGGACAGCCCACCATCACGTACGTTGTCTCCAAACATACACACTCCATAGTAATGCTAATGCAAAATTGGGTCCATTTCAGACTGTCTGCTACTGTGTGCGTATTTCAAGATGCCTCCAAGGAAAGTTCTTGCTGGGGGCTGGCTGGGGGCGGGGGGGGGGGATGGGGGACAGGAATCACTCCATAAAATACTACAGACTTGATTCTATTTTATAAATTTATTCTCGTTTTTTTCATCAGCTTCTTTGGGCATTGTCCTTTGCTATTCACCTTTCAATCAGAAAAAGAGGTAGGCAAATGAGGAGCAAACAGAAATGTAAGCAATAAAATAACATTTCTGTTATCCACTCCTCAACATCTCCTTTTTCCTCTCCTCATAGTAAATTTGTTAAGGTTTGGAACCCCTTTGTTCCTTCACAGAACAACAAATATAAAGATCATGGTGATAGCGCTCAGGTCGAAAGTGATATAATGCAACATACTTGTTAAATCCAAACGTTTTGTTTAGAGACCTTCATATGTTTATTGATCATGGTAGGATTTTTTTAAGTGAGTTATATTTCACTCAGATTTTTTTTTTTACTCTTCATAGAACAGTTGCATCATCTGTTTGCCCTTTACTGTTATATTCATTTTCTGTTAGCCACCTTGAGTCTTCAGCTTTAAAAGAAGGATATAAACTGTTAAATTAAAAAACGGTGCCATCCCATACATATTTAGACTGGAAAGTGTCCTACAACTCCCAGCCATGCTGGCTGGGGCCTGCTTCTTCTTCTGGAGGCTTCATGGAGAAGCAAGGCCCAAGGCCCTATAATTGCCACCTACTGACATCAGATTAGCTGCAGAAGTAACTCACAAACTAAACTGCTGGCTAAGTTACTATCAAACATAAACTGCCAGATGACGGAGATCATAGAAGACTGGATCTCACAGATCTTCAGGATAGGTCCCACATCCACAACAGGAGCCCCCCGATCCCTCAAAAAATGGAGAAAGGGCTCCCATTCTTTTAAGTATTCTATACAATCCCATAGCACGAGATTCATTGTCTCTCTTACTCCACAGGTTTCACAAATATCTGAATCCACCTGCCCAATAGTAAATAGATTGCTTTGAACTGCACAGTCACCGTTTAATACTCGAAAGAGACAAACTTGCCGAGCTTGACCATTTCTAATTCCCTTTAGAAACCATCCACGTTGGTAGCCATCACTACATCTTATAGAAGGGAATTTCACAGTTTAATATTATGCTGTGTGAAGACATAATTGCTTTTTATTCTCTTCTGGATTTTCCCACTATATTGAGCTTTACTGGGTGACCTTCAATTCACTTTCTCCATGGCATGCTTAATTTTACACACCTATTCCTTAGCTGAAAAGCCCCAGATGTTGTGACCTTTTTTCATGGATGGTAGAATGGACTGCATGGCTTCAGACTGAAGCTGTGGAGTCTGTCTTAATCAAGCCAAAGTTTGAGCAAAGTTTTCCCTGATGTGCTTTTTATCTCACCCATCTCCACATTACCTCATGCCATGGTGGTTTGCACATTCAGTACATTGATACCATGCAAGATTCTTCCCCATTCCCACCACCATTTAGTCTTGATACCCATTCTGTAAGGTAAGTTAGACTGGGAGACAGTAACTTACTGAGTCAGGATTCGAACCTGGGTCTTCACAATCCTAGTCTGACATGCTAGCCACTACACCATACTGGATCTTAACTGCATGCCCACAATGATCCTGTGAGGTAGATTAGGCTGAGATAGTATGATTAACCCATGGTGACCCAGGGAATTTCACAGCTGACCCAGGGTCACACCGGCTGAGTCCAATACTCTGTTGAGACCATTCCACTGGTTCGCTATATACCCAGATTGATTTATTTCTGAGTATTTATAAAAGATTTCAAAATGGTGTACAAAAATCGTTATAAAAACATAAAAGTAAAGACCAATACATAGGACCTGTATTAAACTGACACCTTAAACAGGAATGCTGTACATTGCCTAGTCAATAGTCATAGTCTCCACTCCCCACCCACACACCCCAAAACTACACACAAATGAATGGGGCTGGGAGAGAGGATATACCAGTGGTTTTTGCTCTGTTGAGATCTTTTAAACTAATCAAGCAAAGGTGTGCACTAAAAAGTGGTATATCAGGGCATATAGCAACACACACACGTGTGTGTGTTGTGTGTGTGTGTGTGTGTGTGTGTGTATGAATACTAGAAATGCCAGTGTGAACAATGGCCACCACCATACATTTCCCTTATACAGAACTGAACTGCAAAAACCAGCTGCTCATCAAATATAGACTGACTGTACAAGTAACTGTTTACACCTTTTATCCACCTTCTTCTGTCAAGCCAAAGCATGCCTGTTATCTGCCATTAAACTATTGGCAGGGAAACAATTCCAGGCTTTCTCACACTGATTAGGTGCCGGGGCTGGCACAAGTTCTTGTAACACATGCTACTCGAGTAGATCTGCCCTATAAACCAGGAACAAAAACAAAAACATCTTTACACATACCATGCTGCCTTAGAGCATCCAAGCCAAGAAATCCTCTCTTTGTGGTAATAATGGTGGTGGGGAACTCAAGCAAACATGCCATGAGAACAGGATTAGATACTGGAGGAATTCAAATATATTAGGGGAAAACCTGATACATTTAAATACATTGTATGAAAAATAAATACACATCTTCTCCTTCTAGTTCCCAGGAAGAGAGTGAAGCATATTCATTAGCATTTTAGCTTTCTAAATTTTTATCTTTGCTGTTTTAAATCTGTATTTTAAACTCCTGCACTGCTGCTAGGTTTTATTGTGGTTGTATTGTTATATTGTGGTTTTAATGTTCTGTATATTTTAAATTGTTTTATTGTGTGTTGCTTGGATTTAATTTTTGTGAACCACCCAGAGAGCTTCAGCTATTGGGCGGTATAGAAATGAAATAAATAAATAAATAAATAAAATATTGTTAGGCAAGTGTGTCAAGTGGAGAGATTGCAGTCATTTGTTTAACTCAATAACGGTCAGTGATTGACAGTAGGCCTGGATGAATCTTTCAGTTTCAATTTCTTTCCATTTCTCATTTTTCTTAAATTTGGTTCTTCTTGAACGTTCAGAATTTCTGCAGTCTTAAGTTTGGTTCATCCCAAACTTTGAGATGTTTTAAAAATGTTTGCTTGAAAATTTATTAGCATTTTTGTGCAGATTTCTACTAATACCTGCATTCATTTTTGTATGTATTTTGACCAATATACACATTAGCCTGAGCAATTTTCCTACTATAATGCATTTCAGAACTTTATTTTTCCCCATATATGTACATTTTTGATTGCAGAACGTCATTTCAAAATTCAGATCAGTACGAATCAGTCAAAATATAACTGAGTTTTGGGTTGCATAGTGGTTCGAAAGAGAGAACTTAGATAAATTCACATTAATATGTGAAGTGAACCCTAATGGACAGTTGATGTTTCCATTAGAGCTGAGCTGAAATTGTTCAGAAGTCATTTTTTCTGAGAAGATAGCTGAGATTTCTCTTTTTCACACCTCTTACCAGAAAAAGGCCACTCTGCAGACTTTCATCTAAATATTCTCCATGCTCTATTTCTCTCTCTCTCTCTCTCTCTCTCTCTCTCTGCACATGTAGCTGCCACCCCACCCACCCCATACCCTGGATGATGCTAGGTATGGGGCATTGTGGAAAATGCAAAATGGAGGCCAGCATGCTGTTGCTGACACTTCTAGCTTCAGAGGAGGTGAAAGCCTGGCCGGCGGGAGGGGGGAGAGAAAAAAGCTGTGTTACTGATACTGCTAATGGTGAGCCCATCTCCTGAAAAACTGTTGGACAATTTCTCCTTGCCCTAAAGAAATGGGGTGGAATGGTCCCCCCGTCACACCACTGCTGCCAATTTCTCTGTCCATAAATAGGGTGAATAATTTTGATAGACTGCAGATCCAATTCCTATCACTAGCTAAAGATGTTTTGTACTACCTGCCACTTCGGTGATTGATGTATATCCCTATTCCCTTAAATGAGCTAGGGTGCTGCTATCCAAACGAGAAAGACAGATGAGGAAGCTTCCCCGGTTTTCTTCTATAGTAATAGGGTGCCCCCACTAGAGAGATGCATAAATCCAATTCAATGCTCGTTACAGATCCTTGTTAGCTAATCAAGTTGTAGCCCTTACATCCAACTAGGGATGTCAGAGAAATCTGCAAAGAATGCAAATGATGTTGTATTTCTATAAATCTGATCTGTGGGTTTTGCAGCAGAATGGCTTTTTCCAAGTCGTGTGGATTCAACAAGGGATGGTGTAGGCACCCAAATGCATCCAGGAGTCGGTCAGACTCCCTCCCCCCTCCCACAGCCCCAAGTCCCTGCCCCCCTCAAGCCCCCACACACACACTCACCAAGCCACCCACATTCACCCTGGATCTGTCCGCAAGCGCTGCGAGCACCATTTTGCTAAAGAAAATGGCAATTGCGAATATGCCTGTGATCTTGCATATATCGGCCATTCACAGCT
This sequence comes from Heloderma suspectum, assembly GCF_057233095.1. Taxonomy (NCBI): domain Eukaryota; kingdom Metazoa; phylum Chordata; class Lepidosauria; order Squamata; family Helodermatidae; genus Heloderma; species Heloderma suspectum. Next base: position 211,547,609 of record NC_139462.1, read on the forward strand.
CCATTTTGCAGCAAGCAGGGGGGAGCTCCAGTGCGGGTCTGGGGGCATGCAGGCTGGGTCAGTGGCTTGGTGGGTGCACAGAGGTCCCGAACTGGGGAGCATCTGTTCATCCCTAGATTCCATAGACTTGTGGATTATTTATACTTTCCAGAATTGTACGCAAATGTAGTCATACACAAATATGAAAAAGTCAACCCAAAATGCACATTTCTCCTTTAGGCTAAAGGGTGAAAATGTACATTTGGGGGGGGGGATTTACACAATTTGGGGGGATCAGTGCATTTTTGGAAGAGCACATTTGCACAAGTGCACACAAATGCAAGTTCAGGAAATTGCGACAAATCCCATTCTGTCAATGAGGGATGACAGAATGAAACGCGGATGGGATGAATTTAACAAATGCTGCACACTCCGACATCCAGCTGTTGTCTCATGTCTTCATTCAGACAAAAGGGAGGAAAACTGTGAGTTGCTGGCTGTGTGTGTGTGTGTGTGTGTGTGTGTATACTTTCAGCCCCCTACAGTAGGCCTAGAGAAGTTAAATCATATATAAGTTTCAGGGAGTACATCAATGTACACACATGCTGATGTACAACATGACCACTAAGGCTGCCCATATACCCACTTCCCTGGGATTGAGTTCCTTTGAATTCAGTGGGATTTACCTCTGAGTAGTCATGTATAGGTTTGAACGGTAAGCCTCTGGCAGGGTTGTATCTGAGCCCATAGAGTCCCAAAGCAGCTCTGATTCTGAGGAGGAGAGACAACCCGTGGGGGAGGAACTCTCTCAGACTTCAGAGGCGCAGCTAGAGGAGGAGGCTCCCCTTTCTCACATCCCTGGGAGTGACAGCGAACCAGGCGTGGAAAGGGAGGGACAACCTGAACTTTTAGATGCCAGGCACAGATGCAGGCACAAGTGAGAGATCTCAGGGGCTGAGCTTCAGCGCTCAGCCCGATTGGCTTGACCTCAACAGCTGCACCCAGAAGCACCACGAGAGACGGGGAGATCTTCCCCTCCACCCCTTAAGTTCAGAGAACTGCCACCCTTTTCCCAAATGGAGATCAACTAACATACTAACCCTTAGAACCCCTAGATGGCTGTTCCTTTGTAGTTTCTCTGAGTCTCAAGCAATTCGCATCTGGATAAAGGGAATTAAAGCCTTGGAAAGCAGCCCTTTTGTCTGAGTGTTGATTCTGGCTATTGAGTAGGGATGTCAGAGAATTCCGCCACAGATCTCAGTGAGGCTGAATGCCAGTGCATTCGGCCCCACGAAATCTGTGGCGGAACGGCCTGCCCCCCCGCCCCCCCCACAGATCCCCCCTGGGATGAGACTAACCTGGGGCGGATCTTCTGGGCAGCGGCAGTGGCAGCCGGTCTTCCAACTGGCTGCCGCCACCGCCATTTCCAGGCTTGTGGGGAGGGGAAAAAAAAAAGACGTGATAGGCTACATAAAGATTTACATAGCCTATCATGGCTAGGTTTTAAAAAAAAGACAAAAAAGACATGATAGGCTACATAAATTTGTATGTAGCCTATCATGGTTGGGGGTGGGTTTAAAAAAAAAAACGCATACGCAAATGGCGGCGGCCGCTGCGATTTGCGTTCCTTCTTTTTACTGTCTTAATCTATGTAAATATTTACGTAGACTATGATGGCGAAAATAAAGGAGAATGCAAATAGCGTAGCAGGCACTATTTGCATCCCCTTTTAGCCTACATAAAGATTTATGTAGGCTAAAATGGTGAATGAAAAGGGGATGCAACGCCCGCTACGCTATTTGCGTTCCCCTTTATTTTCGCCATCATAGTCTACATAAATATTTATGTAGATTAAGACAGCCAAAAAGAAGGAACGCAAATGGCGGCGGCCGTAGCCACCGCCATTTGCATACGCGGTTTTTGTTTTTTTTGGTTTTTTTACCCAGAGCCCTCCGCGGCCGGAAATCCACACAGCCAGCCATTCGAGGATTCCGGGGGGAGGAACGGAGCGCCTCACCCCCCGGCCAGGATTCTGGGGGGAGGGACGGAACGCCTCCCCCCCACCATCAACATAATCCGCGAAAGGTAAGTCACTTTCGTACATCCCTACTATTGAGTATTCAGGCAACAGGGGAACTTTGACAGGCTCTAAGTCATGGGTGGGGTACCTGTAGTCCTCCAGATGTTGCTGGCCCACAATTCCCATCATCCACAGACCCTGGCCATGCTACTTGGGGTTGATGGGAGTTGAGGTCCAACAACATGTGGGTGGGCACAGGTTTCCCTCTCCTTCTCTAAGTGATCCACAGTCTGCCAATTCACACACTGGTGAGACTCCCTTTGTACAACATACGGTCGTAGGACAATTCTGTTTTTCTAGGATATCATTTTAAGCAAAAGAAGAAACAGTTTCTTGGTTTCTATAACAGTGCAGGACAGGCTATTTCAGGATAAACGAATGCAGCAGACAGAGCCAGCCTTGTGTAATGGTGAGGAGGACTGGGCAGTGTGAATAGAGGATGCCAATATGGGTTTGTGCCATTTCCAGCCAAGAAGATCCACAGTACAGTGGCACAGTCACTGGATGTCATAACAGCTGGCAAGTCACATCTTTTGCCACTTCTCATGTTCCACTTTTAAGGACATTTTGTTCTGGACCTGGATCAGGGAAAAAAACCAAAAAAACAGGAGATTGAATTAGAAACAGACTGAGATCCAGGGTGAATTGCAACAGCAGTTTTAAATATTGTTTGTTGTTTTGGCAGAGTGGTGGTAGCAGAGGCCGAAAATCTCTGCTCCAGCTCCCCTGTTGTTTCACATGTTTGTAAGAAAATCAAACATCATATATTTCCTTGTCCATATAGAGCTCCAAGAGAAAGGGCACATTAGTACATACCTGGTCCTTTTGCCCATGCAACAGAACCAGCCACAATGCCGTGGAGCTGCCATCCGGGCCAACCCACAGTGGGGCCTCCAGCTGCTGCCGGGCTGGTGCGGATGCAAATGGCGTCCTGTGTAGGGGACGCCATTTGCGTCCCTACGCCGGCCCGTGATAGGCTACGTAAATATTTACCTAGCCTATCACGTAAATATTTACGTTGCCTATCACGGCTAAACCAGGGATGCAAATGGCGTCCCCTATGCCATTTGCATTCCCTTTTTTAGCTGTGATACGCTACGTAAATATTTATATAGCCTATCACAGCCTCCACAGGGATGCAAATGGTGTCCCTGTGTTAGCCGTGATAGGCTACTTAAGTATTTACGTAGCCTATCACGGCCATTCGAAAGACGTGAATGGCAGCTGCAGACGCGGCCACCATTCGAGGAGCACCGGAATGGCCGACCAAGGTAGGCACCATTCCAGGCACATTTTGCGGGGTGGGGGGGTGGGGGGCTTCATTCCGCCATGGATTTCGGGGGGCTGAATGTGCTGGCATTCGGCTTCACTGAGATCCATGGTGGAATTCTCCTCCATGCCTAGTTTTTGCTGTGGCTACCATGAGTGGCAGATCCGTAATTTTCTGGTTCAGTCCATGGAGGCAGCTGTGCTCTGTGATATGATGGTGGTTTGGGGGATTTGCTCTGCAAAAATCATATGAAATTAGGAGGATCCCTGCGAAGGATCCATGTTTTTGAGCCATGGCTGTGCCCACAAGTGATGGATCTGTGATTTTTCTGGTTCAGTTCATGGAAGCAGATGTGTTCTGTGATTGGATGGTGGTTTGGGGGGGGTCTCCCCTTTAGAAATCATATGAAATCATGAGAATGGCGGCGGTGGCAGCCGGTCGAAAGATCAGCTGCCGCCCCCGCCCCTGACGAAGACCCGACGAACTGCCGCCGGGACTCGCCGCCGGGAGGGACATTCGGGAAAGGTAAGTCCCGTCCCGGCGGGGGTGCGGGGGGCAGGGGGGTGGAGAATTTCTCCCTGAAACTACTTCGGGGGGCCGAACACGTTGGCGCTCGGCCCCCCGAAGTTTCAGGGAGAAATTCTCCGCCAACCTTAACCCACGTACGCAAATGGCGGCAGCTACAGCCGCTGCCATTTGAGTTCCTTCTTTTTGACCGCCTTAATCTATGTAAATATTTACGTAGACGATGACAGCAAAAATAAGGGGAATGCAAATAGCATAGCGGACGCTATTTGCGTTCCCCTTATTTTTGCCATCTTAGTCTACATAATTATTTACCTAGACTAAGATGGCCCAAAATAAGGAACGCAAATGGCGGCAGCCATAGCCGCCGCCATTTGCGTACGCCTTTTTTTTTCTTTCTTTTTTTACCCAGTCATTTTAGGCTACATAAGTTTTTACATAGCCTAAAACATCTGGGTAAAAAAAAAAAAAAGTGTACGCAAATGGCGGCGGCCGGCCATAGCCACCGCCATTTGCGTACGCCTTTTTTTTTTTACCCAGACGTTTTAGGTTACGTAAAAACTTACATAGCCTATCACGTCTGTGTAAAAAAAAAAAAAACCACTGCAAATGGCGGCAGCAGCAGCCAGTTGGAAGACCAGCCGCTGCAGCTGCCACCGCCGAAGCCACCACCGGAGCCGCTGCCGCCCAGAATATCTGCCCCAGGTAAGTCTCATCCCGGGGGGATCTGCGGGGGGTGCAGGGGGGCAGGCCGTTCTGCCACAGATTTTGGGGGGCCGAATGCACTGGCATTCAGCCTTTATGAGATCCGTGGTGGAATTCTCTGCCATCCCTAGCCCTACGTGGACCACATTGCAGCAAAGCTGATTCCTTTTTTAAAATCCAGTTCTCCTTAGGGATGGCAGAGAATTCCGTCACGGATTCTAAACAATCCGGCCACCCGGAATCCATGATGGAATGGCCTCCTGCCCCCCCCATGGAATCTCCCTGGGATGGCACTTACCTGGGGTGACGGTGTCGGATTCAACGGCGGCTCCGGCTGTGGTGGCTCCAGCGGCTGGTCTCCTGGCTGGCCGCAGCCGGACTGCTGCCACCGCCATTGCCATCCTTGCAGCCGTGATAGGCTACGTAAGAATTTAAGTAGCCTATCACTGCTACCCCTCCAAAAAAAACCCCAGCGTACGCAAATGGCAGCAGCTACGGCGGCCACCATTTGCATTCCCTATTTTTCGCCAATTTATCTTATGTAAATATTTATGTAAGATAAAATGGTGAAAAAAAGGGGGATGCAAATAGCGTAGTGGGCGCTATTTGCATTCCTTTAGAACAGTGAAAAATAAAGGAATGCAAATAGCGCCCACTGCGCTATTTCGTTCCCCTTTTCTTGCTGTTTTATCTTACGTAAATATTTACATGAGATAAATCGGCGAAAAATAGGGAATGCAAATGGTGGTCACCGTAGCTGCTGCCATTTGCATACGCTGGGTTTTGGGGTGGGAGGTTAGCTGTGATAGGCTATGTAAATTATTACGTAGCCTATCAAGGCTGCAAGGACAGTAATGGCGGTGGCAGCAGCCCAGCCATAGCCAGCCAGGAGACCAGCCGCTTGAGCCGCTGCCACCACTGCTGCTGCTGCCGCCACCGCCGGAGCCGCCGCCGCCAGAACCGCCACCACTGCTGAATCCGCCGGCTGTTGAGGATTCCAGGGAGGAGGACCGGATTGCCTCCCCCCCATCAAGGATTCCAGGGGGAGGGATGGAGCACCTCCCCCCCCACACCGCGAAAGATTCCACGAAAAGTTAAGTGAGTTTTGTACATCCCTAGTTCTCCTTAGAGATGTACCACAGTCACTTACCTTTTCGAAGGGTGACATTCATGGTGGGGGGGAGGCGCTCCATCCCTCCCCCCAAAATTCTCTCTGGCCTGCTCCGCTCCATGGAGATTACATGGAGCTGCCAGCCGGGGCCACCCGCAGCCGGACATCCGGCCTCTAGGCAGCCTGCAGGGACGCAAATGGCTGCTGCCGTAGCTGCCGCCATTTGCGTCCCTGATGCTGGGAAAGACTGAAGGCAAAAGAAGAAGGGGACGGCAGAGGATGAGATGGCTAGATAGCATCACCGATGCAATGAATATGAACCTGAGCACGCTCCGGGAGAGTGCGCAGGACAGGAAGGCCTGGCGTGCTATGGTCCATAGGGTCACGAAGAGTCGGACATGACTGAATGACTGAACAACAACAACATTTTGCCATGATAGGCTACGTAAATATTTACCTAGCCTATCACGGAAAAAAAAAAAAAACAGCGAACGCAAATGGCGGCGGCTATGGTGGCAGCCATTTGCGTTCCCTTTCTTTTTGCCGTTTTAGCCTATGTAAATATTTATGTAGGCTATTACGGCCACACAAAAAATGACATGTCAGACGGGGGTTCAGTACAGAGATTCAAGTAGGTTGAGATGGTTAGAGAAATCCACCAGTCACTTCCAGTTTCAGTCTGTTCCAGCATCCAACTTACTTGCAGGTTGCCATAGGAGTGGGTCCATGCAATGTGCTGAAATCCCAAATGTTAAGAGGCAGAGTCAAACATGCAGAAATCCTTAGGAGGAAGAGAGAGAGAGAGAGAGAGAGAGATGTGTGTGACAAATTAACAATGGGAGTCACCCTGCATCCAGCCAGAATACAGCTCCTTTGTTATACCATACAAAAATAAAATCTGCCCATTCAGCAAACTGGAAAACACAATCAGAGTTCTCTCTGAGGTCTTTATTAACCATTTCCTGTTGTCTAAATGGTAGCTGAGGAGAAACAGATGTTTTCCCGGTGGCAGGATCTTTGTTGTACAAAGCACACTTCTCAAAGACCATTCAGTGTTGAGCTGTTCTATTGCCAGCTGTAGAATAAAGTTCCAACAGCTTCGTCAATGAAATGTGCAAATATCCTGGCAGATTTATCAGTCCACCAGGAGACCATCATCTTGACTGTGACCTCACATGTGTATAGGCCATACTACCCATGTGTGACTTCAGCCAAGATGGCAGCTCTCATGGAGCTTTCAGAATCAATGCTGCTGCACAACTTCAACTGCATCAGAGTACATGTTGTGTTTCCTCCAGGGTTTTTTTTTTGGGGGGGCACTTCAGCAAGATGAGTTCTCTGTGTTAGCCCACCTGTTCCTCATCACTGTCACAACAGCCTGTTCATTTGCCCTCTCTCTCTGGGCCCAGTCAAGAAAAGTCAGCAAGGCAAGTGAAGGCAGGGATGGGCAGGCGCCCCCCTGTCTGGTGTCTCAAGGTGCCTGCCCAGCCCCTGCCCCCACTCATGCACCCCAGGACCCATGCTCGAGCTCCTTGCCAGTCACCAAGCCACCTGTACTTATGCGGTGGGCGTTGTTGTGCTCCACGATCGCCATTTTTTGAAAAATAAAATGGGGATTGCGAAAATGTGCATACCTGCATATACACAAAATGGGGCCCTGAATCACCCATATATATGCACGATTACAGGTGTTTGCCTGGTTGTACTGTTATATTGTGGTTTTAAGCTTTCATATTTATATTCTTTTATGCTGTGCTTTGTGGTTTTAATTTTTGCGAACAGCCTGGAGAGCTTCGGCTATTGAGCTGTATAGAAATGAAATAAATACAAGAAAAATAAATAAATTCACAGCCCCATTTTGCATATACATAAATGTGCACATTTTTGTGAATGTGCATATCCGCTCATATTCAAATATGTGCATTTGCAAAAATGTGCACATTCGTGTATATGCAAAATGGGGCTGTGAATGGCCCATATATGCGAGATTACAGGCCAGCGTATATGAGCAATTAATGGCCCCATTTTGTGTATATGCAAATATGCACATTTTGGTGATCACCATTTTTATTTTTTTTTCAATGCTGATCCCAGGTGAGTGTGAGCGGCTCGGCCAGAAGGAGCAGGGGCTGTGCGGGGACAGCGGCTCAGCGAGTGCGGCTCAGGGATGCAGGTGGTGGGGTGGGGGATTGTGCCAGATTCCTGGATGGAATTAGGCACCCGCTCCATACCTAAGTAAGGCATACCTATGTCTCCTTTGGGAAGCCATTCCAAAGTTAGGGCATCATCACAGAGAAGGCCCTTGCTTTTGTATATGCATAGTGTATTTCTCCCACAGATGGTACTTGGCAAAGGGCCTCCTCTGAACATCTTAATGCACAGGATCGTATAGGAAGAGGCCATCCTTCTGGAATTTGGGCATAGCCCTTGTACTTGTTCCACTACTGCATTCAACTAGGAGCAAAGGCATTCATTTCATTTTTCATTTATTATATTTCTTTACCACCCCATAGCTGAAGCTCTCTGGGCGGTTCACAGAAACGAAAAACCGTTTAAAATACATTATACAAAGTACAAAAACCATTTACATAAAAGCATATCAACAGCACACAGAGACAAGATTCATCATGCTTATTGATCCAATGAAGGAAGAAAATTTTCAGGCAGATCTTCTTCTAACTTGTAAGCCCACGAAGTCCCAAGTTGTTCATGGTTTATGGAAGAGGTTGAGCTTGTACTCATTCCTCTCTTGTTGATAAACAGAGATCAGTGCCTTTTTCATGGGTGCCAAAACCAATGCACATAAGCTGGCCATCAGCTATTGAAGGTAGGGATGGACGAAATTCCCTTACCTGTTCTCGAAGCTTGCTTCGCGGTGGGGGGGAGGTGCTTCGGTTCTCCCCCCGAAGTTCATGCGATGGGGGGAGGCGCCCCACCTCGCCCGGCCGAAATTCAGGCCAGGGGGGAGGCGCCCCATCCCTCGCTGGCAAAATTCATGCCGGGTAGAAGCGCCCCATCTACCTAGCCGCGAAAAATAAAGTAAAAAAAAAAAAAAACGCCCCCGTGATAGGCTACGTGACGATTTACGTAGCCTATCACGGCTAGATTTCCAAAGTCAGCCGTGATAGGCTACGTAAATCGTCACGTAGCCTATCACGGGTGACTTTGAAAAAAAAAAGTGCGTACGCAAATGGCGGCCCCCATAGGGTGCCTCCATTTGCGTTCCTTATTTGGTCCCTGTAGTCTACGTTAAGATTTACGTAGACTACAATGAAAATAAGTGCAACGCTATTTGCGTTGCCCTTATTTTCGCCGTAGTCTACGTAAATCTTTACGTAGACTACAGGGACCAAATAAGGAATGCAAATGGCGGCTCCCTATGGGGGCCGCCATTTGCGTACGCACTTTTTTTTTTTCAAAGTCACCCATGATAGGCTACGTGACGATTAACGTAGCCTATCACGGCTGACTTTGGAGATCTAGCTGTGATAGGCTACGTTAATCGTTATGGAGCCTATCACGGGGTTTTGTTTTGTTTTTTACTTTCCTGGTAATGGCGGCGGCGGCAGCCGGTCGAAAGACCGGCTGCCGCCCCCGCCCCTGATGAAGACCCGACGAACCGCCACCGGGACCTGCCGCCGGGAGGGACATTCGTGAAAGGTAAGTCCCATCCCGGGGGGGTGGGGGGAGGAGAATTTCACCACCGATTTCGGGGGGCCGAATGCGTTGGCACTCGGCCCCCCGAAATTTCGGGGAGAAATTCTCCCCCATCCCTAGTTGAAGGACATTATTACTCAAGCAAGGCCCTTTTGCATGATCAGCATAAACAATCAGAAATACCAATTATGAAGAAGAAATGCAGCTTTCAGCCATTTCATGTTTGGTTTGGGGTCTGCCAAAGTTGGGTTGTAAAATAGCTAGGGATGTACAAAATTGGCCTTACCTGGCTCCACCGGGTTCCGCTGGGGGGGGAGGCGCTCCGTCCCTCCCCCCGAAATCCTGGCCGGCTGGCTCCGCTCCACAGGGATTCTGCGGAGCCGCCAGCCGGCTCTGCCAGCAGCCAGACATCCAGCCGCTGGCTAGCAGGGACGCAAATGGCGGCGGCCGTAGCCACCGCCGTTTGCGTCCCTGTAGTCAGCCATGATAGGCTACGTAAATCTTTACGTAGCCTATCATGTCTGACTTTAAAAAAAACAAATCAAAACGCGCATACGCAAATGGCGGCGGCTACGGCCGCCGCCATTTGTGTTCCTTATTTTGGCCCATCTTCAGGCCAAAATAAGGAACAAAGAAAAAAAGACAGGCCAAAATAAGGAACGCAAATGGTGGCGGCCGTAGCCACCGCCATTTGCGTATGCATATTTGTTTGTTTGTTTAAGTCAGACGTGATAGGCTACGTAAAGATTTACGTAGCCTATCACGTCATTTTATTTTTTTACCTAGCCATGATAGGCTACATAAATCTTTACATAGCCTATCACGTCTTGTTTTTTTTTTTAACACTGGAAATGGTGGTGGCGGCAGCCAGTTGGAAGACCGGCTGCCGCAGCTGCCGCCGCCGCTGGAGCCACTGCCGCCCAAAAGATCCGCCCCAGGTAAGTCTCATCCCGGGGGGGATCCGCGGGGGGGCAGGGGGGGCAGGCCATTCTGCCACGGAGTTCGGGGGGCCAAATGCACTGGCATTCGGCCTCACTGAGATCCGTGGCGGAATTCTCTGCCATCCCTAAAAATAGTTTCTTTTTGTTTCAGATACTTTTCTGCACAGGAAAGCCAATGGTTCACAGGAGGATGTACTGAACAGGAGGGTTAAAGTTCAGTCCAGGAATTTGACAAAGAAGGGGAAATGGCAACTGACCTAGGACTCTGCTCTAGGGATGCTGGAGAAATTCGAGATGGACTGAAATGAGATCAGATTTCTAAGAATCCGACCTGCAGAATCCACTACGGAGCAACCCCTTCAGACTGTGCTGGGTCTGTGGACTTTCGGATAATTTTTTTTTTCCTTTCCAAAAATTTATGCGTATATATTTGTAGGAAACTATGCAAGTTTCTGCTGAGGAAACATTGAATGGAATGGGGGACAAATGTTGTGTACTAAGGTAAATTATGTAAATACTCGCGTAATTACTTATGTAATTATTTGCGTTTTTTCTGCATGACGAAAAAACAACAGTTCTCATCTGTCTGTGGGCAGACAATGGAACAAAAGGCACCTGACAATCTGCAAAACTTAGACAGAACAGATTTTGCAGTCTGTACATCCCTACTCTGCTCCCCTTCTGCTTGGTCAAAAGTTTGGAAGGAGGAATTAAATAATGGATTGGATCCAGAATCTGCCTTCCTTGAGAAGAAAGGACTTTTCTCAAGATGAAGGTCTCTACTCACAGAAGGCCTCTTCATCTCATTTTGGGGTATTGCCCCCTCACTGCCCACACCACAGCTCACTCCATTCAGCTGGGTCTCCTGAATCTCTATGTAGCATTTCCAGGAGGCTGGAGAAGCTGTCCTGGGAAGAAGAGGACATGGAAGTCCACTTCCACTAGTGCAGTTGATCCATCTTAAATCTGGATCCAACCCAACCTACAAAAGTAAAGTTGGAAAATGGATTACTTAGAAAGAGGAACAAAGGAAGAACAAGAAGGAACTAAAAGAGACCTTTTGAGAGAGCCAGAACTGAAGTTAAAGCCCTGTTGGAGAAAAAGCTTAGTTTTTTTAGTTTGTTTCTTAGTCTGGTATCCGATGGTTTGTTCACAGGCTGTGATAATGGAGGTCTTCAGTTTATTCCAGTGTTCCTTGACATTTTCAGGGGTTTCCATAGATAGATGTTCCTTGAAAGTTGTTTGAAAGCAGACTCACTTAATAGGATCTTGAAGGGCTTGGGTGTTGATTTTACATCTTAGTTTTCTTCCTTGGAGCCTACGTTGAGGGACAATCTTAACGGCCATCATAGAATGAACTAAGTGGTGGTCTGTCCAGCAGTCGTCAGCTATCGTCATGGCTCTAGTGAGGCATCACTACATCACAACAGTCTCTGGCACTGACAATAACATAGTCTAAGTAGGGATGTACGAAAATCACTTACCTTTCGGGGATTATGCTAATGGTTGGGGGGGAGGTGCTCTGTTCCTCCCCCCCAGAATCCTCGCCAGCCAGCTCCACTCCACAGGAATTCTGCGGAGCTGCCAGCTGGCTCCGCCAGCAGCCGGACATCCAGCCACTGGCTAGCAGGGACGCAAATGGCGGCAGCCGTAGCCGCCGCCGTTTTCATCCCTGCAGTCAGCCGTGATAGGCTACGTAAATGTTTACGTAGCCTATCACGCTGATTTAAAAGAAAAAAAACATGCTTACGCAAATGGCGGCGCCCATGGGCGCCGCCATTTGCATTCCTTATTTTGGCACGTCTTAGTCTACGTAAACATTTACGTAGACTAAGATGGAGAAAATAAGGGGAATGCAAATAGCGTAGCGTCTATGCTATTTGCGTTCCCCTTATTTTCGCCGTCTTAGTCTACGTAAAAGTTTACATAGACTAAGACGTGCCAAAATAAGGAATGCAAATGGCAGCGCCCATGGGCACCGCCATTTACATGCGCACTTTTTTTTTTCTTTTAAATCAGCCATTATAGGCTACGTAAACATTTACATAGCCTATCACGGTGTTTTTTAAAAATCTAGCCGTGATAGGCTACGTAAATCTTTACGTAGTCTATCACGCTTTTTTGTTTTTTGTGTTTTTTAACTGGAAATGGCGGCGGCGGCAGCTGGTCGGAAGACCAGCTGCTGGAGCCACTGCCGCTGAACCGCCGCCAGAGCCGCCGCCGGAGCCGCCGCCACCTGGAAGATCCACCCAAGGTAAGTCCCATCTCGAGGGGGGCGGGCCGTTCCGCCACTGATTTCAGGGGGCCAAATGCACTGGCATTCGGCCTCCCTGAGATCCGTGTCAGAATTCTCTGACATCCCTAAGTCTAAGAGATGCCAATGCTTCGACCGAGGATGCTTCCATGATGTTTTAAATTTATTTTTCTGGTGAAAAAGTGTGTTGGTAATAACAAGATTATGCTCTGCACATTTAGTCAGAAGTAAAATTCCATTTTGGTTACTATTGCCAACTCCTTCTTTCCCAATGATCCCCAACCACAAATCAAAATCATGTCCAACTCTTGCATTCGAATCGCCCAGGAGGATAATTTTATCCGCCTTAGGTATCTCTGATAAGATGGTGTCCAACTGGGAGTAAAATTCTTCATCAGCATCTAATGTTGGTGCATAGGCACTTAAAATAGTTGCCTGCTGGTTTTTTGGTGAGTTTTATTCGAAGGGTTGAGAGTCGTTCATTAATGCCAGTAGGAACTTCTGGCAAGAGCTTCATAAGATAATTTTTAATAGCAAAGCCTTCTCCATGTATTCGTCGTTCTTGTTCAGGCAGTCCTTTCCAGAAGAAGGTATAACCTCCTTTTTCTTCCTTCAGTTGTCCATCTCCTGTTCTTTGGGTTTCTTGGAGTGCTGCTATATCAATGTTAAAATGTCTCAGCTCCCTTGCAATGATGGCAGTCCTGCGTTTAGGGCATTCACTATCTGTATTGTCCAGCAATGTCCGTATATTCCATGTTCCAAAGCTCATTTGTCTTTTGCAACCGCTAAGTGGTGACCCCACTGGACACGGTAATCCAGTCAGGGAGGAGTGAGGCAGACTATGTTTAGGGCACCTTTTCTAGCCCCCTCCCCATATGGGGTGAGCAGAGTGGATCCTAAATAGGACTGCTCAGTCATGGATACAGCTGCCAAACTACTCAACTGCCTTGGTCCTTGAGTCAGGACGACTGAATCTGTATCCACCGCCCATGTGCCGGTCCATGACTAGGGGCTTCTGGATTTCACAGTCCTTCCCCCATTGCCATTCGCCGATCGTCATGGGACTTTTGATTGGTTAGGTAGATTGGAAGACGTCTGAGTGTGAATTTGTTTTATGTGTGGAGATCAGTGCACAGAAAAAGGCTGTAATCCAATGGCATGAATAACATGACGATTGGTAGTCCTTTATCTGTTGCAGTCTTCATCCTCATTCACAGCCATTGTAACATACATCTTCTTATCTTCCTCCTGTTCTGCCATTGCGGACTTTCTTGGATCATTCTTTGTCTGGTTCCTCCCCCTTGACCTTACTGCCATGGGTGTCTCTGCTGGGAGTACATAACTCCAGACAGCTTCGCTCACAGGGTTCATTGGAACACGCAAGCCCACTTACCACAACAAGGTGACGATCCAGCGAGTGAGAACTAAGAAACTAAGAAACATCAGGATTGGTTTGATGAGAATGATAGGGAGTTTGAACATATTATTGATAAGAAAAGGAAAGCCTTCCAAATATGGCAAAAAGACATCAACTGTGCCGCTAAGAAAAAAATCCATGCCAGTGCAAAGGCTGAGGTCCAAAGAAGAACTGGAGAAGTTAAGAACACCTGGTGGATAAAGAAAGCTCAAGAAATCCAGCATCTTGCAGATGTCCATGATGCACAGGGCTTTGCCGCAAAGGCCATCTACAGACCAACAAATCATGGTACAAACCCCTTGTGCTCAAGAGATACTTCTAAAGGACAAAGAGTCTATTGCACTGCGTTGGAAAAAGCATTACCACAACCTCCTTAACCGTAACTCTATTGTGGCTGATGAGGCTTTCTCACAAATCCCACAAAAACAAACCAGAGATAAGCTTGCAGTATCCCCTAGTTTGGAGGAAGTCAGTAAAGCCATCAACCAAATTAAAAATAACAAAGCTAGTGGACCCGATGGGATCCCTGCTGAAGTTTTTAAAGAAGGTGGGCCTGAAGCTACACAACAACTTCACAAGCTCATTGAAAAAATCTGGATGAGGGAGGAGATCCCAGCAGACTTCAGGGATGCCATCATTATCACTCTCTTCAAAAAGGGCAATAGAACAGATTGTGGAAACTATCAAGGCATCTCCCTTCTAGCTACAGTAGGCAAAATCCTGGCAAGGATCCTCACGGACTGCCTTCTATCTATCTCAGAAGATATCTTTCCTGAATCCCAAAATGGCTTCCACCCCTCCAGGGGGACAGGGAACATGATCTTCACTGCATGACAGTTCCAAGAAAAATGCAGGGAGCAAAACCAACCTTTGTAGATGGCATTTATTGATCTGACTAAGGCCTTCGACACTGTAAACCAAACTGCTCTCTGGTAGGGATGGACGAAAGTCACTTACCTGTCCTCGAAGCTTGTTCGCGGTGGGGGGGAGGCGCTTCGCTGCGTAAATTATTACGGCCATAATTTGCCTAATTTGTGCAGATTTCGGCTATAATCTGTGAAAATTATGGCCAAAATTTGCAGAAAAGTGCACTTCCCCAAAAGGGGGAAGTTCCTAGATTTCGGGAACAAGTCCCCAGCTTGGCTCACAAAGACAGGACAAGCTGGGGGCACCATGGGAGTCCATTGGGCCCTGAAAGAGCCAGATTTAGCTGCAACGGATATCCATACTCTATGCCCAGAAGCACAGGAGATATATAGATATAGATATAGATATAGATACAGATACAGATACAGATACAGATACAGATCAAATGGAGAAAGACAGTGTGATAGTAACCATGTTTGTTCAGAAGGAAGGAAGGCCCTCTAAGTTCATTAAGATCTATTTCCCAGTATATGTGCATCGGCTTGCATTCCATCTGCTACAAAACAGATCCCTCTCTAGAGATACAAAGCAGACTTGTGACCTCCTGATTATTCCTAGATTTGCAACCAGGCCACCTCCATCACTGTAAACAACAACCAGCAATGCACGCTAATAGGATGCCTCTGTTTTTCAGTCATTCCAGATCAACATGACTTATCAGCACGCTTGCAAATGCAGATGTCTGTATGGGCTGCTGAAAGGAGAGACATTTTGATCACCAGTCCAGGATGGTTGACCCAAAGGTCTGTAGAATTTAACATAATGATATAGTGTATGATCTGGAAGGCTAAATAAGACCATGTACCCCCCACAGTTTACTCTATTGACCAGGATTTTCCCTTATTTTCCGATACCTGTCCCAGGTAAATAGCTGTCCTTTGATCGCCTTTGGGAAGGACTTTAAACACTGTGAATGGGTACACATGAACAGTAGAGTTGCTTCTTTTCCAGGGTTCAGAGTCTCTACAAGTGAACTGCCTGAGAGCAGTGAGAAGGGCCACCTTGTTTCTAGCTCACATGCATGTAATTATACACATGCTGTGATGCTTAAACATCCATGTAGTGCACAGTTTGCCATTTCACAAGCTGAAGCTTGCAAGTTTCATTCAGATTTTTTATGCTGAAGATTCTGGTTGATACCTACTTACCTAAGAGACAGCTCAAATGAACTCAATGAGATTTTCTTCTGAGTGGACATGCTTTCCTTTTTCCTCATTTCACTTTGATGGATCATTATTCACAATATGAAGTGGAGGTGTGCATGGGGGGGGAGGGTGTTGATCCAGATTGGGTCCACAGTGGGGGGAAATGCTTGACACTCCCCCTACCTCCCCCACACATGTGAAGGTCCTGATCCAGATCTCTCCCCCTTCCCCAAGCTTACACTAGAAGATATCTTTAAAGTAATGTCTGTTTTGGCCCTTAGAGTAGACCTATTGAAATCAAAGGACCTTAAATTGGTCATGACTAACTTCATTTCAGTAGGTCTGCTCTAAGTATGATAAGTCTTGGACGCATCTCCAGTTTTGGAGAAAGAGTAACAGGCAGTTGGAGAATCTAGAAGTGAAAGGTCAGCTCCTCAAATTCCAATGGAAAGCTGCTGAACCCACAGAAACCTCAAGTGCATATTTGTGGAAATAGCACAGAATCAGGTGGGGCTGGAACGCTAGACGAACTGCAGCCTTAAGTGAATATTAGATTAGTCACAGAGTGATGAACCTCAATGTGCTTTATAAGCATTAATTATGTCAAGCAAGGTCCTTTTGATGGAACTCTTCCTCCTTCTCCTCCTCATGAGTTTCTGTATTGAGAAACAAAGGTTTGGCTTCACAGTGGTCCCTGCCCTCCAGTGAGGTGAGGAGGGTAATATGGGTGGAAACTCAGCATCCACCTTTCCTCTTTTAGCAATGTGTGGAATGTAAGGCAAGTGGCAGGAAGAGTTCACTACCCTACCTTCTATTCATTCCTCTCACCCCTGAGCTAGCTACGGGCACAAACAAAACAAAGCTTCGAAACACTGAATGAGTCTTTAGACTATTTATTTATTTATTTATTTATTTATTTCTATACCGCCCAATAGCCGAAGCTCTCTACACAAGACTACACAAGGAACTACCTTTGGAAATGCTTAATCTAGAGCTCCTTGAATATGTGCTTTGGGGCTTTACATTCAGGGTCCTAGCTCGAACATTAGGAGTGCTCGAAAGTCACTTACCTCGTCTTGCAGCTTGCTTCGCGGTGGGGGGGAGGCGCTTCGCTTCTCCCCCTGAAATTCAGGCCGGAGGGGGAGGCGCCTCGCCTCGCCCAGCCAAAATTCAGGCCGGGGAGGAGGCGCCTCGCCTCACCCGGCCGCGAAATAAAAAGTTAAAAAAAAAACCACACGCCCCCGTGATAGGCTACGTGACGATTAACGTAGCCTATCACGGCTAGATCTGCAAAGTCAGCCATGATAGGCTACGTTAATCATCACGTAGCCTATCACGGGTGACTTAAAAAAAAAAAAAAGTGCGTACGCAAATGGCGGCCCCCATAGGGAGCTGCCATTCGCGTTCCTTATTTGGTCGCTGTCTACGTAAATCTTCACGTAGACTACGGCGAAAATAAGGGCAATGCAAGAAGCGTTGCCCTTATTTTCGCCGTAGTCTACGTAAAGATTTACGTAGACTACAGCGACCAAATAAGGAACATGAATGGCGGCTCCCTATGGGGGCTGCCATTAGCGTAGGCGCTTTTTTTTTCCCCCCCAAAGTCACCCGTGATAGGCTACGTGACGATTTACGTAGCCTATCACGGCTGACTTTGCAAATCTAGCCGTGATAGGCTACGTTAATCATCACATAGCCTATCACAGGGGCTTGTTGTTTTTTTTTACTTTTCTTGGAATCGCGGCAGCGGCAGCTGGTCGAAAGACCAGCCGCCGCCCCCGCCCCTGTCAAAGCCCTGCCAAACTGCCGCTGGGACCCGCCGCCGGGGGTGACATTCGGGAAAGGTAAGTCCCATCCCGGCGGGGCGGGGGGCGGAGAATTTCTCCCCGAAACTATTTCGGGGGGCCGAATGCGTTGGCACTCGGCCCCCCGAAGTTTCGGCGAGAAATTCTCTGACACCCCTATCGAACATTGAACTGCAATGCTGTTTGTTGAACTGTTGCATCTATTGTTATGTAGAGCAGGAAACAATGCATTTTTTAGTTACTACAGAGACAAAAGCAATTCTAAGGAACACTCGAAGAACAACAACCCAGAGCAGCAGCCATCTTATTGTTAAGTTAGGGTTGAACTCAGCACCCATTTCAGGTTGAAGGAGCCCTTTGCCAGCTGCTCTCACCGGTAGGGATGGGGGAGAATTCCGCCATGGACCCCAATGAGGCCGGATTCCAAGAATCTGGCCCCATTGGGGCCCGTGGTAGAACGGAGCACTCACCTCCGCCTGCCCCAGAATCCATCTGGGCCAGCTCCCCTCTGTGTGTAGATCCTGCAGAGCTGGCCGCCGGGTCTGCATCGCTGGCAATACAGTCGGCCGCCATTGCCATGCCGTATCGCTTCACTGGGCTAACTAACTCCGGATGCAAGTGGCGTCCACTACGTCTACACCATTTGTGGCCATAAAGCTGGTAGATTAGCCTAAATGCAAGCATTTATGGCTGCATTGAGGCTAATCTACCAGCTTTACAGATGCAAATGGCTCCCACTATGCCATTCGTGTCTGGAGACTTACTTAGCACAGCGATATGGCATGGCAATGGCTGCTGGCCATATCAACATTTCCCAGTGATGCAGAGCTGGTGGCCGGCTCTGGATCAACGCAGAGCAGAGCCAGCCCGGATGGATTCCAGGGGGAGGGACGGATTGCCTCCCCCCATGGGCGGATTCCCCTGCGGAATGACAGGTAGAGAATCTGCCCATCCCTACTCATTGGGCCCCTGTCCCTGAATAGGCTCACTGCTTTCACATCTCTGGGTCTCTCCCAGAAAGAGAGGTAAAGAAAGAGAAAAGAGAGCAGGGAAATGGGCAGAGATTACTGCTCATTCCCTTTGCCCCTCTCACTGTATGCTTGCAAACTGGGCCCAAGCAGGTACCCAACAATTGCTGACTTCTGCTGACACCAGGCCCGCTTGAACTTTTTTTCACACTCCTGTTTCCGCACACACAGTTTGAAAAAAGTTGTATCAGCAAATGTGCCTGACGGTGCACAGCCTAGCAACATGCTTCTAAAATGTGGTCTGGCTTTTGCTGGGATAGCTACGTATTTGCTACCACCTTCACCACACCTGGCCCAAGGCATTTGGCCGCCTCAAGCAAGCTTCTGCCACTGCCCCACCACTTTTTCATCCAGGGGTGGCGGCTGCACCACTGTTGCCACTTCCCGCCCACTGGCCCATACTCCCTACTTGCGTGGGCAGCTAACCCAGCTGGCTACTCCCACTTGACCATTCACTTGCTTGCCCCCCACCCTTCCACCCAACCTGCTTGGGCAGCCAGCTGGCCAGCCAGCCAACCCAGCTGGCTGCAACTGCCTGCCCACTTGGTCTTTCCAGTGTGCACTCACCTGGCCACCACTCCCACCCAGCAGCTGCTTCCACTTTACCACAGCTGCAGGGTGCCTGTGAGAGGTTGGCCAAACTATCATGAGAGGGCCAGGACTAAAACAAGAGGGCCTGGACCTCTCAAGATAGTTCTGGTAGGGATGCTGCTGGAGAAATTCGAGGTGGACTAAAATGAGCTCGGCTTTCTAGGGATGTATGAAATGTACTCACCTGCCAGTTCCAGGGCATCAGCGGTGGGGGGGAGGCGCTCCGTTCCTCCCCCCTGAATCCTCTCCGGCCGGCTCTGCTCTGCGGTGGCTCCGCAGAGCCACTGGCCAGGGCCGGCTGCAGCCGGTATTCTGGCCGTGGCCGGGCTGCTGTGCATGCAAATGGCGGCCGCTACGCCAGCTGCTATTTGCATGTCTGCCAAGCCATGATAGGCTACGTAAGTATTTATGTAGGCTATCATGGCAAAAGGAAGCCACGCAAATGGCGGATGCTACAACGGCCATCATTTGCGGCTGCAGCAACCCAGCAGCGGCCAGGATACCAGCTGGAGCCACCACCAGAGCCGCCGCCAGAGCCACCAGATCCACCAGAGCCAGAGCCGCTGCCAGGTAAGCTCCGTCCCGGGGGATTCCATGGGGTGGGGGGAGGCTGTTCCACCACGGATTCCGGGAGGCCCGATTCTAAGGAATCCAGCTTCACTGGAGTCTGTGGTGGAATTCTCTGACATCCCTATGGCTTTCTAAGAATCCAACCTGCAGAATCCACTGTGGAGAGACCCCTCAGGCCGTGTGGCATCCGTGGACTTTTGGGTGATGTTTATTTTCACTTTCCCAAAATGTACGCATAAAAATTTGTAGGAAAATATGCAAGTTTCTGCTGAGGAAATATTGAATGGAATGGGGGACAATACACTAAATGTTACTGAGGTAAATTATATAAATACCTATGTGTATTTTTCTGCATGATTTTAAAAAAATAATATTCGCATCCATCTGTGGACAGATGATGGAATAGAAGGTACCTGACAATCCACAAAACACAACTGGAGAGGATTTTACACAGTCTGTATATCCCTAAGCTCGGGGCCCATTGTCATAGTTCAGCCAACATCTCAAAGAAGCTGCACAGCTTAGGCACAAGACTGGAGTTGGGGCTAGGCAGGCAGGCAGGTAGGCAAGTGTAAGTGGGCAGGCGGGCACGTGCCAGCCAGCCAGCCAGTCAGCGAGTGGGTGACCAGCCAGCCAGCAGGACCAAAAAACCGCAGGCCCTTTGGAGGGGGAGAGCAGTGCAATCCACTGCTCTTCCCATTCCTCCACCTGATGTGGCCTCATCATCCTGCTTCATGGGAGGGCTGGCCCTGATCTTCACCAAATATAGCTTAATGGTTTACCCTGCCCATAGACCACCATAAGCCAGTGCCATAACCAGGTGTGGTGGCATCCTTGGATGGTTTGTAGCCAAACCAGCACCTAGGCGAGGCCCACTGCTGACACCTGCCCTTCCCCACCCCCCGCCCTCAACTGGCATCTGATCCAATAAGTATTCAGGAGCTGTGTCTGGGAGCTGACATTTTAATTTTAACAATACCCCTGATACAGCAACACTCTGAGGCACTGGGGAAAATTTAAACACAGACTTCCTCAGAGCACTGTTGCCACCTGTCACTGCTGCCACAAGTTAAGTCTGCAGCTGGGGGGGGGGCACTGATGTAGGAGGAGGCCCATTAAATGACATTTTCCTGAAGGCCCTCTCAAACCTGGAGCCAAAGATGTCAGAGACATCATATTAAATTAAAACTGTGGTATAAATCAGCAGCAGGGCTAAAGCTAAGCAGAAATTCCTTTCTCCATCTATCCAACGTGTTGCTGAACAACAAATGAGCTTGCGTAAACATCTGAAAAGTAAAAGAGAGTAGGGATGGCACAGGTGCCCACTTTGGTCCACAAATCTGTCAGACCGCCAGTGCCCGTGACCCCTGAGCTGCGCCCACCAAGCCCTTCCCCACACTTGCCAGTCCCCAGACTGCCCTCCCATGTTCAGTAAGCAGCCCACAACTTACCTGGGCCCGTCCATCTCTATCCCGATTGCCATGTTTTAAAAAACATGGCAATCGGCAGCTTGTGCCCATAGACTTATACGTAAAATAGCACTGTGAATCTAGAGTATATGGGTGATTCACACAGCACTTTTTGCATTGTGTGGACACATGGACATATAAGCAAAAAGCACTGTGGATCTCCCATATACTCAAGATTCGCGGTGCTATTTTGCGTATAAGTCTATGGGCACAAGCTGCCAATCGCCATGTTTTTTAAAAACATGGCAATCAGGACAGACGCGGCTGGGTCCAGGTAAGTTGTGGGCTGCTTAGCAAGCATGGGGGGGTCAAGTGCAGCCCAGGGGGCAGGGAGCAGGGGCTGGGCAGGTGCCCAGAGAACCCAGATGGGGGGCAATATTCCACCTCTAAAAGAGAGAGAGGATCTCATGTGAACTTTTTGGGGGAAGTTGCTCCACAGAATGGAGGCTAGGGATGTGCAAATCAGCAAACCTCGAGCTCTCCAAAATTCTCCAAATTCCATTTCAAAGCTCGTTCTGACTCAAGTCCCAGCTTTTTTTTTTTTTTTACACAACAATCCATGCATATTTTTTAGGGCTCTGCACTGCTTCAGCCTGAAGCCCAAACCCCAAGTCAAAGCAGGCCTTTGGGGGCGACTTCAGGCCCCTTCTGAAGCAAAGTGGAGGGGGCACGAAGTGACCTGAAGTGGGTCGGGGGGTCTCCGAAGCACTGTGATGCGCTTCGGAGCTTCAGCGTCCCAGCCACACCAGTGCCTCCAATTCCTTACCTAACCTCTCACCGTCATCGTCACAGCCACTGCCAACACTGCCACCACCTCCATTGCCACCACCTCCACATCCACCGCAGAGGGGGTGGAGGCTGTTGTGGAGGAGGAGGCCGAGGTAAGGAGCTGGGGATTTGTGCGGGGGCATCGGGGGGGTGAAGCGGGATTCATTTGGCCATCCAAATCCTGCTTTGGGTTCAGGGCCGAGTTGGGTTGGGGGAGGGCAGAAATCATCCCAAACTGAATTGGGCCCACCTTGGAAGCCACGAAGAGGCTTCTGAGTCAGATTGAGGGGTCCATGCACAGCCCTAATATTTTTGTGTGGATTTCCAAATACATGCATCAATGGTGTGCATTTTTGTGAAATATACACATTCTTCTCCCATTGATTAAAGTGTATTTGTGTGCACTTTTCAAATGTATGATTCTTTTATGCACACTGTTAAACGCATGTATGCTTTCAAACACATTTGGAGGGGGAGTGTCCATTGGAAGCTTAGAAATGAATGGATTTCGACTGCAGATTGCATCTGAGTCCATGTTTGGTCTGAAAGGTGCAGAATGGGTAAATCCTGATCAAAAATGAACTGAAACAAATTTCTCATATGTTCCTACCACTGGGAAAGCCCTGTTCCATGCAGATGACCTTCTGATTTCCTGAAAAGAAACGTGTTTTACCAAGATGCCCTGTACTGGTCTGTCTCTACCATATCCAGTAGCAGCAAATGAAAATAAATTTCTTTCTGCTGCTGACTGCCCTCCTCCACTAACCAGACTTTTTTTTTTCACGGCCCTCCTACTAAGAATAATTTTAGCATTCTCACCATCACAGTTCTGCCTGATGAATCAGAATAATTTATATGCTTATCCCTTTCTTTATATTGTTCCTTTTAAACAAAAATAATATATATTTTATAGGATCCATTTACTTTAAGCAGAAAGTGTTTCCTTGATCTTTGATATATACAAAAACATTACATGAGTAACTACTTCATATATTAAACAGAGTAACAATATATTCCTAAGTCAGATAGTCAACATTGCTGGAAAATCTAATCATCTAGTAAGAGCAGCCCTGAATAACAGTTGACTTTGAAAATCGTATTTTCAAAGAGGGAAGACTACAGCCATGGTTGTTCTTTGTCCCAGTAGCTCTTGGTGCAACCTGAAATCTCTTTTGCACCTAGCATGATCTAACCTAATTAAATCTGCATGACACCACCTGTACTTCTGAATATGGTTACAAACTTCAACTTCAGGGGTTTTCACATCATGCCCTGTCCTTTCTCTCCTCCCCCTTTTTTGTTTGATTTCTGCATTTAAACTTCTTCCCAGACTCTTAATATCTTACACATTTCTTAAATGTTGATTGCCATCTATGTCATTTCTGTAACCATAGTTGGTATTACAAAGGAAAAGGAACATCAGCTTAGGTACGCTAGGATTGTATGAGAAATTTATTTCAGTGTGGGGCTGTTGTATTTTTAGTTGGATTTATTCAGTTTGCACCTTTCGGACCAATCATGGACGCAGACACAATCTGTGGTCAAAGTCAGTACACTTCCAAGATTGCAATGTGATTCATGGCCCAAAAAAATGTGTTTGACAACATGCATACAATTGAAAAATGCACATGAAAAAAATGTGCACTTTTGAAAAATGTGCACCAATATGCTTTAATCAATGGGAGAAGAATGTGTACATGTAAAAGATGCACACAACTGATGCCTACATTTGGAAAAAAATACGCATGAAAAAATGGATGGATTTTCATGCACACAACCCCCCCCCCCCCAACAAAGCTCATAATGTGATAACGAACTCAAGTCAGAATGGAGAACTTGGAGAACTTTGGAGAACTTTGGAGAACTTTGGAGAACTTTGGAGAACTTTGGAGAACTTTGGAGAACTTTGAAGAGCTCAGGCTTTGCTGATTTGCACATCCCTAAGGAACATAGGAAGCTGTCTTATGCTGAGTCAGACCATTGGTCTGACCCAATATTGTCGACACTGACTGGCATGTAGGGTTGGCGGAGAATTTCTCCCCGAAACTTTGGGGGGCCGAGCACCAACGTGTTCGGCCCCCCGAACAAGTTTCGGGGATAAATCCTCCGAACCCCCCCGCCCCCCGCACCCCCCCCGGGACGGGACTTAACTTCGCCGAATGTCCCTCCCGGCGGCGGGTCCGGCCGGCGGTTCGGCGGGTGTTCGAGCGGGGCGGGAGCGGCAGCCGGTCTTTTGACCGGCTGCCACCGCCGCCATTGCAATGAAAGAAAAAAAAAATGCCCCCTGATAGGCTACGTGACGATTCACGTAGCCTATCACGGCTAGATTTGCAAAGTCAGCCGTGATAGGCTACGTCAATCGTCACGTAGCCTATCACGGGTGACTTTAAAAAAAAAAAAAAGCGCGTACGCTAATGGCGGCCCCCATAGGGAGCCGCCATTCCCGTTCCTTATTTGGTCGCTGTAGTCTACGTAAACATTGACGTAGACTACAGCGACTAAATAAGGAACGCGAATGGCGGCTCCCTATGGGGGCCGCCATTAGCGTACGCGCTTTTTTTTTTTAAAGTCACCCGTGATAAGCTACGTGACGATTGACGTAGCCTATCACAGCTGACTTTGCAGATCTAGCCGTGATAGGCTACGTGAA